>NC_137089.1:51137644-51667356 GCF_951640355.1 Cnephaeus nilssonii | reverse complement strand
CAAACAAGAGCTACAATTACAGCTTTCAGTGTCTTCTTTCAATCATTTAGTCACAGTTTCTAACTGCGTTGCTGGTGACCGTCTGGGCTGTACCACGAAGGAGGGAGGGCACTAAGCAAGTCCACTCACTGCTCACGAGGCTCCTCGCGTGCTCTGGAGTCTCTGTTCTCCTGGAGCCCCAGGAGCACGGCATCCGCCTCCAGCAAGGTCGTGTCTGAGGTCGCTCCCAGGAACCTGGACGTCAGTTCAAGATCCAGCAGCCGCAGCCGGACTCTGGCTCCGATCTGGTATTTCCTAAACAGAAAAAAAAAATAAAAAAATCCATAATTCTGCATAAAATGAACAACTAGTTTAAAGTATAATACAAATTCTAATTCTGATTTGTGTTGGCTCAAGATAAAGAAATTAACACCAGTATCTGATAAATAATTTTTGACATAAAAGTAATTTAGTTATGTCAGAATTTTCATCTTAAAGTTGCCTTTAAAGATTCTTATAACCAAAATAAAAATATTTTCCAAACTGAAATTCAAACAAGTTGGTTCTTGAAGTTGACATTTCTTTTAATATATCATTCATTTATAAAGTTGAAGAGCATCAAGGTGACAAAAAAGGTTATCAGATACATTTTTCTTCTAAAATTGAAATCTTCTTTTAAAGGAAATTTTATAAAAGCAAAATTGAAAACAGAATCTAAGTGCAAAGTACTTAATAATGGAGACTGATTGTAATTAAAGAGTAATCTGGTGATAACATGCATGATGACTCAATTTGATCAATAACATAGCCAAGTAATACAACACCAAATAAAAACCGACACTCATTTACCTTTCTTCCTTGATCAATGACTTTAAGAGTTTAAACATCAGCATTACAGAAAGGTATGGGAGAGAGAAAATATCCATACTGATTAAAAAACACAAATCTTTAAAATCAAAATATCTAATTCAAATACTTTAAGTTAATTTTAAAATTAAAATAATTCAACATATGCAGAAAATGAAGAAACAAAGTTCTCCCCAAAAGCCACTGGAAAGCGATTTTGGCAGACAATATCATAAACACAATGTCTGGCTAGGTATTCTGAAGGAATTTATGAATGGCCCATGAAATAAACATTTAGGCTATCTGACTTGTTATTTTTCTGATTCTAGAAGTTATGTCCTTTTGTAAAGTTGGAGAACAGTAAAGTTGGTCGCATTTCCCAGTCCCTCCATAGGATATACATGTGTGTGCATGTGTGCGTGTGCGTGTATGCGTGTGTGCCTGACAACAGAGATGACATTTTCTGTCTTTATTTTTAAAAATGGAAGAGGAAACGGAGACATCGCTTTGTGTTCTTGGGAAATTACAATCACAGAGGATACTCCACAGGAAGTGACCCCTGGGGAACCGAGTGAGTTCCAGCAAGGCTGAGCCGACACTACTTCCCACAGCACTGTGCTCAAGGGATGCTTTCCTTCGCCTTCAGAGCACAGGGCTTCGGTTACCCAGCGTTCATTCATGTGAACCTGCCTTCCCTCCTCCCCTGCAACATCCAGCGAGTTAGCAAGTTTTATTCATTTCTGGACACAGATATCTCTGCACCTTAGCCCCTCAAGTCCCACAGTGCTTGGCTAAAGCTGAGGTTTGACAAGCCCTCCCGGGCTCTCCCTGGAATGCTGACGTGGAAACAGCCGAGCGCACGCATCGTCTTCCTCTGCCCCTTGGCCTCTGTCGCTGGCACTGCTGGAACGCCCGTCTCTCTGCGTCCTGCCGGTTCTTAAACACCAGGCCGATGGCCTCAGATGCCCTCCCGAGAGCCGCGGCACCGCGGCGCGCCTTGCCAGATGAAGGGTCGGCCCTGGATGGCCAGGAAGACAGAGGTTGTGCAGTCCTGGCCTTGGACGCAAACCCGAGCCCCGCAGCGTCCTGGCCGGGAACCTCGTCCGCTGCTTCCTCTAAACCACAGCTTCCTTCGGCTACCAGAGACGCGGGCTCTGCAGGCCGGTGGGAGACTGAACGGGACAGCACACGGAACGCGCAGCCCTCGGCCTGACCGCAGTGGAGGCCCGCACTCCCTGTACCGGGGCCCGTGCGCCTCTGGTCTCCCGTTAGACTGCGCCCACCACCTGGCTGTACTTACCTGTGTCCGCGCATGCCCAAGCGGCAGGGACTCAGCTGTCTGCCAATAAATTAACTAGACGCTCGCCGGTAAGAGCCAGCAGCTGGCGAGGGTCTGGAAGGTCTAGTTTCCTGGCTCCCGGCAGCTGGGTGGACGGTGTCTTCCTCACTCAGCCTCTCTGACCCCTGCCTGGCAGAGACTGGTAAGTGCTAGTTCTCTTCTCCTTCCATTGCTCGTAACGGGTCCATTTCTTTTCCCTTGTTTTCAGGGGCACTGCTCACAGGTGGGTTATAACCAGCCAGGGGAGAGCGCGGTGACTTTGTTGAGCAGAGATGAATGTGTCACGGTCACCGGGAAGAACTGAGCACAGGAAGCCCTCCGCGCAGATGGGTCTGTCATACAAACGCTGCAATCCCAGCTCAGAAATACAACGGCCACACCACGAGGGCCCGTGTGCTTGGTAATTACAGGAGACAAAACTGCCCCCGTGTTTAGATGCAGCAGCGATAACAATACGATAGCTTTGCCTTCATCTCTAAAAGTTATGGAAGTCTGCGACCTGTTCCGTGAGCCGGTAAAGATGAAAAGCCAACTGCAGGCTGCGTGTGTGCTGGACGAAGGACGGTCCCCCAAATGGACAGGAAACAAAACAAGAAGTCTACAAGACCCTCGGACTTGTGCTGTCGGGAGTACAGCAGGCCCCCTTTTCCGCAGGGGCAGGCTCCAAGACCCCGGTGGCACCTGACACCACGGAGAGCCTGAGCCTGATACGTGCTTCTCCCCACGCCCCGACCTGTGATGCTGCCGAGTTTACACATCGGCACAGCAGGACATGAACGATAACTAGCAATGAGGTACAACTGCAGCAACACACCGTGATGCAGGTTACGTGAGTAGCGCCGGGCCATAGGACGTCAATTAGGGCTTCCCGACACCAGGACTGCGATCCCTGGACGGGACCTGACCACTGCCTACCAGCTGGCGGGAGCGTCACAGTGCGGAGGCGCTGGGCACAGGGAGGAGCCATGTGCCGGGCAGGATGGAGGGGCGGCAGGAGATTTCAGGATGTTATTCAGAACGGCGAGCGCCTGAAAACCTAGGAATTGTTTATTTCTGCAATTTTCAGTTTAATGTTTTTGGACCGAGGTTGAGTGTGAGTAACCGAAACAGTGGAAAGCAAAACGGCAAATACGGGGGTGGGGGTGGGGGTGGGGGGCGGTTACTGTAGCTGGTTCTAAAAACCTGCTATGGTGCCAGGTTTTTACTCTGTGTCACAGTTATCCCTCTGTAAGCGCTATCTTCCCTCTCCCTGGGGCAGGGATTCGGCTGGTCACGGCTGTCCCCACAGGAGGCGAAGCATGCTCACTTCCTGGAGCCACACTCCCCATGACATCGGAGGCACCTGGGTGCGGCTTAAAATGCAAATGGAGGGAAGCAACCCGAGAATGATCTGGTGAGCAGGGATGGGACCTGGGAATCCCAACACCCCCCCCCCCCACTCCCGTGATTCCGATGCTGTCTGCTCTGTCACCCGGAGCCCCGAGAAGGACCTTCACCGTGACAGCCCTGCAGGAGGGCAGAAAGCGCTCCCCCCCCCCCCCACCCAAAGGGCCAGCAAGACAAGGACCGCGGACAGAACTCTGCGGCCCATTAACCACCTTCACGGTGAACAGAAGTGATGACAGAGTCTCACAGGGCCAGTCATTCAGACAAAAACCGTCAGGCAATGACCTCACGAACTGGAGAAGTGCACCCGGAGTCCCGTCCTGAAAGACCGGACAGCCCGTCGCTCTGGGAAATGGTTCTTCCTCAGAGGAACGGCTGCCAGACAACGATGAGGAATTGATCCGTCTTTCACTCTGAAACTCTTTACAAAGGAAAAGAAAGAAGTAATGTATTTCTGAGAACTCCATTTCTGCCCATGTAATTCAAAAATTTTTTACTGATTGATTTTTAGAGAACGAGGAAGGGGGAGAGGGAGAGGAGGGAAACATCCATCTGCTGTTCCACTGATTTATGCTTTCATTGGTTGCTCTTGTACGTGCCCTGACCTGGGATGGAACCCGCACCTTGCGTATCGGGACGACGCTCTAACCACTGGCCAGGCTCTGCCATTGTACTCCGAGGTGAGCTTCCAGGACTGCAGTCTGAACCCCGATACTACAGTCTCCCCAGCTGGGCTTCCACTGTTCCAGACGATATTAACGTGAATCTGCCAGGAAACTCTTTTCCCAGATTGCTTGTGCAGTCTGTACAGTCACTTTACTCAAAGATGGTGGCCTGAGTATGAAAAGCCAGAGAGGCCGTGCAGAGCTTAAAAACGGGCTCTGGAGCCAGAGGACGAGGCACGTCCCAGCCTTCCACTCATCGACACGTGACTCTGGGCTAGTTCCTCTGTCCCTGCTCCGTTTCCCATCTGTAACACGGGATACTAATTATGCCTACCTCCTGGGCTCCTGTGGGCATGAAATGAGTGACTACATGCGAAACCCTGATAAATGCTCGACAAATGTTAGCTTTCATCACCAGCACCACCAGCACCATCCTCGTCATCACCATCATCACCGCCCCCACCATGGAAACAAGCGCAGTGGCCCGGCCACCGGGGCGGAGTGAGGGAGAAAACGGGGCACTCCCAGCTAGAATTCCAAGTTGTAGTTAAACCAGTAAAGAATCCTGCCGGAGAGAAATATAGAGACGGGTTTCCTTCCAGTATCTGCTTGGATTTAAACCCTACTAATTTAATGGTATAAGCATTCCTCCGTTAAAATCCTGTATAACAAAAGGCTAATACGCAAATAGACCGAATGGCAGAACAACCGAACAACCAGTCTCTATGACGTGCACTGACCACCGGGGGCGTGTGCGGAACACGGCGGGCTTTGGCCGTGGCAGGATGCCAGACCAAGGCAGGGCGCCGGTCGCTGTCATCGGGGAGAGTCTCTGGTGGTTACTGAAAATTCTTTGCTCCCACGCGACACAGTCCTGCCCGGCACTTGCACCTGCTGCTGGCGCCGGCCCGCTCACACCCGCTGCTGGCACTGGAGCCACCGCTCGCACCCCTGCCAGCGCCAGAGCCGCCACTCGCACCCGCTGCCAGTGCCCAGCACCGGTCCCGATCACTCGGTGCCATCAGCGGGTGTGAGTGGCGGCTGCCAGCCCCGACTGCCCCTGAGGGCTTCTCCCCCTCCCCCTACTCCTGAGGGGTGATCCGGGCAGCAGTCGCAGCTTGCACCTGCTGCTGGCGCCGGCCCCAATTAGCAGGTGCGAGCGGGGCCAGCACCGTCAGTGTGTGGGAGCGGCGGTGGCCGGGAGCAGGGATGCAGGGGACGGGGGCCGTGGGGAGAGGGGCCGGGTGGGGGCGTGGAGGATGGGCCGAGACCCGCCCCTGTGCCTACCGCAGCCTTCCAGCCCACGGTTCCTTTCAAGGTGTCGAATTTGTGCACTGGGCCCCTAATATACGATCACTTAAATGTTCCACAAAAACAAAAGCAATTTCTTTTGAAATGAATGCTGAATTTCCTTTGAGGATGTGAGGCAAAATAGCACTGGACAAAAGCAAGTAAAGTTCAGAGAACTGCACATCTAATGGTCCACATTTCCCAGCATTCACTGCAAGAAAGTAGCATAAATTGTCAGTTGCGAAAGGGTCACAGGTCACCTACTACTCTCTTGACGGTGGCTCAAGGAAGACTGCAGAGCTGTCTACCCGTACCTATCTCCCATCACTCTCGATTCTCTAATTCTTGATAGTGTTAAGCCTCTTAAGAACCTACTTTATTTTTAGCACCTTTTCTTGAAAGGGGAAGATAATTTCTATAGGTTCATTATTTGTTCTCCCAAGAAGCATTTTTATAGCTTCTTTTTAAATTGACCATTTCAGTAGTAAACTTCTACCCTAATCAACTACACCCTCTTGATTTCATAGCCTGGATCCATCTCGAAATCTTCTTTCTATAAAGCCTTATCATTCTTATATTTAACTAGTTTCCTTATTCCTTTGATTACATCAATGGACTCTTCAAAGAAAATGGATAAATACCCATAAACATAATTTTGCTATAATTTCAAAGGATTATCTAAAGGTTATCTACTGACCTTCAGAACAGTAGGCTAAGCCAAGTCAGTCAGTCAGAAAAAGCTAAGAACCATGTGATTTCACTCGGATGTGGGATATAAAACTGAAACTCATAGGCACAGACAACAGTACGGTGGTTATCAGAGGGAAGGGGTGAGGGGCTTGATAAAGGGAAAAGGGGGTCAAATATATGTGACAGGAGATTATTTGATAGTGGGTCGTGGGCACATAATGCATGATACAGATGATGTAGCATAGAAATGTACACCTGAAACCTATATAATCTTATTAACCAATGTCACCCCAATAAATTTTATTTTTTAAAAAAGGTTCCACTCTAGATTTTAAGTCTGGTTTAGCTTCTTGAGGTAAAAGAAAAGGGCCCCCATTTCATCTGCACAGCATCATGGCCTTGTGATCACTATTCTGTCGTTTCATTCCCAGCATGTGGGCTGTTCCCAGATCTTGGCTACTGTAAATTGTGCTGCTATGAACATACACCCTTTCTAATTGGTATTTCGGGTTTCTTGGGATATATTCCTAGACGTGGGATCACTGGGTCAAATGGCAGTTCCATTTTTAATTTTTTGAGGAAACTCCATATTGTTTTCCACAGTGGCTGCACCAGTCTGCATTCCCTGGACAAGTGTCTATTTAGGTTCTTTGGATTGTCTTCCTTTTATTAAGTTGTATGAGTTCTTTATATATTTTGGACATTAACCCTTTATCAGATGCATCATTGCCAAATATGTTCTCCCATACAGTGGGCTTCCTTTTCATTTTGTTAATGGTTTCTGTGCAGCTTTTTATTTTGATGTAGTCCATTTGTTTATTTTCTCCTTAGTTTCCTTTGCCCTAGGAGATGTATCCATAAACATACTGCTATGAGAGATGTCTGAGATTTTGATGCCTGTGGTTTCTCCTAGGATTTTTATAGTTTCACGACTTACATTTTAGTCTTTTATCCATTTTGAGTTTATTCTTATGTATGGTGTAAGTTGGTGGTCTAGTTTTATTTTTTTTGCATGTATCTGTCTATTTTTTCCAACACCATTTATTGAAGAGACTGTCCTGATTCCATTGTATGTTCTTGCCTCCTTTGTCCAATATTAATTGAGCGTAATGGCTTAGGTCAATTTCTGGGGTCTCTGTTCTGGTTCCATTGATCTAACTGCCTGTTCTTGTGCCAGTGGCTTTGTACTATAACTTGATATCTGGTATTATGATTCCTCCAACTTTGTTCTTTTTTTTCAAGACTGCTGTGGCTATTTAGGGTCTTTTTTGGTTCCATATAAATTTTTGGAGTATTTGAACTAGATCTATGAAATATGCTGTTGTTATTTCAATAGGGATTGCATTGAATCTGTAGATTGCCTTGGGTAGTATGGACATTTTAATTACGTTAATTCTACCAATCCATGAACATGGTATATTCTTCCACTTGTTTATATCTTCCTCTATCTCCTTTTTCAATGTCCTACAGTTTCCGAAGTCTTTTAACTCCTTGGTTAAGTTTATTCCTAAGTATCTTAGTTATTTTGTTGCAATGGTAAATGGGATTGTTTGTTTAGTTTCTCTTTCTGAGAATTCATTATTGACACATTAAAAAGCCATCAATTTCTGAGTGTTGATCCTGCTACATTGCTAAATTCATTTATTAAGTCCAGTAGTTTTTTGGTGCTTTACGGTATTCCATGTAAAATATGTCATCTGTGAGAGTTTCACTTCCTCCCTTCCAATATGGATGCCTTTTGTTTTCTTCTTGTCTGATTGCTATGGCTAGGATTCCAGTACTATCTACACTAATAAAAGAGAAACATAAAAATTGACCGTACCTTCGCTACGCCCACAGCCAATCAGAGTGAATATGCAAATTAACCCAAACAGAGATTGTGGTTAATTTGCATATGCAGGCACTGAGCGGCCTGGGTCCCAGAAACATCCTCTGGACCCAGGCCGCTCCTAGCCTGTAGGCCTGCGCTTAGGTCCTGAGCGGCAGGGGTCCCAGAATGCCCCCTGGACACTTGGAGCCTATGGGTGCAGCCACTTGGGAATGCTCCAGCACCAAGCGGCGGTTTGGTGGACTCAGGGGGCTGGCTGCTGGACTATGGGGTGTTGCCCAGGGGTCCCTGCATGCCATCCAGTCTGGCGCCCATGGTGGGGCTGGCTGCTGGCCTCGGGGGTGTTGGGCAACTGGGATGTTCCCTTCCTGCCCCCAGCGGCTTGCCGGAGCTCCGGCACCAAGTGGCAGTTCGCATCCACGCCCCCTGTCCAGCGCCCTCGACGGGGGATGGCTGCCGGCCTCGGGTGTGTGGAGACCCCGGCGGCCACCACTGCGTGCGGCCCAGGAGTCCCTTCATGCCCCCGAGCCTGGCGCCCATGGTCAGGGCTCATGCAGGAGGCAACCAATCAAAGTGTCCCTCTCACATTGATGTTTCTCTCTGTCTCTCCCTCTCTCTTTCACACTCTCTAAAAATCAATGGAAACATATCCTCAGGTGAGGATAAAAAAAAAAAAGAAATGTCATATCCTATGAAAGATACATCTTGAAAATGCCTAAAGAAAGTTGTCATTTTTTCACAGTGAAGGGACTAGAGTCCATGTTGATGAAAACACCTTGGTGGTTGCGGTGGCTGGCAGTGGCTGCAGCAGCGGGGTAATGGGGCTGGTGCCTTCCCTTGATCAGCCCGGTCGCCTGAAATCCCTCGAGGGATCCCATATTGGAGAGGGTGCAGGCTGGGCTGAGGGACACCCCCTCCCCGTGCACGAATTTCGTGCACCGGGCCTCTAGTTCTATATAATAAAAGCCTAATATGCAAATCGACCAAATGGAACAACTAGTCGCTATGATGCGTGCTGACCACCAGGGGTAAGATGCTCAACACAGGAGCCACCCCCAGCCCGCAGGCCCCAGGCCAGCCAAGGCAGGTGTCAGCGGGGGGCCCCCTATCGCCCCGCCAGTCGCCCTGCAGAGGGAGATGACTGGTAGCAGCAGTGGGGGGGTGGGGCCAGCAAGCGGGCGGTGCCAGGCTGGCCAAGGTGGGTGCCAGCAGGGGGGCCCCCTATCGCCCCACCGGTCGCCCCTCAGATTGGCCCTGATCGCCAGTCAGGCCTAGGGACCCTACCCGTGCACGATTTTTGTGCACCAGGCCTCTAGTATGTATATGTGTGTGTGTGTGTGTGTATGTATGTATGTATGTGTGTGTATGTATGTGTATATATATATTTTTATATATATATAAAAATCTAAGCAACTGAAGGACTGGTTGCTATGACACGCACTGACCACCAGAGGGCAGATGCTCAATGCAGGAGCTGCCCCCTGGTGGTAAGTGCACTCCCACAGCCAACCTCCTGCAGCTAGCCAACCTCCTGTGGCTGGCCGGCCAACCTTCAGCAGTCCCTCCACCCGGCCGGCCAACCTTCCATGGTCCCTCCCCTTGGCAGCCAGCCAGCTTCCTGCGGCCACTCCCCCCCTGGCCGGCCAGCCCCCCCGATTGGCCCCGATTGCTGACCAGGCTGCGGGACCCCACCTGTGCATGAATTCATACACTGGGCCTCTAGTGTTGACCACCAGGGGGCAGATGCTCAAAGCAGGAGCTGCCCCCAGCCCGCAGACCCCAGGCCAGCCAAGGCAGGTGTCAGCGGGGGACCCCCAATCGCCCCGCCAGTGGTGAAGGCGGACATCCCTGTCTGGTTCCTGTTCTTGGAGAAAATGGTTTTAATTTTTGCCCATTGAGTATGATGTTCGCTGTAGGGTTGTCTATAGGGTCTTTATTATGTTGAGATATGATCGCTCTATTTCCATTTTGCTGAGAGTTTTTATCAGAAAAGGATGTTGGATTTTGTTGAATGTGATTTTTGTCTTTCAATTTGTTTATGTGATGTATCACATTTATTGATTTGCAAATATTGTACCAGCCTTGCATCCCTGGAATAAATCCCACTTGATCATGATCTTTTTTAATGTATTTCTGGTAATGATTTGCTAATATTTTGTTGAGGATTTTAGCATCTATGTTCAACAGGGATATTGGCCTGTTATTCTCTTATTGTGTAGTGTCTTTATCTGGTTTTAGAATTAGGATAATGCTGGCCTCATAAAAAGAGCTTGGAAGTGTTCCTTCCTCTTGAATTTTTTGGAATAGTTTAAGGAGTATAGTATAGGTGTTAGTTCTCTGAATGTTTAGTAAAACTTCCCTGTGAAGCCATCTGGACCAGGGCTTTTGTTTGCTGGGAGCTTTTTTTTTTTTAAATAAATCTTTATTGTTCAGATTATAACAATTGTTCCTCTTTTTTTTCCCCCCATAGCTCCCCTCCACCTGGTTCCCACCCCACTCTCTGCCTTAACCGCCCCCTCAACTGTCCTCATCCATAGGTGTACGATTTTTGTCTCTTCCTGCAACCCCCACACCCTTTTCCCCCTGAGAATTGTCAGTCCACTCCCTATGCCCCTGATTCTATTATATTCACCAGTTTATTCTGTTCATCAGATTTCTTATTCACTTGATTTTTAGATTCACTTGTTGATAGATATGTATTTGTTGTTCATAATTTTTATCTTTACCTTTTTCTTCTTCTTCCTCTTCTTAGAGAATACCTTTCAGCATTTCATATAATACTGGTTTGGTGGTGATGAACTCCTTTAGCTTTTTCTTATCTGTGAAGCTCTTTATCTGCCCTTCAATTCTGAATGATAGCTTTGCTGGGTAGAGTAATCTTGGTTGTAGGCTCTTGCTATTCATCACTTTGAATATTTCTTGCCACTCCCATCTGGCCTGCATAGTTTCTGTTGAGAAATCAGCTGACAATCGTATGGGTGCTCCCTTGTAAGTAACTATTTTTCTCTTGCTGCTTTTAATATTCTCTCTTTGTCTTTTGCTCTTGGTATTTTAATTATGATGTGTCTTGGTCTGGTCCTCTTTGGATTCCTTTTGTTTGGGGTTCTCTGTGCTTCCTGGACTTGTAAGTCTATTTCTTTCACCAGGTGGGAGAAGTTTTCTGTCATTATTTCTTCAAATGTTTTCAATATCTTGCTCTCTCTCTTCTTCTGGCACCCCCATAATTCTGATGTTGGTACGCTTGAAGTTGTCCCAGAGGCTCCTTACACTATCTTCATATTTTTGGATTTTTTCTTTTTGCTTTTCCAGTTGGGTGTTTTTTGCTTCTTTGTATTTCAAATCTTTGACTTGATTCTTGCGATCCTCTAGTCTGCTGTTGGATCTCTGTATATTATTATTTATTTCAGTCAGTGTATGCTTAATTTCTAGTTGGTCCTTTTTCATATCCTTGAGGGTCTCGCTAAATTTATCGGCCTTTTCTAGGAAATTCTTGAAAAACCTTATAACCGTGGTTTTGAACTCTATATCCAGTCATTTGCTTTCCTCCATTTCTTTCATTTGTGACCTGTTTCTTTGTCTCCGCATTTTGGCTGCTTCCCTGAGTTGGTAGAGTGGCTTTGTGTGCTAGCTGTCCTATAGGGTCCAGTGGCTCAGCCTCCCCAGCTACCTGAGGTGAACACTCTTGGTGCACCCCTTTGTGGGCTGTGTGCACAGTCTTGTTGTAGTTAAGCCTTTATTGTTGTTGGTATCACTGGGAGGAATTGACCTCCAGGCCAATTGGCTGTGAGGATCACCTGTGTCTACGCTGGGAGAACTTCTGTGCTGGAGACACCCTTATGAGACAAGACTTGCAAAAGCCTCTGTGCTCAGCTTGGATGGGGCGGAGTCTCAGGGCGGAGCAGACAGCAATGGCTTCCTGTCAGCCCTGCCCTAAGAGGCCCCCGGATCTCAGTGTCCCTTGGTAATCGCTGCAAGCACCTCTGAGAGAAAGCTGCCCTCGAGCTTTGCCCGCTGCCAGACAGTCCAGTTTCTCCTCCAATGAGTTTGGGTCCCCAGAGTCTCGCCCGGAACTGGAGTTCAGAGCAGTCGGGAGCTTTTGTCTCCCTCCCAATTGAGAAAGCCAGCCACGTACTCAGTTGCCAGCCCTCTATGCGCGAATGCATCAGTACCCCTGCCTTCCGCAGTTCCTCTGAGTCTCAGTGTGCTTTTCTCTCCTGACAATCCAGTTTCTCCCTGTATGAGTCTGGGTACCCAGAGCCTTGCCTGGTACCAGAGTTCAGAGCAGTCGGGAGCTTTTGTCTCCCTCACGAGTGAGAAAGCCAGCCACATACTCAGTTGCCAGCCCTCTCCTCGCATGCGCGCGCCTTCGTACCTCTGCCTTCTGCAGCTCCTGTGAGTCTCAGTGTGCTTCTCTCTTTCCTTCTAGTTGTAGAATTTCCACTCAGCCAGCCTTCCTGTGGTTCTGGATGATGTCTGTTTTGGCTTTTAGTTGTAGTTTTGAAATTGTTGTACGAGGCAGCAGTTTAGGTGTTTACCTATGCCACCATCTTGGTTTCTCCTGCTGGGAGTTTTTTGATTAC
The DNA here is from genome assembly GCF_951640355.1 of Cnephaeus nilssonii. NCBI lineage: Eukaryota > Metazoa > Chordata > Mammalia > Chiroptera > Vespertilionidae > Cnephaeus > Cnephaeus nilssonii. The sequence goes on along the minus strand of NC_137089.1, from coordinate 51,654,753 downwards.
TGCTTTCTATTTCATCAGTTGTTATTGGCCTATTCAGGTTTTCTGATTCTTCCTGATTCAGTTTTTGGAGATAGGATTTTTCTAGAAATTTGTCCATGTCATCCACATTGTCCAGCTTGTTGGCATAGATTGTTCATAGAATTTTCTTACAATCCTTTGTATTTCTGTGTTGTCAATGGTTACTTCTCTGCTTTCAGTTCTGATTGTTTATTCGGGTCCTCTCTGTTTCTTGATCAGTCTGGCTTTCAGTTCATCAATCTTGTTTATCTTTTCAAAGAACCAGCTCTTAGTTTCATTGATTTTTTTTTTGTATATATATTCTTTTTAGTCTCTGTGTCATTTATTTATCTTCTACTCTTTAGTATTTCCTTCCTTCTACTTACACTGGGCTTTTCTTATTATTCTCTTTCTAGTTCTTTAAGTTGTAGGGTTTAAATAGTTTATTACTAATTTTTCTTGTTTTTTTGTTTTGTTTTGTTTTGTTTTGAGGTAGGCCTGTAATGCTATGAACTTCCCTCTCAGGACTGCTTTTGGTGTGTCCCAGAGATTTTGAGTTTTCTTTTCATTTATTTCCAGGAAATTTTTTTCTTTCTTTCTTGATCTCATTGGTAACCCATTCATTGTTTAATAACATGCTATTTAGCCTCCATGTGTTTCAATGTTTTTGAGTGTTTTTACTGTAGTTAATTTCTAATTTCATTCCACTGTGATCTGAGAAGATGCTCAATATGATTACAATCTTCTTGAACTTGTAGAGAATTGTTTTTTGTCCTAACATGTGGTCTATCTTTGTGATAGATAGATAATCTGGACAAAAAAATTAACAAGGAAACAATAACTCTAAATGACCCATGTGCACTTGAGAAGAGTGTATATTCTGCATCTTTGGGGTGAAATGTACTACAAATGTCAAGAAATTTCTGATCCACTATGTCATTTAGAGTTATTGTTTCCTTGTTATTAATTTTGTCCAGAGTATCTATTCAGTGAAGTCAGCAGGGTCTTAAGGTTCCCTACTATGACTGTGTTTCTGTCACTCTCTCCCTTAAAGTCCTCAAGAATTTTTTTTTAATATATTTAGGTGCTCCTATATTGGGTGCATATTTTACCAGGGTTTTATTATGTGGTAACTTTTGTTGTCTCTTGTGATGGCCTTTATTTTGAAATCTACTTTGTCAGATATGAATATTGCTACCCCAGCTTTTTTTGTTTCCATTTGCATGGAAAATTTTTTCCATCCCTTCACTCTCATCCTGTGTGAGTCTTTTGTTCTGAGGTGGGTCTCTTATAGACAGTATATAATTGGGGCATGTTTTTAATCCATTTAGTTACCCTATGTCTTTTGCTTGGAGTATATAATCCATTTACATTTAAGGGTATTATTGATAGGTACTTATTTATTGCCATTTTAATTCTGTATGCCTATGTTTCTCTGTCTATTTCTTCTTCTCATTATAGCAGTCCCTTTAGAATTTCTTGCAGTGCTGTTTTGGTGGTGATGAACTCTTTTTGTCTGGGAAGCTCTTTATTCTACCATCTATTTTGAATGATAGCCTTGATGCATGAAGTAATCTTGGTTTTAGATCCTTGCTTTTCATTATCTTGAATACTTTATGCCATTCCCTTCTCGCCTATAGAGTTTCTGATAAAAAAAAAAATCAGCAGACAGCCTTATTTGGGAGTTCCTTTGTAGGTAACAAATTGCTTTTCTCTTGCTGCCTTTAAGAGTCTCTCTTTGTCTTTAATTTTTGGCATTTTAATTATGATGTGCCTGGGTGTGGGCCTGTTTGGATTCTTCTTCTTGGGACTCTCTGTGCCTCCTGGACTTGTGTGATCTTTTCCTTCACCAGGTTAGGGAAGTTTCCTGCCATTATTTCTTTGAACACCTTCTCTACCCCTTGCTCACATTCTTCTTTTTCTGGTACTCCTATTATGAGAATATTGTTACGTTTCATGTTGTCCCATAGCTCCCTTAAGCTGTCCTCCTGTTTTTTAATTGTTTTTTCTTTTTGGTTCTCTGAATGATTTTTTTCTACCTTGTCTTCTAATTCACTGATTTGATCCTTGACTTCCTCTAATTTGCTGTGTATTCCTTCCAATGTGTTCTTTATTAGTGATATGTCATTTTTTATTTCTGACAGATCTTTTTTCATAGTTACTATATCTTTTCTCATGCTGTTGAGCATCTTTGCCATCATTATTCTGAACTCTATATCTGATAAATTTCTTAGCTCAATTTCATTTAGCTCTTCTACTGGAGCATTCTCTTGTTCTTTCATTCGGGGGTCATTTTTTTGTCTCCCCATTTTGACTGCCTGTTTCAGTTCGTTTCTATGTATTAGGTAGATCTGTTACGACCCAATTTTTAGTGCAGGACAATGTTAGACAGTTTCTGACTGGCCCTGTGTATCCTGCTTGGAGTTATCAGCAATCCACAGCTTGTGGCTCCCTCAGCGGGGTGTCTTTAGAAAGCACCAAGATGTGCACTAGGGTCTGCTTTTCCTAGCCCAGGGCCCAGAATCAGATCAGGCAAAGACTCAAAGCCTCCAGAGACCCACTTCTGCCTGCAGTCTGACTGTTATCAGCCCTGATTGGCCTCAGGTTATAGACCACAGCGTGGGGCAATTGCCTCTCCCCAGGCAAAAACTGCCTGGATAGCAAAGGTCCAGGGAAAAGATGTCCTCGGAAGCATGAGGGAATGACTCAGCACAGGAATCCGGGGTGGCTACTCTCCAAGCTCCAACCCCAGAGTCCCCAACCCTGGACTCTCCTCCCAGAGCTCCAGTCCACTCTGCCCTCCCTCTCCCGGAGCCCAAGGTGAGTGGCTGCAAGTGAAATTTGTGTGTTGGCCCTATAAAGGGGTGACTGCATTTCCAGTCTTCTCTCCCTGGCAGACAGCAACCTTGCTGCTTTTCACAGCCAGATGTTCTGTGGGCACCTTTCTCAGTTCTGGTGCTCGAGGCTGGTGAACCCAGATTGGGGTTTAGACTCCAGAGATCTCAGTGGGAAACCTCCTCAGCTGAGATATCCCTCCAGACCTTCAGCTGCTGTCTGTGGGAACCTGGCCATCCCTTTTGCATCCTCGTACTTCCTACCAGCCTCCGTGGACTCCACTTTCTGTCCCAGGTTATCAGGGCTCTCTCCAGCTAGTCTTCATTTGATTTTTCAGGGTGTTTTTTCTGTATTTTAGTTCTATTTCCAGTTTGGTCCTGGGAGAGTGTCAAGTGTAGCTTCTACTTACTCAGTCTGAGACATTTTCTAATGGACATAAGACATAAGGCCATAACATATTTAAAGAAGAAATTTTTCTTTCATTACTCCTGGTCAATTAATTAAGTTTAACTTTAATAGGAATAAATAATGACAGGTGTTAAAAGAAGAACTTGGGCCACAGCAGCATTATATTTCAATTTCAAAATATTGAACAAAAAGAAAAATCAAGAAAATATAAACAACAAAGGAACCAGCTTATGAACATTATCTGAAGGGTCCACCACCTTGAATATTTATACCAGATGTGCTGGAAATGTTTGGAGGTATGTCTTGGTGGTCATGCTATCGGGCTGATATTTACAGGGGGTGGGATGAAGATATTCTGTGATGCACAGAACTCTTCTGTACAATGTTGCCCTACCTCTGAACTAGACATTGAGCCTGAAACTGTGTCTACCGAAGATAAACAGTGGTATGTTTTTAATAAAAGTTTAAGTGTACACTAAATTCCTAAGAATGTGATTACAGTGTAAAGTGATGGAAGACTGACTTTGTTCAGAACCTCAGCAAGTGTTACTCACTGTTCAGAAAACTGCATCACCAGAAGCAACACCTCCATTCCATTTTTGTGTTTTGCTATGTGTGCTAAATGTCCCTTGTTTACAGTTTAACTTTGCTTAATCTTTGCACTGACAGGAGACCAGTCTCCTCTATACCTATCATCTAAAAACATATGATTTTTTTTTTTAAATCCTCACCCAAGGATATTTTCCCATTGATTTTCAGAGAGAGTGGGAGAGAGGGAAAGACAGAGAGAAATATCAATGTGAGAGAAACACATCAATTGTTTGCCTCCTGCATGCGCACCAACCAGGGCCTGGGCCAGGGAGGAGCCTGCAACCAAGGTACGTGCCCTTGACCATAACTGAACCCGATACCCTTCAGTCCACAGGCCGACACTCTTATCAGCTGAGCCAAATGATTGATGTTTCTACCTTTCAATGGAATACACTGAACCTTAATTACAATTATCAATAAAACCAAAACACTGCGAGCCAACATAACTTTCTGTGATAATGGAAACACTCTATATAATGTGATGATTATTGAGCAGTTGAAATAGGGCTAGTCTGACTGAAGAATTAAACTTTTAAATTACATTTAATTTTATTTTGTTTTGATTTAAATAGCCATGTGACTATGCAGCTCTAGACAGTTTCAAAGTGACAATAAAAATAGTAAGATATTTTCCTACAACATATCAATGTGTACTGTGGCAGAAGGGCTAGTTTTACAGGAAAAATAGCACTTTGAAATAGTTTGTATAATAAGTAATTACTAATTAGAACCAGCAATAATAAACAACCAGATCCACGTTTACCGTTACTACCCCCTACCACAAACACGTCTTTCCTTTCTGTTGATTTTTGTATTCTTCTTCAAATCTGCATGTGATATCGTACTAGACACACAGCAACAATACTGCCTTATTAGCTACAGAGGTTAAATGAAATTCTCCAGAAAGACACTTGCCCATGCTGCAGACGTAAAGTAAGCTACGTGGATGTCAAGTCCTTGCTTAAGGCCACCAAGTGGTCTGAGAGGATCCACAGACTCTTTCCTCTTCCTTTTCTTAAGTTCTCAATTACCTGCGACTTCTTGCAAGAACTGTAAACTTAATCCCTTTGGGGTTGTAAGAATTTACCACTTCATATAGTCTTAAAAGGTCTTCCCTTTGAAATAAAATGTAAGCAATGTTGCTGCCATCCAACTCATTATTTTAATTGCTCCCCATTAGAAAAATGATTACTTTCGGTGGTAGCAAATACCACAGAATTAAAAATTATCAGAAAAAAATCTCCACAGCTTCATGCAATGTTTTCTGTTTTTTTACATCTTTTTTTAAATTAGGAAAAAACCCAGATATTTATTTTTCAGAAATCTTGTATTTCATATTAAAACCACTGAATGCTGCTGTCTTGAAAGGCAAATAGATGTCTCCAGCGAGCACATCAAAGTGAAGTGAGCCTTGGTGTGTTCGCTCTTTTCACTTCGCGTGCTTGCTGCGGCCGATGGCTGTGAACGCAGCCTGAATGGATTCACACCGGCCTTCGGGGCTGCTGTCTTCCCGGGCACTTTTCAGACCATGTGCCGTGTAAATGAGCTTGCGTGTCTGAGCTCTTTAGGAAAAGGGCAATTAAATCCGGTTTTGCATTTCTGTATTAGAAACACGGTCTAAAGACTTTCCTTTGGAGAGGCTTTTGACATTCCTTCCACAGACACTCCGCAGCATGTCAGTGCCGCTGGGGGGCTCTCATACTGGTAGGTGAAAACGCAGAGTCTCTCTGACTAGTTCTTTCATACAAATACATCAAATAACACTAAGCTGACAATTCCAAGGCCCAGACTGAACCTCAGTGTCCAGAGAGAATATTGTGAGGAATTCTGACTTTGCTAGTCAATTTAGCTGTCTTGCTGTAATCATAATTCTCAGAGGTTGTAAAAATAGTTCTTTTGAAATTATTAACCATCTATGTTTTCATCCAATTAAGTTAAAATAGTTTAGAACCTTTTCTGATTTCCTTATAATTCCTATTTAAAGTTTTAAGACTTAAAAAAATAAATTCTTCTTTTCTTTTTTGAAGAGAAAAAATGAAAATGTTACTAATGGCTTAATTAACACGTTTGTTTTTTCTAATTCTGACAAATGTTTACTGTAGTGTTGATCTATATGTGAAGCCCAGCAATTGACATGTGTGTGTGTGTGTGTGAGAGAGAGAGAGAGAGAGAGAGAGAGAGAGAGAGAGATTGTGTGTATCTTGTGTGTACTTTGTTTTTTTAAATGAACGTCTAGGCATTCCTCATCATTAAATAGCCGTGTTAGAAGAGACCTAAGGACTTTTGTAGTTCTATGATTTTATTCTACTTTTATCCAATTTAAGTGTTTGAAAACTGATATGGTGTGGAGTGATATTATGTGTAAAACTGATATTATATACAAAATGCAAACATTTGAGACTTTTAATTGGCTACATCAAATATTGTTATAGCCTTAAACACTCCATTAACAATTGACCTTTAAATGCGACCACTTGGCGTTTGGTTTGGTCTCACTTTTCAGAGCCCGGCCCGCCGTGTTTCCCTCTGCTCGGCCTGTGGCTGCCCGTGCAGACCCTTTCTCACGCACGCTCCGCACCTGCCCGCAGGCACAGCAGCTCCTAACGCTCTGCGGCTCTCAGATTCCCACTCGTTAAAACTTAAAACACGGCACAAACCTTAAGTCCTCATTTGTTATCCCAGACATCAGAAGATGTAAGTGGGAAACAAAAATTACTATAATCATAACTTCTGCTACCTGAATTACTACCAAAAGCCCCTTGAAAAACGAATGCTTATCCTTTTAAACACACTATAGAGGGTGTACCTATCAACTGGGTGAAAATGAACAACACACAGCAACCTGCAGCTGGAAACCTACAGGCCCTGAGGTAACAAGCAAGGGATATTGCTCACAACACCAAACTGTTTCCTTAACTGCAATCATCCTAGATAAGGATTTTAATCTGTTTCTACAATTCTAATATACATGTATGATTTTCTTTTCTCTTAAACCAAGTCCCTGCTAATTGGTATTTTGTGCCCCAACAAACAGAAAAGTTTTGTTTTGTTTAAGCATTCATTTATTTTATGAAATGTGAAAATGAAACATTTTAACATGTCCAACAATAAGTGCCCTTTTTAATGATGTGGACTATACAGATAATTACATATGGTATCAATGACAACAGTCATACTCTTTTCTCAGAGTTAAAAGATCAGGTGTGCTAAGGAATTTGGGAAAGGACAATCCTATCAGCTAACAACCATGTTGCCTGTTTTTAGAAAAAAAAAAGTGTTGCTAATCAGAATATGAATATATATATATATATATATATATATATCCTCTCTAATAAAATGATAATATGCAAATTAACCATCACTCCACCGCACAAGCCACGCCCACTGGCCGAGCCACGCCCACCAGTCAATCAGGGCGGGTATGCAAATTAACCCCAATCCAAGATGGCTACAGCCACAGAGAGCAAGGTTTCCCAGGTAACAGAGGAAGCCAAGCTTTCCATAGCCGTTGCAGGCCTAAGCCTCCACTCAAGCTACAAAGTTTCAATTACAGAAGGTAAACAAATTCAAACAAATGGCAGCAGAATGGAGCTTGAGAGAGCAGGCCAGGGTTGCCGGCAGCAACAGGGGAAGCAAAGCTTTCTGCACACCCTGGCCAGGCTCACCCGCTTAAGGCTACAAAGTTTCAACTGTAGAAGGAAAATAAATTCCAGATACCAGGGCCTCCCCTTGGGTTGCCAGGGGGCATGGCCGGCCTGCAAACCACCACAGGCCCCTCGCTCAGGCCACCCCACACCCCAAGGGAACCTCCACCCTTATCTGTAACCCCCTTCAGGGCAAACCAGCTGGCCCCCACCCGTGCACCAGGCCTCTATCCTATCTAATAAAAGAGTAATATACAGATTGATCATCACTGCAACACACAATATAGCTACCCCCATGTGGTCAAAGATCCTGCCCCCATGTGGGCACAAGATGGCCACTACAAGATGGCCAGCAGGAGAGGGCAGTTGGGAGGCACCCGGCCTGCAAGGGAGGGCAGTTGTGAGGGACCAGGCCTGCAAGGGAGGGCAGTTGAGAGGGACCCAGGCTTGCAAGGGAGGGCAGTTGGAGGTGATCAACCCTGCAGGAGAGGGCAGTTAGGGGTGACCAGGCTGGCAGAGGAGGGAAGTTGGGGGCAAACAGGCTGGCAGGGGAGCAGTTAAGCATCAACCAGGCTGGCAGCGGAGTGGTTAGGGGGTGATCAGGCTGGCAGGCAGAAGCGGTTAGGGGCAATCAGGAAGGCAGGCAGGCAAGCAGTTGGGAGCCAGCAGTCCTGGATTGTGAGAGGGATGTCCGACTGCCCGTTTAGGCCTGATCTCGGGCCTAAACAGGCAGTCGGACATCCCTCCAGGAGTCCCATATTGGAGAGGGTACAGGCTGGGCTGAGGGACAACCCCCCGCCGTGCACGAATTTCGTGCACGGCGGGGGGTTGTCCCTGGTACAGGGGTGGGGGCCAGCTGGTTTGCCCTGAAGGGCATCCCGGATCAGGTGGGGATTCCCTTGGGGCATGGGGCAGCCTGAGTGAGGGGCCTGTGGTGGTTTGCAGGCCAGCCACGCCCCCTGGCAACCCAAGCGGAGGCCCTAGTATCTGGAATTTATTTTCCTTCTACAATCGAAACTTTGTAGCCTGGAGCAGAGCCAAGCCTGGGGCTCCCTCCGCGGCGGCAGCCATTTCTGTTGGGGTTATAATTGAAACTTTGTTGCCTTAAGTGGGTGAGCCCGGCCAGGGTGTGCGGAAAGCTTTGCTTCCCCTGTTGCCGCCGGCAACCCTGGCCTGCTCTCTCAAGCTCCATTCTGCCGCCATTTGTTTGAATTTGTTTACCTTCAATAATTGAAACTTTGTAGCTTGAGTGGAGGCTTAGGCCTGGCAAGGGCAAGCAGAAAGCTTGGCTTCCTCTGTTACCTAGGAAACCTTGCTCTCTGTGGCTGTAGCCACCTTGGCTTGGGTTAATTTGCATACCTGCTCTGGCTTGTGGGTGTGTTGGAGGTATGGTCAATTTGCATATTTGTCTATTATTAGATAGGATATTCATACTGGAAAACAACTTTGCTTATCTTACATTTGGTATTTAAAACCTCAATTCTAGCTTTGCCCTTCTATGTAACATCTATTCTGTACACTTGTTAGGAAATTAAAGATATATATCAAAATAATCCCAAAAAGTCCAGAGGGAACCCAGGAGGAAATCCTTTCAGGCACCTGAGATATGCTGAGAACTAAAACTGGGACCCAAGTTGGAGCTAGTATTATGGCATCTAAGCAAAAGGGCTTATATCTTGTGGTGTATAATTTTTATTTTATGAGAGAAGAAAATATATACATTTATTGCCAGAGACAAGTTTGTTGGTATAGAACAGAGGAAGAGTTAGAGAAAGATCAAGGCTTGACTGTGACTGAGTCTTCCTTTAATCTTGTTCTGGCTGTCGGACTTACCAAGTAAGTATCATTGAATTTTCAACAAACACCTACTCAACATCTACACGAGGTAAGGAGAAACCAACCGGAAAGAGAGGCTCTCTCACCCCCAACCCACGGAGGCAACCTGGGGGAGAAGCCGGCCGCTGGCCATTTCCTTGGGGGAGGCAGAGTTCTCAGCAGGTGGGGCCCGACGCCTGTGCCCTCTCAGCCAGAGGGCAGACTTCCTCAGGTGCCTCTGGGAAGCCAAGCCCTTAACAGGCAGTTATTGAATGGCTTGTGTGGGCTGCAGGGGTCAGAGCGAAAAGTCTTTCCTACAAGAATGAGGCCCAGGCCCTAGCCGGTTTGGTGCAGTGGATAGAGTGTCGGCCTGGGGACTGAAGGGTCCCAGGTTCGATTCTGGTCAAGGGCATGGACCTTGGTTGCGGGCACATCCCCAGTAGGGGGCGTGCAGGAGGCAGCTGATCGATGCCTCTCTCTCATCGATGTTTCTAACTCTCTATCCCTCTCCCTTCCTCTCTGTAAAAAAAACAATAAAATACATTAAAAAAAAAAAAAAGAATCAGGCTAAGGCTGCCATCCAGAGGTCTCAACAGCCTGCTTTGTGGGACAAGACACAGAGTCACGGGGGGAGGGGGGCGCAGACACCGCCCAGGGCTGACGCCAGGTTGGTTGTAGAAGGACCCCTAGGGCTTCCTGGTTAATATCTGCCCTTTGTACCCCAAACTGGGTACGTTTATTAAACACTCCAGTTCATGCCCCTTATTGAAAACTAGAGGCCCAGTGCATGAGATTCATGCACTCAGGGGGTCCCCCAGCTCAGCCTGCACCCTCTCGCAGTCCGGGAGCCCTCGGGGGATGTCAGGAGCGGGCCTAAGCTGTCAGTCGGACATCCTTAGTGCTGCAGAGATGGCAGAAGAGGCTCCCACTACTGCTGCTGCACCCACCAGCTGTGAGCCCGGCTCAGAGCTTCTGGCTGAGCGGTGCTCCCACTGGGGGAGCGCACTGACCACCAGGGGGCAGCTCCTGCATTGAGCGTCTGCGCCCTGGTGGTCAGTGCACGTCATAGCGACCAGTTGTTCTGCAGTTCGATTTGCATGTTAGCCTTTTATTATATAGGATTAAGGGCACTGAAGCCTAAGAAGTTCTGTAAAATTAACAAGAAAAAAGACAACCGACTATACAGTCCAGAAAGTACGTCATTTAAAGGCACTTAGGTGACACGGTGGTTCTGGATCATTGCAAAGTCAGTAACAGTCAACAAGGTGGCTTTGCTTCCTAAGCAGTTACCTCGGGATTAGGCGGGATTAGCACAGTATATATCCCACATCGAACCCTGTCTCCCTCCTCCGCACTGTGCTGCACGCTGGGCAGCGTGGCCCAGGGCACGGGTGGCGGCCGGTCCCGAGGACGACAGTGAAAGAACCGGTATTATGCTGCATGAAGAACTTAAGGGAGGAAGGGCATTCCACACACTGGGGAGAAAGGAAAAGAGGTATTGACTGCGTGTGCCTCAAAAAAGCAGAAATGAGAAAAATGGGTAGAAGTCCGAGGAGGCCCACTTAGCAGGTTTCAGGTCAATCTGAGGAAGAACGTCAGGTGGTCTGGCTACAAGGGAATTGCTTGTTTGTGTGTTAATGGAGGAAATCACAGGGAATTCCAGATGGATGATCGCAGTGGCAATGCAGTTTCAGTTTAGTAAGGGCTGATTAGATGCATCAGCTCCTTCCATTTCCAGCTTTCTGACGGACTCAGAGTGCCGGTTAGGTCTTCCAGCCTCAGAGACCAGAGAGCTGACGGCCAATCAGAAAAGAACGGCCAGTCAGAGGGAGGTCGGGTGTGCGGCAAACACTCTCAATCGGGGGCACCTTTCAGCACCTTGCAGACCAGAGCAGGCCCTCGTTAATGACCGCCACATGCAGAGGCCGGCCTCAGTCCCAGGGAGCAGCAGCTGCTACACGCGACTAGCTTGTCCATCTGGCTCACACCGAAAGCTAAAGATGACTCTTGACATGACTGCTGGCTAGATGGTTGCTCAATTCCATTCCAGAGAGAACGCACACTAACTGACCAGGAAAAAGAGCTACTGGACCCCTCCCTAGGCAGGCAATTTCTAAACCATCCTCTTACTATGCAAATGAGAAGAGACGTGAAAAGGCCAAACACAGCTATCTTTTTCTATGGCCTGTTACTATCTTTAAGAAACCTGGTTCATGTGGACTTCTGAACTTCCACCTCCTGGGCTGCACTACACCATACACATCAGGCACCGGACAGGCTGTTTGAAAAACCAGAGTAAATATATATTCTCGATGCTACCGAACTTCTGCAACCGGCTCTGTACGCTGGGGTCTGCACTGGACGTCTTGCTACCCCACCATCGGTCGTCACACCTGCTCCTGAACGTGGCATCCCACCTCACAGCAGCACCCACGTACTTTAGCCCTGAGAGCAGCCTCGGCGTCGAGCAGCTGGGTGTGTGCCTCGGAAGGCTTGGGAATTCCCTGCTCTCTGGGTCATCCCATCAGAACAGGAGTGGCTACAGAGACCGGGCTCATGCTGGCAGGTCGATGGCCTTGCTGCTTCCCATCTGAGAAACGAAAGTGTTTCTGAGCAGACTGGCACCTGCAGGGTGACTTGGTGCGAAATGCTAGTAAAATATTGTCAAGAGGAAACTATCCCTGGAATAAAATTCTGCAAAAAAAGAAATACCACACACAGCAGAGGTTTACAGTTGTAAGTACGCAAAACAGTTTATTCTTGTGTTATTACTTATTAACATGTTAAGTGCCATGTCAGTCACCGGTGACTGACACTATACTTTCCGTCCAGACCTCGTCAGTCACTGGTGAAAATCGGGTATCAGTGAAATCAGGTATCGCGGGCTAAACGGAAAGGAAGAGAAAACAGGCTTGGCGCTCAGCGTGTTCATTAGTGGATTCTTTCCATACAAACAATTGTAAACTACTTTTACCCCATCCTGTATTTGTTACTTAAAATAGTAAATAAAAGGTTTTTTTGCTTGTTTTTGTTTAGTATATGGTTCTGATTACTTCCTTGTGATAAGATAGTTATATTATCTTAAAGCTTTTACTACCCAAAACAAACATTCAAAAAATACTAAAATTCCAAAAGAACAGTGTTAGGTTAGCATATGACTAATATAAGTATCTCTGAATAAATTCTTATGCTTTTAAAGTAAGACCGGGTAGAAGAGTCAAGTAAAATTTTCCTTCACAACGCAAAGGGATTGTGGTCCCTAATAGGAAACTCTTAACTCTGATGAGCGTTCTCTCCCCCCGCTCCCCGACCCCAAAACTATAGAGAGTATCTGATTCCAGTTGCCCGGCCCACGTAAATGGACTTCCTAAGTCAGTGCCTACAAAATGGAGGGAGGGCTGGGAGGGAGTCTCAAGATCCCAGAGCAGCCGTTTGGGCTCAGTGGACAGAGTGTAGGCCAGAGGGCTGAAGGGTCCCAGGTTTGATTCCAGTCAAAGGCACGGACCTTGGTTGTAGGCGCGATCCCCGCCCAGTCGGGGCACGTACAGGAGGCAATCAATCAATGTGTCTCTACATCTATGTTTCTCTTCCTGTGTCCCCCCTCTCCATTCCACTCTAAAAATCAATGGGGGGGGGGGGGGGCGGGAAGAAAAGGTGCATGGAGAGCAGAGTTCTGTTCAGAGAGCATATATCGTGTCACACGACAGCTAGAGAGAGCCATAGGTGATCGGTTTACTGGTCAGAGAGAGCTAAAACCTTGGATAACAAGCCCACTGACAGTGTTCAAGAACAACGCTGTCCCCTGATTCACTGCTTTTAAGTGAACATTGCGTCACCTTGGGCGGCTGTCCTTTTTGTGAAGTGAAATCTCTATAGCCTCTGCCTGCTGGGACTGCGGGGAAAGTGAGGGAAGGCAGAGAGGACTTGGTCAATGCTCAGCAGAAGTCCAGCCAGGACAGGCCTGGGTTTACACCGAACACTTGAGGCCTATCTAGCTACTTTCGGTCACTAGTGCAGGTCTGGCTGTCAGGCTTTCTGGGCTCAAACTGACGCCACAGGACAGCAGTTGACAACAGTCTTCAAAGATGCCCTGTTCAAAGAAGCTGAGTTTAACTTTCCATGGCCGTCAACAGCGGATCTGCCGGATGAGCAACAGCAGCGGGACTTCTGGGAAGTGTTTCTAGGCGCTAGAGGGCCTTTCTGCTGACAGCAGGGTCCTTGGGGCCAGGGACATGGGAACAGACTGTGAGCCCCGAGGGAGAAGGGCTGGCGTGAGTGCTTGCCCTGGGCCCGGGCTCCAACCTGCCATTCCTTCACCAGTATCACCGCCCACCCGCGGCAGGTACTGCTCTGGGTGCAGGGCGGCCAGTGCCCAGAGAGACGGCTCCGGGACGAGCACGCACACTGTACAGGGAGGAACCTCTGGAGAACGGACACTGAGGGGAGCCCTGAGCGACAGGAAGGAGCCAGCTGGGAAAAGAGGGGCGCACAGCAGTCCAGGCAGAGTCAGTTCAAAGACAGGAGAAAGGGGGCAGATCCGAACAACAAGGAAGGCCGATGTGCACGAGAACACGTGACATGGAGACTAGAGGGAGTCGGGGGCAGCGAGGAAGGCAGGAGCAGGCCGTGGGTGCTCCACACCCGTTTACTGCAGGCGCTCATGGGAAGCCAACAGAAGGGAAGGCCGGTCTGGCTGCTCTGTGGAAAGGGAATTGTAGGGCAAGGATGAGAGGACACGGGGAGCGGGGGTACGCGGGGAGGGGGGACCTGGGGAGAGGAGAAGCAAGGAGTGGGGACACAGGGAGGGGAGGATGCAGGGAGGGAAGGATGTCGGGGAGGGAAGGATGTGGGGACGGGAAATGCGGAGAGGGGGAATGCGGGGCGGAGGGACAGAGGGAAGGGAGACACGGGGAAGGGATGATGCAGGGAAGGGAGGTCCCAGGAGGGGGGACACCGGGAGGGGAGGATGCGGGGAGGGGAGGATGCGGGGAGGGGAGACACAGGGAGGGGAGACACAGGGAGGGGAGACATGGAGAGGGGAGGATGCGGGGAGGGGGGACACAGGGAGGGGAGACATGGAGAGGGGAGGATGCGGGGAGGGGGGACACAGGGAGGGGTAGATGCGGGAGGGAATGCAGGGAGGGGGGACACGGGGAGGGGGGACACAGGGAGGGGAGGATGCAGGGAGGGGGGACGCAGAGAGGGGGGATGCGGGAAGGGGAGGATGCGGGGAGGGGGGACACAGGGAGGGGAGACATGGAGAGGGGAGGATGCGGGGAGGAGGGACATGGGGAGGGGAGGATGCAGGGAGGGGGGACGCAGAGAGGGGGGATGCGGGAAGGGGGAATGCGGAGAGGGGTGACGGGGAGGAGGGACACGGGAAGGGGAGGATGCGGGGAGGGGTACACGGGGAGGGGGGACATGGAGAGGGGAGGATGCAGGGAGGAGGGACACAGGGAGGGGGGATGCAGAGAGGGGGGATGTGGGGAGGGAGGATGCAGGGAGGGGGGACACGGGGAGGGGGGACACGGGAAGGGGAGGATGCGGGGAGGGGGGACACAGGGAGGGGTAGATGTGGGAGGGAATGCAGGGAGGGGGGACGCAGAGAGGGGGGATGTGGAGAAGGGGGATGCAGGGAAGGGGGACGTGGGGAAGGGGGACACGGGGAGGGGGGACATGGGGAACAGAGACGTGGGGGGGACGCGGGGAGGGGGACGCAGGGAGGGGATGATGCAGGGTGGACTGAGGTGGAACAGGAAGTGGATGGGTGGGCATGAGCATGGCAGTGAGGGGGGCTGTGCGGCGAATCCATTCCCAGCCGCAGCCACCACATGGAGCCCTGTGGCCAGCACTCTGTCGTGGCTCTAACTCACCCAGGAATCAGAGCTGAACTGATTCCTTTAATACACTCCTTGCACTCTGTTGGTTTAACAAAGAACTTAGGCAGGTGTACAACCATCTACTTCCTGTCCTAACTAGTGGCGACCTGGCTGAGAGGTTCTCTGGGGCGGGCGGGTGACTTGGCAAAGGCTGGATCCTCAGATAGCAGTTGACAAAGACATGGTGCCATCCGGGGAGGCAGGGCTTCCATTGCTAAAGCAATGTCTACACCTACAGCTGCTTCTATGTACACATGTGATTATCGCTTCTCGGCCTTTAGCTAAGACCAAGTGTACATACATGTGCATTATTCTGCTTGGGCTGCTACAGCAAAATACCACCAGCTGGGTTCTTAAACATCAGATTTTTATTCCTCACAGTACTACTGTAGGCTTGAAGTCCCTGATCATGGTTCCGCCTGACTCAGCTTCTGGTGGGGCCTCCCCTCCCTGCTTGCACACAGCCGGAGAGTGCTCTCGTGTCTCCTCCTTTTATTAGGACTCTAACCCCACTGGCTTAGGGCCCCACACTTATGACCTCCCCTGCCTTATCTCCAATACAATCACATTGGGGGTTAGGGCTTCATTCAACACACAGACTTTGGCGGTACACAATTCTGTCCATAACAATGCTATCTATATCCTATATAATAAAGAGGTAATATGCAAATTGACCCTCACACCCTCACAAGATGGCTGCCTACGACCAGGCCAGCAGGGGGGTTAGTGAGGGATGACCAAACGACTGAAAAGCAGGCTGCATGGGGCAACCAGGCCAGCGGAGGGGAGAGGGAGTTGGGGGCGACCAGTTCAGCAGGGGGGGCAGTTGGTGGCAACCAGGCCAGTGGGGGGGGCAGTTAGGAGTGATCAGGCCAGCACACAGAGGCAGTTAGGGGCAATCAAGCCGGCGGGGGTGGGAGGGACAGTTAGGGGGGACCAGGCAGGCAGGCAGGTGAGCGATTAGGAGCCAGCGCTCCAGGATTGTGAGAGGGATGACAGACTGCCGGTTTAGGCTCAGGGATTGGGCCTAAACCGGCAGTCAGACACCCCCCAAGGGGTCCCGAATTGGAGAGGGTGCAGGCTGGGCTGAGGGCCCACACCCCCCCCAACAAATTTTGTGCTCCGGGCCTCTAGTCCTCTCTAATAATAAAGAGTAATATGCAAATTAACCATCACTCCGCTACATAAGCCACATCCACCAGCTGAGCCATGCCCACCAGCCAATCAGGGTGAGTATGCAAATTAACCCCCAACCAAGATGGCTACCAGAAGGGAGGCTTGTGTTTCCCCAGCACCAGAGGAAGCCAAGCTTTCCACACACTCTGGCGGGTCAAGGCCTCCACTAAAGGATACAAAGTTTCAATTATAGAAGGTAAACAAATCCAAACAGAAATGGCGGCAGCCACAGATCGGGCAGGAGGCTTGGCTCCGCTCCAGGATACAAAGTTTCAATTGTAGAAGGTAAATAAATTACAGATACCAGGGCCTCTGCTTGGGTCGCCAGGGGCGTGGCTGGCCTGCAAACCACCACAGGCCCTCGCCCAGGCCTCTCCACGCCCCAAGGGAACCCCACCCTGATCCAGGACACCCTTCAGGGCAAACTAGCTGGTCCCCACCTGTGCACCAGGCCTCTATCCTATCTAATAAAAGAGTAATATGCAGACTGACCATCACTCCAATACACAAGATCAAGATAGCTGCCCCTATGTGGTCAAAGATCCTGCCCCCATGTGGACACAAGATGGCCACCACAAGATGGCCAGCAGGGGAGGGCAGTTGGGAGGGACCAGGTCTGCAAGGGAAGGCAGTTGAAAGGGACCAGGCCTGCAAGGGAGGGCAGTTGGAGGCGATCAACCCTGCAGAGGAGGGCAGTTAGGGGTGACCAGGCCAGCAGAGGAGGGAAGTTGGGGGCAAACAGGCTGGCAGGGGAGCAGTTAGACATCAATCAGGCTGGCAGCAGAGTGGTTAGGGGGTGATCAGGCTGGCAGGCAGAAGCGGTTAGGGGAAATCAGGAAGGCAGGCAGGTGAGCAGTTGGGAGCCAGCAGTCCTGGATTGTCAGAGGGATGTCCAGTGGGATCGGGCCTAAACGGGCAGTCGGACATCCCTCGAGGGGTCCCAGATTGGAGAGGGTGTAAGCTGGGCTGAGGGACAAACCCCCGCCCCCGTGCACGAATTTCGTACACCGGGCCTCTAGTCCTACCTAATAAAAAGGTAATATGCAAATAACCATCACTCTGCTACGCCCACGATTGGGCGGCAGGAGGCTGCGGGGCGGGACTCGGGGTGGCATATCTGGCCATTGAGAGGCGCGGGGGGCGGGACTCCCGCTCCCCGTGCCTCTCAATGGCTGGATTGGCGGCCGCTGAGGGGGGCTGCCTCGGACACCCCGGACACCCAGCTCCCCTGCCATCGGAGGCAGGGAGCCGGTTGTCCGTGCCGGCTGCAGGCCAAAAGCCTCTGCCAGAGGCTTTTGGCCTGGTGCACGCGCATGCACCCAGATCCCCTGCCGTGCTCCCCTTCGTCAGCACCTCAAGCGCCAGCAGCAGCGGCAGCCGCTGGGAATGAGCTGGTGATCCCAACAGCCTGGCAGCTCAGTGGCGGCGGTGGAGGCAGCATTGGGCCTGGGGACTGGAGAACAGGCAGAAGATGGCCCTGATCGCAGGATGCTAGGCCTAGGGACCCTACCCGCACGATTTAATCGTGCGCTGGACCTCTAGTATATATATAAAAGCCTAAGTGACTGTTATAAGCACTGATAGCTATTATAAGCACTGATCACCAGGGTGCAGATGCTCAACGCAGGAGCTGCCCCGTGGTGGTCAGTGTGTTCCCACAGCCAACTTTCCGTGGCCGGCCAACCTCCCACAGTCCCTCCCCCCAGCCAGCCGAGTTGTGAGTGCATTCCCATAGCCAACCTCCCATGGCCAGACAACTTTCTGCAGTCCCTCCCCCCAGCCAGCCCTGCTGAGCCCAGAGCGGGACTGGGCGAGACGGCCCCAATTGGGCCTGATCAGCCCCAATTGCTGGCCAGGCCGAGGGACCCCAACTGTGCATGAATACGTGCACCAGGCCTCTAGTTGTCATATAAATTCCTTTTTGTGCAAGTACATGCAAGTGTTCCATTCATTTGAAATGTACTTGTCACCATTATGTACCAAGCAAGATACTCAGTATATGAAGATAAGTCTGGGTATTAAAGAATTCAGAGTCTAGTTGTGGAGATAAACAACTATAATGAAATGTAAAATACTAATACTAGAAGCTCTACTAGTAAAGAGGTCAGGGACCCGTGGGAGAAAAGCTGACTTTTATGTGAATTTTATAAAAGGAGCAGGAGCCCTAACATGTTTGGCTCAGTGGATAGAGCGTCGGCCTGCAGACTGAAAGATACCAGGTTCAATTCCGGTCAAGGGCATGTACGTTGGTTGCGGGCACATCCCCGGTAGCGGGTGTGCAGGAGGCAGCTGATCGATGTTTCTCTCTCATTGATGTTTCTAACTCTCTATCCCTCTCCCTTCCTCTCTGTAAAAAATCAATTAAAAATATATTTTAAAAATAATAATAAAATAAAATAAAAGGAGCAGGAAATTCAGCAGTGAGGCCAAGAAAATCCAGCCCTACCTCAAAACTCAATGTCTATGTGGAAGGTCTTCCTCTGACCACCCCAGTGTGAAGATATATATCCTTTTACTGAGTTTCAAGAATAATTGGTTTGCAAGTTCACTTGGCCATTAAGGAAGTAGTGCTCTGAGATCTGGCTCCTGCTACTGTCTTGAGCTACTAAAATCTCGCGTAACCAACAACTTTTAATGAGAGCCTGGCTTGTTTTCTAACGAGAATGTGGGTTTCCTCAAGGTAAGACGCAGATCTGAGGAATCCTTCACTGGAGTAGGAGCTTAGGACATAAACGCTGCTTTGATTGGATGTCAAGACTAAAGGATGTAGGAGAGGTTAAATATGCGAATTAGGAGCTTTATAATCAGGGTCGGGCTCCTCTCTAATTTTTCTGGGTCTCACATTTTTCTATCAAAAGACAGAGTTGACTAGATCTCAATGGTTCTTACAAGCTCTAAACCTCCACGAACATTCAACAACCCATCCAATTAGGGGTGATCTTACAGATTCCAGGCTCTACTGCTTTTTATAGTCTTCTTTCCCTTCTTGTTCAGATTTTATGTAAGCAATTAAAAGGCCATTAAAATTCATTCCAGACCCTTAACTACCGGGAGCCACAAGAACAAAGAAGGCAGCCTGGACAATCACAGAGGTTTCTAAGACACCTGACGGTGGTGAGGATGTGAAGAAAAAAGAACCTCTACACTGTTGATGGCAATGGTCGTGGTACAGCCACTATGGAAAACAGTATGCAGGGTCCTCAAAAATTAAAATAAAACTCTCACTTCTGGGTATGCATAAAAAAAACAACCACACCACCCAATACAGAATATCTAAGAGATATCTACACTCCCATGTTCACTGCAGCTTTATTCACAACAGCCAAGATATGGAAACAACCGAAGTATCCATCAGCCGAAGAGTGGGTAAAGAGCATGTGGTGTCTACATACACTGAAATGGTATTCAGTCATGAAAAAGAGGACACGTCTCCCATTTGGCACAACATGGGTGGACTTTCAGGGCAGTATGCTGGGTGAAGTAGACATAGAAAGACATATACTACATGATATCACTTATTTGTGAAATCTAAAAAAAGTCAAACTCATAGAAACAGAGTAGAAAAGTGGTTACTAAGGGGCTAGGGGCAGGGTGGGGGGGATAGGGAGAGATTGGTAAAAGAGTAGAAACTTTCAACTGTGAGAAGAATAAGGTCTGAGGATCTAATGTATCACATGGTGACTATAGCTGATAACATTATATGTACTAGAGGCCCGGTGCACGAAATTCGTGCACGGAGGGGGGTTGTCCCTCAGCCCAGCCTGTACCCTCTCCAATATGGGACTCCTGGAGGGATGTCCGACTGCTGTTTAGGCCCGAGATCAGGCCTAAACGGGCAGTCGGACATCCCTCTCACAATCCAGGACTGCTAGCTCCCAACTGCTTGCCTGCTTCCCTTCCTGATTGCACCTAACCACTTCTGTCTGCCAGCCTGATCACCCCCTAACCACTCTGCTGCCAGCCTGTTTGCCCCCAACTTCCCTCCTCTGCCGGCCTGGTCACCCTAACTGCCCTCTCCTGCAGTGTTGATCACCTCCAACTGCCCTCCCTTGCAGGCCTGGTGCTTCTCAACTGCCCTCCCTTGCAGGCCTGGTCCTCTCAACTGCCCTCCCTTGCAGGCTTGGTCCCTCTCAACTGCCCTCCCTTGCAGGCTGGGTGCCTCCCAACTGCCCTCTCCTGCTGGCCATCTGTGGTGGCCATCTTGTGTCCACATGGGGGCAGGATATTTGACCACATGGGGGCAGCTATATTGTGTGTTGCAGTGATGATCAATCTGCATATTACTCTTTTATTAGATAGGATAGAGGCCTGGTACAGGGGTGGGGGCCAGCTGGTTTGCCCTGAAGGGCGTCCCGGATCAGGTGGGGGTTCCTTGGGTGTGGGGCGGCCTGAGCGAGGGGCCTGTGGTGGTTTGCAGGCCAGCCACGCCCCCTGGCTACCCAAGCGGAGGCCCTGGTATCTGGAATTTATTTTCCTTCTACATTGAAACTTTGTAGCCTGGAGCGGAGCCAAGCCTGGGGCTCCCTCCGAGGCCGGCAGCCATTTGTGTTGGGGTTATAATTGAAACTTTGTTGCCTTAAGCGGGTGGGCCCGGCCAGGGTGTGCGGAAAGCTTTGCTTCCCCTGTTGCCGGCGGCAACCCTGGCCTGCTCTCTCAAGCTCCATTCTGCTGCCATTTGTTTGAATTTGTTTACCTTCTATAATTGAAACTTTGTAGCTTGAGTGGAGGCTTAGGCCTGGCAAGGGCAAGCAGAAAGCTTGGCTTCCTCTGTTACCTAGGAAACCTTGCTCTCTGTGGCTGTAGCCATCTTGGTTTGGGTTAATTTGCATACTCGCTCTGATTGGATGGTGGACGTGGCTTGTGGGTGTGGCTTGTGGGTGTGTTGGAGGTATGGTCAATTTGCATATTTGTCTATTATTAGATAGGATAACTAAAATTTGCTAAGAGTAGAACTTACACATTCTCAAAAAATATATAAGGTGATGGATGTGAAAAAATTCATTCTATATTATATTTAACAATAGAGGCCCGTTACATAATTTCGTGCACGGGTAGGGTCCCTCGCCTGGCCAGCAATCAGGGCTGATGGGGGCCGCCTTGCCCAGTCCCAATCAGGGCCATTTTGGCTGCCTTGCCCAGTCCCGATTGGGGCTGACTGGGGGCGGTCGGCTGCGGGGAGGAACCACGAGAGGTTGGCCGGCCGCAGGAGGTTGGCTGTGGGAGCACACTGACCACCAGGGGGCAGCTCCTGCATTGAGTGCCTGCCCCCTAGTGGTCAGTGCTCATCATAGCGACCAGTCGACCAGTCATTCGGTTGCTTAGGCTTTTATATATATAAATAAACGAGGGGGAAGAGATGGGCAAGTAAAAAACTCAATCAATTCTTAAAGTGTAAAATTTAACCTTATCTCTGTTGACATCTAGTACAGCATAGCTAATTGTTCTACCTCAAGTCAAGTATACGGAAGACCAAAACAGCTAACACTAGCAAGCAAATGACAGAATACTCACCTTTGCTCTCCAGTGTTAAACACATGGTTTAAACATCAAACAAAAAACATTCCAGTATACACAAAGAGATAGCTAAAATGTAAAACATGTAAACATGTATATTTTACACTTTCAATTTTGCAACAAAACCTTATCCTGAATGAACACTGTAGGTTGAGAAGAAAGAACTCAATTAAAAGGGTATTTTCTTTAACAATTCTGAATTAGACTAGTTCAGTGATTACCAAAAAAGAAATATTCCACTTGAAAAATGGTCACAGTTCTAACTTTACAGTCACAAACTCTTTTGTTGGATGACAAAACTAGTGCTTGCAAGTCACTCCGATGCCCAAGTTATGGGACAGGCTCCATGACCCAGAACTCAGCCAGCTCTACCTTTTAAAGGAACTTTGCCAAGAGGAGTGTGTGATTAGCTAGGCCTGGCTGAGACAATCCACTACCCACAAAGCTACTTGAATGTACCGTCTCCACTGAAAATTGCAGCAACCCAACAATACATCACTGCTCAATTCCCACCACAGACAGCACTCTGTCCCCAACAAAGAAGGCTCCCATTCTACGTCTGCAGACACCCAGTCCTGCCTAAGACTGCAGGGCTGCCAAGAGGAACATCTGTGTGCGCGGCAGCACACAAAACTGGCTCTCTTCTTGCTCTTTCTTTCTTGTCCTTTCTGCTTTCTCCTTTTTTATTTCCTAGACAATACCCTGGATGATTGCTTGGTAAGGAAATGGTCTTTCATTCCCCTCTTTATCCCTTTTATTTATTTGTTTGTTTGTTTCACACGACAGTCATACAACTACATCTGCCATCTACTATCAAGTTCAAATCCTGAAAACACAGTAAAGTTTATTTTCTGATTTCATCTGAGTTTAGACTTGTGATCACTGGAAGAATGCTAACTTTAAAGGTGAAGACCCCTAACAGTACATTAATAAAAAGAAGCTATCCAATTCTGCAAATATTCTAAAACTTCATTTATGTTTATAGAGTGATAAAGCCAAATAAAATACTAAAAAATGGTAACATGCCATTAAGAATAAAAACTTGTAAACTGCATGTTTCCTGCAGAAAATTTACAACATAAGCTACTATTTCCATAAGAATATTACATTTTGGTATTTTATGCCAAAAAAGACTTCTGCTATGCCTGTCTTCACCTCACATCAATATTTGGGCTTAAAGAAGTTAAAGAAATTAAGGCACACCAAGAGACAAATGGTCAAAGACTATGACTAAGAATTCTCCAGAGAAAAATTACAAGTTACAGGCCCACAACTTTTATCTGCTCCCCAAACAAAAGAAAAACAATGTTCAATTTGATTAATGTCAAATAAATGCAAATTAAATCTAGATACTTTTGTTATCAATATGCTTAATATTTAAAAATAGAGTGCCCATGTTTGCCACGGAATAGACTAGTTGGTATTTTATATGAGTATTAGTGGCCTGGTGCACGAAATTCGTGCACGGGGGGGGGGGGGGTGTTCCTCAGCCTGGCCTGTACCCTCTCCAATCTGGGACCCCCTCGGGGGATGTCTGACTGCCTGTTTAGGCCCAATCCCTGAACCGGCAGTCGGACATCACTCTCATATTCCAGTACCACTGGCTCCTAACCGCTCACCTGCCTGCATGCCTGCCTGATTGCCCCTAACCACTTCTGCCTGCCAGCCTGATCACGCTCAACTGCCCTCCCCTCCTGGCCTGATCGCCCCCAAGGCTTTTATTAGTATAGACTACCTTTCTAGAGATCAATTCAGCAGCATGAGTGTTTATGCCAGTGAACCCAGCAATTTTACTTCCAGGATTTTATCCCATACAAGTGAGGAAAGATTGAGCAGAAGGATGTTTACTGTAGCTTTATTTAAAATAGAAACAATTTAGAACTAGCCAAATATTCAACTACAGAGTATGTGTTAAATAAATGATACATTTCTACAAGGAGTACTATACAACCAAGAAAAGGGATGTTTAAGAGAATAAGTGGTAAAAAGAAAATGTTCACTGTATATCTATACTAATAAAAGCCTAGGTGGCCCTCGTGCCCTTGCGTCATCACAAGATGGCCGCCCCCAAGTCATCACAAGATGGCCAGCAGGGGAGGGAAGTTGTGGGAAACCAGGCCGGCAGGAGAGGGCAGTTAGGGGCGACCAGGCCAGCAGGAGAGGGCAGTTAGGGGTGACCAGGCTGGCAGGGGAGGGCAGTTGGGGGCGACCAGGCCAGCAGGGGAGGGCATTTGGGGGTAACCAGTCACTGGGGGGGGGGGGGGGGGGGGGGGCGCGCCAAAGGCTGATTTCTGGGTCTCATCCCCAGGTACTCTTTTTTTTTTTTTTTAATATATTTATTGATTTTTTACAGAGAGGAAGAGAGAGGGATAGAGAGTTAGAAACATCGATGAGAGAGAAACATCGATCAGCTGCCTCTTGCACACCCCCTACTGGGGATGTGCCCGCAACCAAGGTACATGCCCTTGACCGGAATCGAACCTGGGACCCTTGAGTCCACAGGCCGACGCTCTATCCACTGAGCCAAACCGGTTTCGGCCCCAGGTACTCTTGATTCTTTACACGTGGGGGAGATGAATGGGTTACACACACAGCAGAAACGTCTGGTAAGAGGACACTAGCTTTTCACACAGGGTCTGTGTCCGCTGTTTTTAGCACTCCACATTCTTTACCTACAGGTTCTCTGCTCTGTTCAGGAGGCTGTCATTACAGCAATCTTACCCAAGACAAATGATGCTGAAAGTTTCTCTTCTAAACTTTGCTGTTGACATCAGTCTTGCAGGGTGGCGTGTATACCACAGATTTGGAAAGAACATCAGACAAATGATGAAGAAGCCCTGCTTTATTTCACAGCAAAAGAAACTACAGAGCAGAATCTTTCTTTTCCACCGTCTCCAAAGGTGGCATGTAGCTTTCCCACAGTATCGGGTTGCTGGTCTAGGTACACACACAACCTAGGTGATAATTCACTTAGGTTTAAACTACTTTTTTCAAAGCCAACTTTTCCAAACAATGCATCATCTACATTTGAAATGCTAGGTGAAATCCTACCACCTCTCTCAAAAAAAGGGACAGAGAGGCGTATTGTACTGGACAAAGGGAAGGGAGAAAAGTATTGACAGTACAGCAATCCACAGTACCCTTGGGGTAGAGAGAATTGTTGAGAGTTTCTCACACATGAAAAAGAAGGAAGAGCATAACACTGATTATATTTCATTATTTTTCAGATGTAGGTATTGGAATACCTGGAAAGCAGCCATCATTTATAAATATAATAGACAAATCGGTGATATAAACCTATGCTTAAAAAATAAAATTAAAATTTTAAGTCAGGTTAGTGGAATGTGAGCCTCAATCCTAGAAAAAGATGTGTCTTTAAGAAAAAGTGAGACATACAATCTTTGGTAGCTACTTTATAAATTTAATCATTTGAAGAAATATGGTGGGGCAAAAGTAGTTTTACAGTGGTGAATATGCAAAACAGAGTTTATCGTGTATTATTATTTATTCACTAGAGGCCCGTTGCACGAAGAGATTCATGCAATAGGCCTTCCTTCCCTTGGCTTCCAGCACCGGTTTTCCTCCGGCACCCAGGACCCAGGACTTTGCTCTGGCCAGAGTCTGCCTTCTTCGTCTTCGCTGCAGGCTCTGGCCGGTTCGTCTTCGCTGCTTCACTGCAGACTCCACCCGGAGTCTGCCATCTTCATCTTTGCTGCAGACTCCAGCTGGAGTCTGCCATCTTCGTCTTCGCTGTGGCACTCTGCTCCTGTAGATCCCTTCGCCACCCCCCCCACCCTCCCTCTCATAGCAGGCGTCCTGCCCTGCCTGGCCACTCCGCGCCTGGAGCAGCTGGGTGGCCGCCATATTTGGCTTTCTAATTTGCATACTCACTCTGATTGGCTGTGGGCGTAGCGGAGGTAAGGTCAATTTACATGTTTGTCTATTATTAGGTAAGATTATTGTATTATGTTCCATACTAAGGTAAACCTACTTTTGCCCACCCTGTGTGTTGAAGAGATTAAATAATAAAGAAGTAAGCACGTCAGACAGACCCCCCAGTTCACAGCTTCCCGCTGAGGTGACAAGGGACCAGAGCATGTGCACTTACAGCTGCAGGGGACCGTTTCTGGTTTGCTTCAGGAGGTTCAGGGCCTGTATTTAATCCCACAGGAAAGGGGTAAATCAATGCCACAGAGGACTACTGAGCCCCGCCAGCCCAGGCTGCACTGAGGAAGAAATGCCTTTGGGAGAAGGGGAAATGAAGTCACAATTTCAAAAGATTCACACATTGTCATGGCAGGAACAAGCATTACAGTTACCTCTGGAGGCTGATCCCGAGGACTGACTGCTCCCAGTGAAGGCATGAGACCTCTGGGATTTTGAATGTCTCCAAATCCCAGAATTACCCCCAATTTCTGGCTAAATGACTATTCCGGGCAATGTTTGCATCCTCTGGTTTCTACAACACTAGTTTCTTTCATGAAATTTCTGAAAACAAAGCCAAGGGGACCAGTACTAGGAGCCTGGAGTCAGCGTTGCTGTGCGGTCAGTTCCTGAGAACACCAGTGTCCACTGGCCTAGCAGACCGATCTGCCCAACTCTGGGCCAGCATCTGCAAACTTGCATCATCTACAGTTAGTTCAACTGTTGTTGGGATTGCTTTTAAAATACTAAAAACTTAATAAATATTTTAAAATTTTCTAACACGCTATAACTATAGTTAACATAAGAAAACAACCTCATATGCTGCCCACAGATGAAGGAATTTTGAATATGTGGCCTACTTTTGAATAAAACCAAAAGCCCACAATAGTATGTTCCTGTCCTAAATCACTCAGGAAGGAGAGATTCTGGGAAGGGTTGGGGGGCTGGCGGGAAACTCAACTAAAACTTCAATATCCTTCTTTAATTACCTGTATTTTGGGAAGAATCAATAGCCCCATTTCATTCAATCTGGGCGAGATCTTAGATTAAGAGACCTCCCTCCCCTGCCGCCAATTATCTTGTTCATACTTGCGTTAAATTTGGTTGTTAATACCAAGTGCTATTTCCCCAGCTGTGAAGTCAGGCTAGCAGCTGCCTGGGCAAACCAGGCCCCACTGCACCAGCAGAATGACAGCTGCATAGTCTGCCCAGGAAGGGAGTGTAGAAGGCCAAGGCTCCGAGGCTCTCTGCTGGCCTGTCACACTGTGTGCAGTATGCTAGGTGACAACAGCGGCAGAGGCGAAGGAAAGAATGAACACAACTGATTTCTACCCATAACACATTCTGCTTCCAAACTGTTTTCTTTATGGGATACTACATTGAGTTTGATCATTTTAATTTTAGATTTTTCAGCATTCTATGCACAGAAGCGAAACCTTACAATTATATAAACATTAGAGGCCCGGTGCATGAAATTCGTGCACGTGGGAGGGGGTGTGTGTCCTTCAGTCCAGCCTGCACCCTCTCCAATCTGGGACCCCTCGAGGGATGTCCGACTGCCCTGGTAGGATCGGGCCTAAATGGGCAGTTGGACATCCCTCTCACAATCCAGGACTGCTGGCTCCCAACTGCTCGCCTGCCTGCCTTCCTGATTGCCCCTAACCGCTTCTGCCTGCCAGCCTGATCACCCCCTAACCACTCCCCTGCCAGCCTGACTGATGCCTAACTGCTCCCCTGCCAGCCTGATTGCCCCTAACTGCCCTCCTCTGCAGGCTTGATCGCCCCCAACTGCCCTCCCTTGCAGGCCTGGTCCCTCCCAACTGCCCTCCCCTGCTGACCATCTTGTGGTGGCCATCTTGTGTCCATATGGGGGCAGGATCTTTGACCACATAGAGGCAGCCATCTTGTGTGTTGGAGTGATGGTCAATTTGCATATTGCTCTTTTATTAGATAGGATAGAGGCCTGGTGCACGGGTGGGGGCTGGCTGGTTTGCCCTGAAGGGTGTCCTGGATCAGGGTGAGGGTTCTCTTGGGGTGTGGGGTAGCCTGGGAGAGGGGCCTGTGGTGGTTTGCAGGCCAGCCACGCTCCAAGGCGACCCAAGCAGAGGCCCTGGTATCTGGGATTTATTTATCTTCTATGATTGAAACTTTGTAGCCTTGAGTGGAGCCCAGGGCCAGCCAGAGCAGGCAGAAAGCTTGGCTTCCTCCATTGCCGGGGAAACCCAAGCCTCCTGCTTGCTCCGTGGCCAGTCGCCATCTTGGTTGGGTTAATTTGCATACTCGATCCTGATTGGCTGGTGGGTGTGGCTTGTGGGTATAGCAGAGTGGTGATTAATTTGCATGTTACTCTTTTATTAGTATAGATTCCCGATTTCTACTTTAACACATTAAGCGCTGAGCCTGTTTTGTCTTCCGGATGGAAAGTATATTGTCAGTCACTGGTGCTTAATGTGTTAACTTGTAAACATTCCTGTCTTCTACTTTAATTTTAATAAACTTAAAATTTCCATAATCTCGAAAACAGTATGCTGTGCTGAACATGGCAGAATCATAAAATGGAAGGAGTCTGGGTTTTCTTTCCTTTTTAAAATTTTATTAAAGTACTAGAGGCCCATGCCGAAACCAGTTTGGCTCAGTGGATAGAGTGTCGGCCTATGGACTGAAAGGTCCCAGGTTTGATTCCGGTCAAGGGCATGTACCTTGGTTGCGGGCACATCCCCAGCGGGGGGTGTGCAGGAGGCAGCTGATCGATGTTTCTCTCTCATCGATGTTTCTAACTCTCTATCCCTCTCCCTTCTTCTCTGTTAAAAATCAATAAAATATATTTTTAAAAAAATAAAAAAATAAAGTACTAGAGGCCCAGTGCACAAAAGTTCGTGCACTTGGGGGGGGGTCCCCTCTCAGCTCAGCCTGCGCCCTCTCGCAGTCCGGGACCCTTCGGGGGATGTCCACCTGCTGGCTTAGGCCTGCTCCCTGGGGAATAGGGCCTAAGCTGACAGACATCCCTCTGGCAGCCTGGGAGCCCTTGGGGGATGTCCACCTGCCAGCTTAGGCCCGCTCCCTGGGGGTTCGGGCCTAAGTTGGTAGTCAGACATCCCTCTGGCAGCTCAGGAGCCCTTGGGGGATGTCCGACTGCAGCTTAGCAGTCGGACATCCTTATTGCTGCCGAGGAGGCGGGAGAAGCTCCTGCCACTGCCACTACGCTCGCAGCCATCAGCTGGGCTTGTGGTTGAGCAGAGCTCCCCCTGTGGGAGTGCACTGACCACCAGGGGGCAGCTCCAGCATTGAGCATCTGCCCCTGGTGGTCAGTGCGTATCATAGCGACTGGTCATTCCACTGTTAGGGTCAATTTGCATATTACCCTTTTATTATATAGGATAGTTGACACACAACATTATATTAGTTTCAGGTGTGCAATACAGTGATTCTACATTTATATACCTTACGACATGAATGCCACGATAAGTCTAATAACCTTGGAGTTTGAGTCTTTATGTCACCATGTGGAATGCCACCACCCAAAGAAACAGTCGCATGGCAGTGTGACAGGACTAAGAACAAGGGCAGCCACTCGAATTCTGCAGTTTCCTCAGCTGTCTTCACCCAAATACACAAAACGAGGCTTCATTTATTTTTTAACCAATTGGTTTCTGTTTCTTTGATTAAAAAGAAGTCTTTATAAAATCTCTGCCACTGTGGCAATGTCAGTGTTTGTTAATTCTAGGTGATGGACATTCTAGTGGCTGCCATTCTATTTCCTGTAGTTGTTACGGTTAAAAAGAGGTTTTACTATTTAAAAAGATTGAAGAGTTGGCCATTCCTCTCCTATTTTACAGGAATGCGATATTCTCACTACAGCGAGCATTCCACTGTGGCATGCTCCTAAAGCTACGTTCTCCTCCACTGCACCGCCCCTCCCCCCCCCCCCCCCCCCCCCCGCCCCGTGTCCCCAGCACCACTACTGCTTCCCGCCTCGGATTCGGCTCAGGCGCATGTGCAGCTCCAGACTCTCCTCCTTCACCTCCACGTGCATCTGAATAAACGTAAAACCTCATGAAGTATTAGAAATCATGACTTCAAATTTTTCAAAACTATAGAGATTATCTGCATGGTCTAAAAAGGTGTGAGAGTAAAGGAAAGAGCAAGTAATTCTGTGCAAATTAAAATAAAAATAGCTAACACCTGCTGAGCACTCATGTGCCAAGTACTATCATGAGTCAGTATTCCTATTAACTTGGGACAGCCTTGAAACTACCCAATAAGGTACATACTGTAAGCCTCACTTTACAATGAAGGTGAGGGAGAGTGCTGAGAAACATTCCTAAAACAACAAAAGCTAATTTATGTTAGCGACCAATCAAAAAAGATCTAACACAATTTCAAGACCAAATTTTGCTTATTCAACATTCTTTAGATGGAAATCTAACACTCTTCTGAATCCTAATGCTCTATTTTAAAGACCAGTTCCATCGCGTACTATTTTCTAAATACTTCATGAAGTCATCTTTGGTTCACATCCCAATGTCACTGCCCAAGTTACATCATCAAAATGTCACCCCTTGACGATGGCAATCATCTGTGGCCTCTCCTCTGGGCACTCCACGCTTCCCTGCACCTGCAGACTGTCAGCTCCCAGTGCTGCTCCAGTCGGCTGTAGAAAACGACGCCCCGGATCGAACCAGATCATATCCCGACTTCTCAGGCTTGTTTTGAGGATTAAGTCTACTCCCCCATGCAGCACAGTGCGTGGCACATTGTAGAAACTTAAGAAATGTTAGTAATGCCTCTGAAAAGCCAGCGGCATCAACCCGCTTTTGCAGAGGAGCTCAGCATCTCAGAGAAGTGAAGTCCTTTGACTGGAGCACCTTGGTAAGTGGCGGAACCAGGCCAGAACCAGGTTTGTCTGGCTCCGGCGCCAGCAGACCTGACAAGTCTGGTCAGTCCTGGTGGTCTCGGCCTGGCAAAGGCTGCTGCAGCTCGGCATGTGTGAAATTCTGCCAATGGCACAGGGAAGAATGTCTGCAGGGGAACTCCAGGGAAAGGTTTCTTACTCTGAAGAGACACAGGACCCTGGCCAGTGGTTCTCAATGGTTAGAGTGTGGGCCCCGCACACTGAAGGGCCCAGGGTTTTATTCCTGGTTCAAGAGCGTGCACCTCGATTGCAGGTTTGATCCCCACCACGGTAAGGGCACATTGGGGAGGCAACCAATCGATGTGTCTCTCTCACATGGATGTTTCTCTCTGTCTCTCCTCCCCCCTTTCTGCTTTTTCTAAAAATCAATGTCCTCAGTTGAGAATTAAAACAACAAAAACCCCAAAAGAGACACAGGAAGCCCCTTTTCTGCGCATGTAAACTGTCCAGTCTGGACGTGGTACACGCACTGTTCCCATAAGGATCAGGCCTGAGCACAACCCTCGTGGAGAGGAGGCGGGTCTGGAGGAGAACTGCCGAGAGGAAGGAGTCAGGCTCTTAAACAATGAGCAACTGCCCGGCCCTGGGTTCCTTGTTATTGAAACAAAATTTCCTTATCGTTTAGGACCTGGAAGCTGACAGGATCTCGACACATACATCGCACTGTGGACAGGAACACAGATCTCACAGAACCTGTTGTAGCAACTTTGGAAATCAACTGCCCCTTCCTCTGAGATGTTCCCAACTCTCGTTTTCTCACGTAAATATTACGCATTCCCAAGCCCATATTTAAGTGAAACACTTAAAAACACCCTCTTCCAAAACTTGTTAGAATATTTTCAATGGTTTCTATGATCACAAATAGATATAAACAATTCTAGTTATGTAGATGGAGATGCATTATCATGAACTTAACACAGGGTATTAGGAAGAAAACTACGTTTCTGATGAGCCTGCCTCCTTCCTCTCCCGCCCCCAGCCTTCCAAACTCAGGCCCATCATCAGTGAGCTGCATGCCGTACTCATGGAAGAGGAACAGACATTTCCCCCGGGGACAGAAATTCCCACACACTCTACGTGGCGCGAGTGACATGAAGTAGTTTTCACGTACAGGGAGACATGCTCTTCCTATGGAACGTTCTGGTATCAGATCCAAATGGGCTGGAACCTCAGCTCAACGAGGCAAAACATGCAGCGCAGGGGGTGCAGCGGCAGCCGCGTCCTGGGCTCCGCGCCGAGCGCTGCCTCCTCAGCACCCACAACAGCGCTCCTTCCTCCTGGGCAGCTCTCGGGCCTCTCTGGAGAGCGGCCTAGATCTGCGAAGCAAGTGACCTGTCCCTTGATAGTTACAAAGGGAAGGCTGGATAGTAACATTGACAATCAGATATATTTAACAAGTTTGTGTTAGGTAAAGCATCCAAAAGCAGGCCTGGGCCCTGGCCGGTTTGGCTCAGTGGATAGAGCATCGACCTGCGGACTGAAGGGTCCCAGGTTCGATTCTCTCTCTCCCTCTCCCTTCCTCTCTGAAATCAATAAAAACATTAAAAAAAAAAGAAAGAAAGAAAGAAAGAAAGAAAGAAAGAAAGAAAGAAAGAAAGAAAGAAAGAAAGAAAGAAAGAAACATTAAAAAAAAAAAAAACAGGTCCAGGACAATTTCATCTGATTTGGGAAACATCATGCTCTCTCACAAAAGTCCAGTCTAAACCCACACTGAAGCTTTCTCAGAGGTCACCTCTGGCAGTGCGGACACTAACCGCATTCTTCAGGAGCCCTGCCCGCGGAGCAGCCCTGCCCGCGGAGCAGCCCTGCCCGCGGAGCAGCTGTCAGTGCGGAGCAGCTGTCAGTGTGAGCGGGTTCCTGTCCTAATCCCGCTCTGACCTCAGCCTGAGCCTGAGAACCTGTCAGAAAGGTGCTCTCACCGTGGGAGACATCGAGCAGCAGCTGCTGCGCTCCCCAGGCTGCGGCCGTCATTTTGGCTTCTGAAGACTCCAGGGCCACTCTGGCTGCGTGCGTCATGATGCCCGGGGACAGGGGTGCAGTCTCCTCACGCCGCACAGGACAGGGAGCCGGTTCCCTCGGCGCGCTGCTGCGGAGGGCAGGGGTCTACCAGAGTCTCCTCACCATCTGCAGCTGCATCGTGTGTACGGTTGGTCCAGTGCAGCGGTAGCGCTAGAACTATGCATACTAGAGTCATATAACTAGCCTTCTTCCAGGAAGTTAAGAATTAGTCGTCATCCATTTCATTCATGAAACAAAAATGACTTAAAACTCCTTTTAGAACAACTGAGAAAATAAATGAAGGGTAAAAGAGGGATGAGGGAGAGAAGGCAAACGCTAACAGAAAGCTAGACAGATGGACAGACACAGAGGTGAAGGCAGACACGGCCGTGAGTCAGAGAGGCAGAGGCTGCTAACACCCTGCTGTGGCGCTGGCTGCTGGGGACAGTGCTACCCTGGTGACAGCTTCGGGGAACGCTTCTAATGGTTCCTCTCGGATTCTCCACATTGGTACTTGGGGGACAGAGATGGGGACGTCACGGTGAAGGATGGAATCGGTGCTCGTGAATTCTTCCTGATACAACCTTACACCTCCCCATGCTGGGCCTGCAGTGGCTGCTCCATGGGCCTCGTGCCTGGGTTTGACTGCCGTGTCCCACGAGCGGTCATGTCACTTATCTCGTAGGCAGCACTGCCAATAGAACATCTCTGTGCTTCGCTCCTTCTACACTGACTGATGTTACACATCTGCGATCGTTAGTTTTGTGTCAGCTTGGCCAGGCTGCAGGACCCAGTTATTTCTTTTAATCCTCACCTGAGGATATTTCTTCATTTATTTTTAGAGAGAGTGGAAGGGAAAGAGGGAAGGAGAGAGAGAAACATCACTGTGAGAGAGATACATCGATTAGCTGTCTCCCGTGCATGCCCCAACCGGGGCCAGAGATCGAACCTATAGCCCAGGTATGTGCCCTTGACCAGGAATCCACCACCTTTTGGTGCTCAGGCCAATGCTCCAACCACTGAGCACACTGGCCAGGGCAGGACCCAGTTATTTAATTAAGCACAAACCTAGGTGATGCTGTGAAAGCAATTTGGAGACTGGGTTGGCCTACCATCCGTAGCTGCCCCCATGTGAGTGGGCCTCATCCAGGCAGTGGGAGATCTTACAAGCAATAGCTGAGGTTTCCTGGAGGAGAAATTCTCCTGAGCCTGCAGCCCGCCCGCCTGCTCCGCATGCTTCAGACTTGCCAGTCCTACAACTGTGTGTGCCAATTCCTTAAAGTGAGTCCCCTACTGTATCTGTACTTCCTGTTGGCTCCATTTCTCTGAACCAACGGTGACATCGGCCTTTCTCTTTTCATCCATCCACACTGAGTACCCATCAGGGCCGGGGCCCTGATCCCAGGGCTACGGTGGGCTCAGGGGCACTAAATTTACTCCCTAAACTTGGGTCAAGGTTTGATTGGCAGCGGATTTCCTGGCTGCAGAGCTGCGCCATCTCCTTTGCTACATTTGATTCTAATACATAATGCATAAAATAAATATGCACTCAGATCCATATGTTTCTAATTTTATATATTATATACATGCAAAAACATATATTTAGTTATGTATAAAATATAATTACAAGGTGGTGCAAAAGTAGGTTTATACTTATGAGTACATGAAAGTTTATTCTTGTATTATTTATTTGTATTACAACTGTAAATCCACTTTTGCCCCACCTTGTATATATTTATATATAAATATACAATATAATTTATAATCATATACTTTATATTATACTTTAATTTATATTAAAACTTTATAAATAAGTTAAGTTATAAATAAATATAATATACACAAATACAAGTTATAAATAAATAAAAATTTACAGCTCTAATTTATATCCTAACTAGAGGCCCGGTGCATGGATTCCTGCACCAGTGGGGTCCATCGGCCTGGCCTATGCCCTCTATCAATCCGGGACCCCTCGGGGGATGTCGGAGAGCTGATTTCGGCCCGATCCCCACAGACCAGGCCGAGGGATCCCTCCGGT
This sequence comes from Cnephaeus nilssonii, assembly GCF_951640355.1. Lineage (NCBI taxonomy): Eukaryota > Metazoa > Chordata > Mammalia > Chiroptera > Vespertilionidae > Cnephaeus > Cnephaeus nilssonii. Next base: position 51,620,022 of record NC_137089.1, on the reverse strand, counting down.
ACACGAATCCATTCACCAGGCCTCTAGTATGCATATAAGATCTTTGGTTAATCTCTTCCCACCCTTCCCCTCCCCACTTCCCTCTGAGATTCATCAGTCTGTTCCATGTTTCCATGCCTGTGGTTTCTGCTCCTGCGTTGAGCATCTGCCCCCTGGTGGTCAGTGAACGTCACAGCTACCAGTCAGCCAGTCACTTAGGCTTTTATATATATAGATGATAATTTTAAGTATATAATATATTAATTACATATAGTTATACATAAACATATTTATACTTTAAGTGTATGTGTGAAAATACAGTAGAAAGATACATATAGAAAACATTGATTATATCAAAACCTTGGAGATGGGGCCCTCTGGTTAACCGAATTTCTTTGGTTGTTGGAAATTTGTCTCCTTTCTTTGTTGAACACATTTAAAAACAGAAGGACGGGGGGCGGGGGGTGGAGACAAATAGTAAGGTGTTAATTTAAACAGAAAAATATCAGTAATTACATGAATGTAAAATATCTAAATATTCCCATTAAAAGGCAAGGACTAACAAAACCCAACTAAATGCTGCTTACAAGAGTCCTACTTTGAACAAATGTAAGACACAGAGAGTTTGGAAGTACCAAGATGGAGAAAGATACACCACACAAACACTAAACTAGAGCTGGTGCAGCAGTATTTATAGGAGACAAAGCAGATGTCAAGGCATGCAGCATTAGTAGATGAAAAGGAACATTTCATAATGACAAATGGAATTCCACCAGGAAGATAAAATCATTCTAAATTTCTAGGACCCTAATGATGCAGCCTCACAAGACACACAACACTGCCTTGGGCACAGATCTGGAGTTACGAGCTGGTCTGGAGGGTTAAAGGGATAACACAGCGTGTCCACGGTGAGCACAGAGTACATGTGTGAGTAAGACACCAGCACATGCCCTGTCACAGCTGGAGCCACAGACTTTAAAATGAACTTCCTTCCTGTTTTCACATGTGAGCTTATAAAACATTAACGTGTACAGGAATATGTTACTTCAAATGCAGCAAAGATTACTGAGCTAATGGCCTTCTATTGTTAATCTGACTTGAACTGTAGCAGTAAATCAACTCCAAAGTACGGTTATTAATTTTCTCCTGGTATGAAGGGCACATATTATTAAGTCATGCTTCAAAGCGCAGGCCACAGGCTGAGCTCAGATCTGTTACACAGAGGCTGTAAAACAGGAAGGAAACAGAGCTGTCATTTCCAGGGGCTGCTGCTCTACCTATTTGTAAGAGTCACAAGACAATTGGCTTTTCTAAATAAAAAGACACAAGGAAGCTTTTTCTAAGAACTACCAGATTTTAAGTTATATTTTTGTTGCCTATAAATAGTGGGGGTTTTTTAAGTTAGATTTCACCCTGAATAAATGAATGGGACAAAAGGAGTTTCCTTCCAAATGAAATGGACATGGTTTCCGCTATGTGAAATACTTGTACCTAGAAAGGCTTTTCAGCAGATAGAAACTCAAGCACACTCATAATACAGGTTTTTTATATAAAACTAGAGGCTCAGTGCACAAAATTCGTGCACTCAGGGGGGGGGGAGATCCCTCAGCCCGGCCTGCGCCCTCTCGCAGTCCAGGAGCCCGCGGGGGATGTCCAACTGCCGCGGAGGCGGGAGAGGCTCCCGCCACCACCGCTGCACCCACCAGCCATGAGTCCCGCTCAGGGCTTCTGGCTGAGCGGCGGTCCCCCTGTGGGAGCACACTGACCACCAGGGGGCAGCTCCTGTGTTGAGCATCTGCCCCCTGGTGGTCAGTGCGTGTCATAGTGACCAGTCATTCTGCCGTTTGGCCAATTTGCATATTAGCCTTTTATTATATAGGATAAATATTCCCCCACAGAAGCTTTAGCCCTAAAACTTTGAGTTATGAACCATCCAAATAGCAAATCAATTCATTTTAGCTAATTAAGGCAAGCAGAAAATATTTAATTAAAATCCTTGGTCTTTTAGATTTGTACGCTTCACAAAACTAGTGTATGTTTTACAAAATAATACATTTATAATATTTTACTTCCAAGGCTCATAGTCTTGTGATCAATACTCATTTTATCAATAAGGACAACACAACTATAGTGCTTTCCTTTCTTGGAAAAGCAGGGAGGCTGAATACTGACTGACAACCTTCTCAGCACTGCCCAGCCTCCCCACGGATCCTTCCAAACCTCCGGTCCTGACCGCACTCTGTTTCACGGGGACACGGCTTTCCACACACGCAGGCTGTCCTTCCCTGAACGGACAGAGCATTGCAGTGAGTCACCACCTGCTGAGGACAGGTACTCCGGCCTGCTCTTAAAGAGACAGATACAAAAAGAAAGCGATGGGAAAATCCTGGGCAGCCTCTCACTCCCCAAACAGGTGGGCACCGCACAGCCTGCTGCTGAACAGTCCAGACCTGGCAAGATGCTGAGACCCCCCAGTTTCTGAGGTTGTCCCATTTCCTACCGATCCTGGCTCTTCGCCAGAGCCTAAGGAAGCCACTGGAAAGGCCGATGTTACCCCCCGCTGCGCTGCACCCACCCACGAGTACTTGCAAAGCACCGGATATGCTTCCAGGCTTCCCAACGACACAGAAATGGGCAGACAGCCCACTGCACTGCAGGTGAACGAGCCAGGGACCCACCGCCCGGCACCGGCTGCTGGCACGGACTGCAAGGAAGGAGGGGCTCAGCTAAGGCGGGCGTTAGGAAACCACTCCCAAATATACGGAGAGTTTGGTTTTACTTGTTAAGGTTTGGAGAAAAGAACGAGAGAATTCCACATTTTAGTCATATTTAACCACAGGAAAAAACCTTTCCATTAAGAAAAAAGCATTGTTGTGAATCCTTTTAACCGCAGGAACCAAACATTACAGAGCTTTGGGAACGCCCAGAGCCCCTGCTGTTCATTAAAAAAGAAAGGGGCCCTTTTCAGAGGTAGAGCTTTCTCTTTCACAAAATGAAAAGATCAAACGCGCAGTCCACCTGTAAGAAAGCAGCAGTGCCTGGGGCTCCCTGAGACCAGCAGGACGAGGGTGAGTGAGGGAAGTGCCGCGATGGTGGAGGCCGTGGAGGAAGCTCTGCCGAGGCAGTGCCATGGCCTCTGTGGACCCACGTAACCCTGCTGACGCCGCCTCCTGAACAAAGGTAACTACCTGCTCAGTGAGAGTGAGGGTGCATGACCAGGACACCGAGTGCTCTGACTGAGCCCAGACAATCTGCTGTCGGAGAAGATCTGCATTTGAAGGTAAGTTAAGAAAATCTAAATTGGATTTAGGAGAAATGCAGGAAACCGATTACCGGGCTAATTATTTTCTCTTTGACAACAGAGCATCCCACTTTACACAACGAGGAAGTAACTAATCTTTTCTCCTTCCACATTCTCCAGCAGCACACACCTGCCACAATGTTCTCAGAACCACGAGGCCACTGCAACGGACCAAGCTGTGCACCAGTCCCGTTCTTCCTGCGCTTCGACTTGTACTGACCAGGTGTACCGGTTAATAATGCGGATTTTTTCAATAGGTGGAGTTACACATATGCTGATATATATACGATTTGACATGTATGCTATTTTGTTGTATTGACAGCAACCTTCAAAACTTCAGGTCAAATTTTCTGAAGGTGTTAACATCATAGATATTTTTATGCTTAAAAATGTTGAATTTCATGCCAAAAAAAAGAGCATTTGCAGGAAGTTTTAATTCATTACTTTAATTTGAAGAAAAGTGCTGCTGAAAGTTATCGCATACTTTGGGAAGTTTATAGTGAACATGCTCCATCTCAAGATACTTGTGAATGCTGGTTTAAATGCTTTAAAAGTGATGATTTTGATGTGAAAGACAAAGAACGTCCAGGTCAACCGAAAAAGTTTGAAGACCAACCATTACAAGCATTATTGGATGAAGATGCGCGTCAAACTGAAAAACAACTTGCAGAAAGATTAAACGCTGCTCAGCAAATAATTTCCAATCGTTTACAAGCAATGGGAAAGAGTTTAAAGGAAGGAAAATGGGTGCCACATCAACTGAACAAAAGACAAATGGAAAACCGAAAAGTCATCAGTAAAATGTTGCTTCAACTGCACGAAAGAAAGTCTTTTTTGCATCGAATTGTGACTGGCGATGAAAAGTGGACTTATTCTGAGAATCCCAAACGCACAAAACCATGGGTTGAGCCCTAACAATTTGGCTCAGTGGATAGAGCATCGGCCTGCGGACTGAAGGGTCCCAGGTTTGATTCCGGTCAAGGGCATGTACCTTGGTTGCAGGCACATCCCCAGTGTGGGGTGTGCAGGAGGCAGCTGATTGATGTTTCTCTCTCATCCGATGTATCTAACTCTTTATCCCTCTCCCTTCCTCTCTGTAAAAAATCAATAAAATATATATATTTTTAAAAATCATGGGTTGATCCAGGTCAACCATCAACATTGACTGCAAGGCCAAATTGCTTCGGAAAGACAATGCTCTGCGTTTGATGGGATCAGGAAGGGGTGGTGTATTATGAGCTTCTAAAACCAGGTGAAACTGTTAATACTGATTGCTATCAACAATAAATAATCAATTTGAACCATGCTTTGATTGTAAAACAACCAGAATGGGCCAGAAGACACGGCAAAGTAATTTTGCTTCATGATGACGCACCATCACACACTTCAAAACCAGTTAAAGACATGTTAAAAGATCTTGCCTGGTAAGTATTAACCCACCCGCCATATTCACCAGACCTTGCTTCTCAGATTACCACTTGTTCCGATCGATGGCACACGTACTTTCTGAGCAGCACTTCAAAACATACGAAGAAGTGGAAAACTGGGTCTCTGAATGGTCTGCCTCAAAACAAGAAAAGTTCCATTGGGACGGTATCCACAAATTACCTGAAAGATGGGGGAAATGTGTAGCTAGCGATGGACATTACTTTGAATAAAGCACTTTTGATATTTCTCTTGAAATTATCGTGTTTTCTTTGATTATAAAATCCGCATTACTGAACCGGTACACCTAGTACTAGTACAACTCCTGTTACTTCGGAGGAAAAGAGCACCAATTGCCACCCTTCCTAATGACCACTCGGACCCACAGGAGTATCCTGAGTGGGGAAGCCAGAACCTCTCACACCTATCCATCACTGTGTGGCCCAAACCCAAGGCTGGCTTAATCAACTGCTGGCCACAAGCCATGTTCTTCCCAAATCAAGGCTCCAGTCGGCATGTGTTTTGTCATTTCTTACAAATATGAAAAGTCTTTCGAAGTGATTCCACTTGGTATCTGTCAAAACAATTCTGTATGTGAAACAGTCGCCCTAAAAAAATGAAAAAAAATATTATTTGTAAAAAAATATCCTATATAATAAAAGGGTAATATGCTAATTGACCCTAAAGGCAGAACGGCCAGAACAACTGCTGGACCAGTCACTAGAGGCACACTGACCACCGCTTGGTCCCTTTCCCTGGCCGTCAGGCACCGATCACCTGATGGCGAACAGGGAACTGAGGGTGGGTGGCAGTGGGAGGCGGGGCCAGCTGCGGACAGCTGGGGAACATGGCCCTGATCGCAGGCCAAGCCTAGGGACCATACCCACGAACGAATTTTGTGAGCTGGGCCTCTAGTATATATATAAAAGCCTAATATGCTAAGTGTCTGACTGTTTGACCAGTTGTTATGATGTGCACTGACCACCAGGGGGCAGACATTCCGACAGGTATGTTAGCTTGCTGCTGGGGTCCAGCCGATAGGGACTGGGTGAGACAGGCCGGACACGCCCTGGAGCCCTCCCATGGTCCCTCCCCGGCCAGCCAACCTCCCGCAGTCCCTCCTCGGCTGGTTGGCCCCAATCAGGAATGGGCGATTTGAGCCGGACACGTCCTGGAGCCCTCCCGCAGTTCCTCCCTGGCCCCAATCATGCACCAGTGGGGTCTCTCGGCATGGCCTGAGCCCTCTTCCAATCCAGGATCCCTCGGGGGGTGTCAGAGAACTGGTTTCAGCCCGATCCCCACAGGCCAGGCTGAGGGACTCCACTGGTGCACGAATCTGTGCACCGGGCCTCTAGTTTCATTATAAGAATTTGAAAATTGTTGCCACTTTTGGGGGTTAAGATGGTGCACGACATGATGTAGTAAATATTCTAATGCCACATAGTGTTCCAGGTAGGAGAGGCCAGCTTTCCCGGGAACATTAATAGGAAATACATTATTTTTGAAGCGGAAGGAATATGTCTTCATTACTGGCCCACATTTTCAAAGGTAGAACATATTTAGTCTTTGGTTTTGCTGTATAATTTATTCTACTTATATTCAATCACTATGCCATTTTTTTTTTTCAAAATTGTGCTTGCGGTGAGGACGGTTATTAAGAAAAGACGGCATTTTACTCAGTCCCGGAGGGTAAGAGTTACCATTACTGTCATTGCCTCTCCAGTACCTGGGATGCAGGGGCACTGGACTGCCATCCTGTGTGCCCAGCCAGCCCAGCTCTGCGGTGCACGCAGGAAGGCAGGAGCTAGCCGGTGTGCGGGACTCCGGCTCCAAAGCTGGCACACTCCCCGCTCAGGCATCCCAGTGCTTCCCCACCCAGGCCCAATGCGGCCTGCACCCCCCACTTGGAGTTCTCCTGGATGTTTACTGCAGTGTCCAAGTGTCAAAACCTTAGGGGGAAAACTTAGAAAAACCCTGAAGTTATAGGTCTTAAGGTGTCCTTCTACTTCCTGTCATTCCACTCCTGACACACTTCACAGCGCCCCCATGACAGCGTGAATCAGAAGCTAACAGACTGTACTTTCAAACTGCACCCCACACCCGCACAGAGCCCATCACCCACTAGGCCTGTAACCAGTATTGTGAAAGAATGAACTGCGGAGGGCGTGGAAATGCACGCAGGGTGCTCCGGGCTAACTGGGTTTGCATGGTGATGAGAACATTCCTAAACTCCTTCTCTTCTACCTTAAGAGTGGCTCTTCTGCAGGACAGATGAATTCATACCTCTGCTCTCTGGCAGAGAAACCAGAAAGGACAGACTTTCTAACATAGTTAACAGCCACCAGCCCCGCTCCCTCCAGTGTACTTGTCATGGTGGGGAGCGTGGACCTCTGGCAAACACATCGTCCCTGGAGGAGCAGGGCAACAAGCAACAAGCTGCAAGAGGCAGACCTTCCAAAGTGACGGTGGCACAGGATGGCAACATGAACACCACCTCCACCTCACACTCCTTCAAACGAAAACTGAGCCGCGGTGACCCCTCTGAATCAGGGAAAGCCCTGGGTTATCACAGGGGAAGGCATGCCGGCGCTGTGAGAGGCTGTTTTACAGAACGCACCTTGTTGATCGTCTAGTCCTCCTAACCCACCGTCATTTTCAGTTAAAATTCATTCATGGGGAGCACATGAGACTCCAGACACAGGACAAAAACACATTTTTCCCCTGGCGGGTGGGGGCGGTAACCGATGTCAATAGCTGCAGCTGTGACTGTATAATTACCTGTTTGCACTGACGTGGCACACAGTTTAGATTTAATAGGTCAGATGACAATGCACAAAATGCACTTAGCCTATGATTACCCCTTTTCAAACATTCTCTCATTCGCAACTTCGACCCTGGGAACATAGCAGGCACAGACTTAGGTCAATAAGAAACACTGGCCAACACAATAGGCCTGGCCTCAAACGGCGCTGTTGACAGACACCAGCACAAAGGAGATGAATGGAGGCCCCCTCAGTTCTCACACAGAGGGAAGAATGAGTCAGTGTACTGCCGCTCTGGTGCTGTTTGTACAGTGTATGCAGCTTTTGTCCTCGGCCACTGTTCACAGCTCAATGGGGCGACACAGCCGAGGAAGTGCGGGCGGAAGAACCTCCACCTCTTCCCTGCGGCCAGCGGTGGGCCCACATGCACATGGCAGGCCAAGTGAGACCGGGAAGGTCACCAGCTAAAGCTCCTTCCACCCCACCTCACATGAGGAGAGTGATTTTTGAGTTCAAGTACAAAGAATGCATTACTTAGGGTGCCTAGAAAAGTCACTATTAGCTTGACATTAATATAGTTGTTGATTGAATTATTGTTCACTTGGCTTCTGTCGTATATCTCCTATTTCTTTTTCAAATGCTTGTGTTACAAGCAAAGAGAAATCAGGACTGACTCACAGTAGGAACCAAAGTAATGCAGCCAGGACTCGGCAGAGACAGCTGGATCCGGGCCAGCAAGCAGGTGGGGAGGCAGGATCCAGGCGGGGCCGCCTCAGCCAGGCTGGCAGTGGCATTTCACCCGCGTGTGTCAATGCTGTTCTGTCCCAAGTATACGCACACCTCTCCTTACGCCTGCTTCCCAAGGGAAAGGGGTGGAACAATTAGGAACCCAAGCCCGGGGTAAAACGGAATCCGAGACAACTCAGGGAGGTGTGGCAGGCAGCTCCGGAGCGGAAGACGGTGTGCTTCGCACTGGCCAAGGAAGCGGAGCTAGAGCGAGGGACACGCGCCAGTGCTGAACGACAGGTCACTGCCCGAAGCAAAGACACCTCGGCAGGACAGCATCTGCATTTAAGGTACACATGTTTTGGAATTAGACTGTGTTCAAATTCTGATTCTACTAACTACTAGCTGTGTATCAGCCCTCCAGATCTTCACTTCGGATCTATAAAACGGCATGTCTATCCATTCCTTTACTCAAAAAATAACTGACTCGGTTGGAGCATCGTCCCATACACCAAAAGGCTGCAGATTCGATTCCCCGTCAGAGCACAGACCTAGGTTGTGGGTTTGATCCCTAGACAGAGAGCGTACAAAAGGCAACTTATTGATGTTTCTCACATTGATATTTCTCTGTCTGTCTCTCTCTAAAGTCAATGAAAACATATCCTCGAGTATAAATAAATAAATAAATAAATAAATAAATAAATAAATAAATATTGAGGCAATACTAGTAGCTACTTGATTGGCTGCCATGATGATAAGATAAATTAATACCCGGGAGGTACCTAGAGGAGGACCTGGCACTGTAAGGTGCCTATACTGAGTGCCAGCACCCTGAGTCCAGGAGGACTTCTCACTGACCAGAGGCTTTTTAATGGTCTCTAGGAAACAGATGAAGTCAAGCTTTGTGGGTGCCACACATGTGACACAGCTACATATAGAATACACACGTCTATTAATATTAAAACTTTAAAAAAAGTATATGATTTGAATTTTCTCCTAAATCTACATCAATGTACAACTAATAATTACTCCCACGGAAGAAAACAAAAACGAACATTAATTAAGTGCTTGCTATTTTAGGGGCCAGATATTCTTCTAAGTGATTTATCTAAAGTACTATTATTTTTGCAGTGAAGAAAATGAAAAATAGAGCATTAAGAAATTTGCTTACGATTACACTGTTAAGAAGCAAACCCAGGCAATCTGACTTCTAACCGATATTGTGCTCAAAGCACATGATACTGTCTCATTAATATTCCTGTGAGAGCATCTACACTGACTTGCTAAGTAGTGCTATCCTTATTCCTGTAGTTAGCAAAGAAAAGAAGTCACTTTCTTAGAAGCTTCTGACGAAGAATAAAACCATATATCCACAGCAGCCTCAGAAATGATGATTTACTATGAAATAAAATGCGCGTAAGGTATGTCCTTTTATCCTTTTTGAAGAACAGGCAGGTGCTGACCACATCTAGTCTAGCAGGAGTCAAAAGTAAAAAAATTTTTAACTGCTTTCATAAAGCCTCATCACCACACAACCTTAATTAGTTTCATGCATATGAATTCAATCTTTCTTACATGTTAATATATCTGTAATGATTCTGCCAATGCAAAAAAGTGAATTAATGAAAAATAACTTCTTTGAGAATAGATGCTTTAACCATATAAGTGATTACTTAAAAGTAAAAATAATCCCCCATTTCAACAACTTGTCAGAGTGCCTCTCCATGTTTAAATCTCTCTGTGGCGCTTATTCTCAGCTGGTCTGCCCCAAACCCCCTGAGCATCAGCCCTAGTCCCCTCTCGGCCCGTTTCCTCTCCAACAAGACGAAAGAAACTATCATGAACCAAGAGAAACTCGCCAAACTGCAGGCACAAGTGCGCAGAAAGAAAGAAGAAGGTAGTTCACAGAACAGCTACAGCAGGTGATAAAAAACGTCAGTTCCCCTTGAAGAAGTCAGGGGTGACAATATCTCTGGTATTGAAGGGGTAAATATGTTCACAAACCATGACAGGCCATGCTGGGACAGAGCAGAAGTGCTACCTCGCATCTTAAACGAGCTCGGCAGACAGTCTGACTGGTGTAAGGAGACGGGCTGAAGCTCTGCCCAATCTGTGGGTGGAAAAGCACCACTCGCTACTGGAGAGAAGTTCCAGATCTTGTGAGGATCTGATGAGGCTTCCAAGAATGAAGCAAACTGAATTGAGTCAACTCTGAAGAAGATAAACTTGAGGAAGTTTCTGGGAGCTGCTATTTTACATTATGACTGCTTTTTCAAATTTTGTTTATGGATCTGATAAAATCTAGAGCTCCAGTATTTTTTAGCCCAACGCCCCTGGACACTGCAGCGCTTTTCAGTTTTTGCTTATACATAAATCATTCTTTGCACCTAAGTAAGCTAAAGAAGCTTGGGAATAAAGTTTTATACAGGTTAATAAAGTTATTTGCCTAGAAATCTATACTAATAAAAGGGTAATATGCTAATTAGACCAGACATCTTCTGGAGTCCTTTCTGATAAAGCTGGGCCCGGGCAAAGCCGCCCATGGTCCCGGGAGGAGCCACCCATGGTCCCGGGTGCCTGCGGCTGCAGGAGGCCTGGGCAAAGCCGCCCGTGGTCCTGGGTGCTTGCAGCCAGCCCAGGCCGAGCTGCTGGGGGTCCCGGGTGCCTGCGGCTGGCCAGAGGAAGGGAAGCCCGGGTTCCAGGTGCAGGGGCCGAGGCAGAGGCAGTTAGGGGTGATCAGGCAGGCAGGGGAGTATTTAGGGGGTGATTAGGCTGGCAGGAGAGCAGTTAGGGGCGATCAGGCTGGCTGGGGAGCTATTAGGGGCGATCAGGCCGGCAGGCAGAGGGATTAGGAGCAATCAGGCAGGCAGGCAGGCAGGCAGGCAAGCCGTTAGGAGCCAGCAATCCCAGATTGTGAGGGGGATGTCCGACTGCCAATTTAGGCCCAATCCCTGCAGGGTCCCGAATTGGAAAGGATGCAGGCCGGGCGGAGGGACCCCCCCCCCCCGCCCCGTGCATGAATTTCATGCACCGGGCCTCTAGTAAATAAATGAATGAATCTATCTATCTATCTATCTATCTATCTATCTATCTATCTATCTATCTGGTACATATATCTGTTAGTCAAAGAATAGCAATACCAACCAAGAACCATGTCAGAAGTAAAAATCTGCACTAATTTAAAGGTTCATTCCATATAACTGATTTCACTTATTCTTAAAAATCTTAACTTGTATATTATATACAAATAGAGCATAAAAATCACATGAAAAGATATAAATTGGCAAAGTTGTTCAAGTGTACTATATAACATCCTATAAAATAAAAGCCTAATATGCTAAGTGTCCTGTTGGCTGGTAGGCCATTCAACCAATCAAAGCGTAATACGCTAATGATATGCTAAGGCCACTCAACCGCTAACTATGACATGCACTGACCACTAGGGGGCAGACAGTCGACTGGACAACCAGTCGCTATGATGTGCACTGATCACCAGGGGGAAGATGCTCTGACCCTGACCCGTAGGTTAGCTTGCTGCTGTGGTCTGGCTGATTGAGATTGAGCGAGATGGGCCTGGACATGCCCTGGAGCCTTCCCATGGTCCCTCCCCAGCTGGCCAATCTCCTGTGTCCCTCCCCAGCCCCGATCGTACACTGGTGGCATCCTTCGGCCTGGCCTGCACCCTCTCGCTATCTGGGACCCCTCGAGGGATGTTGAGAGCCGGTTTCGGCCCAATCCCTCAGACCAGGCTGAGGGACCCCACTGGTGCATGGATTTGTGCACTGGGCCTTTAGTAATAGATATTAGTATAGCACTTTACTTCTTAAAAACTAATGTTTTAATAACCTGAAGTTTGCCTGGCTTTAGTCCTTTCATCATTCATAAAAAGAATATCTGATTAGCACAGTGTAATCTGTATACTAGACAGGAAATGTGACTAATATTATTTCATTACTAGAGGCCCGGTGCACGAATTCGTGCACCAGTGAGGTCCCTCGGCCTGGCCTGTGGGATCAGGCTGAAACTGGCTCTCTGACATACCCTGAGGGGTTCTGGATTGCGAGAGGGCACAGGCCAGGCCGAGGGACCCCACCAGTGCACGATCAGGGCCGGGGAGGGATATGGGAGGTTGAACAGCCAGGGAGGGACCGCAGGAGGGCTCCAGGGCATGTACAGCCCTGAACAGCCAGGGAGGGACCGCGGGAGGGCTCCAGGGCATGTACAGCCCTGAACAGCCAGGGAGGGACCGCGGGAGGGCTCCAGGGCATGTACAGCCCTGAACAGCCAGGGAGGGACCGCGGGAGGGCTCCAGGGCATGTTCAGCCCTGAACAGCCAGGGAGGGACCGCGGGAGGGCTCCAGGGCATGTTCAGCCCATCTAGCTCAGTCCTGATCAGCCAGAACCCAGAAGCAAGCTAATCTACTGGTCGGAGCGTCTCCCTCTGGTGGTGAGGCCTAAACCGGCAGTTGGACATCCCTCTCACAATCCTGGACCAATGGCTCCTAATCATTCACCTGCCTGCCTGCCTGGTCGCCCCTAACTGCCCCTCCCCACCAGCCTAATTGCTCCCAACTGCCCCCCTGCCAGCTCCCCCGCTGGCCTAGTCATCCCATGCAGCCTGCTTGTTCAGTTGTTTGGTTGTCCCTCACTAACCCTCCTGCTGGCCTGGTCATAGGCAGCCATCTTGTGAGGGTGTGAGGGTTAATTTGCTTATTACCTCTTTATTATATAGGACTAGAGGCCCGGTGCACGAAATTCGTGCATGGGGGGAGGGGGTCACTCAGCCTGGCCTGCACCCTTTCCAATTCGAGACCCCTTGGAGGATGTCTGATTGCAGGATCGAGCCTAAACCGGCAGTCAGACATCCCTCTTGCAATCCAGAACCGCTGGCTCCTAACCGCTTGCCTGCCTGTCTGTCTGATTGCCCCTAACTGCCTCTTCTTGCCAGCCTGATGCCCCTAACTGCTCCCCTGCCAACTGATCGCCCCAACCACCTCTGCCTGCCAGCCTGATCGCCCCCTAACTGATCCCCTGCCAGCCTGATCGCCCCTAACTGCCCTCCCCTGCCGGCCTGATCAGCCCTAACTGCCTTCCCTGCTGGCCTGATCAGCCCTAACTGCCCTCCCCTGCCAACCTGATCAGCCCTAACTGCCCTCCCCTGCCAGCCTAAAGCCCCTAACCACCTCTGCCTCGGCCCCCGCCACTGTGGCTTTGTCCGGAAGGACGTCCAAAAGGACATCTGGAAGAGGTCTGGTCTAATTAGCATATTACCCTTTTATTAGTATAGATAATAAGCTTTCTATCTTACTTCGTATTGATTAGGAACCTTCTTTGACTAGGCTATCCCAAGGTATAGTTTTTCATCTTGGAAGGTATACATTTTGATTCTTTGACTCCAATGTACACATCCTTTTCTAAAAATTGCTGAGCAATTGCATATATGCATTTAAGAGCAATCTTGATTCCCAAATGCTATGGACTTAACTTTTCTTCTCCCTCTCCCTCCAAATTCATATAGTAAATCCTAACACCCAGAGTGCTGGTATTAGGAGGTGGGCCTTTGGGGTGATTATATTACAAGGGTGGAGCCCTTATGAATGGGATTAGAGACTTTATAAAAGAGGATCCACAGAGCTCCCTCCTCCCTTCTGCCTCGTGAGAACGTGATGTGAAGTTGGCAGTCCATGAACCAGGAAGTGGGTCCTTACCAGACATGGAATTGGCTAGTGTCTATATGGTGGGACTTCCCTGCCACCAGAACTGTGAGAAATAAATGTTTGGTGTTTAAGGCATCTCATATAAGGTATTCTAAGAGCCCAAACAGGCCAAGACGCTGAATAAGTTCCATTTTCTCTATATTCATAAACTGACTACAAAACTTGGCAAGAATCAAAGAATCATTTGAAAAAGGAAGGAAAAGAACGTAAAAACCAGAGCTCTGAATTAAATGTATAGAGATATACTGGATATGTACTTGGACATGTACTGGATATGTACTACTGTGTTTCCCACCCGAAAGTGCTCATTCTGGTAACGCTCAATCCAAATGCCTACACTGGAAGAAAAAGACGAAGGCCCAGCCTGTAATCCTACTATGCTGTCTGAGGCCAAGTCCTTTCCAGTACTGGTAGGCCTGGGGAGCCTGAGAGCGCCTCCTGGAACGTATCTTCTGACCACAGCCAAGAAAGAATGAGAGCAGGAAGCACTGGTGTGCGTACAGGCTGCTGGCTCCCAGAAACAGAGATTAACTTAAACTAGCTTAGGAAGAAAGAGGAAGCATGATTTGTTATAGGATACATGGAGGCCTTAGGAAACCCCAGGGCAGATTCTAGAAGGGCTGCGCCCAGACACGAGAGCCATGAGACTCGGCAGTGATGTGTATCTTCCCTTCCCCGCCCCCTCTTCACTCTCATGTCTGCATAATCCCCCCACTTCCTCTGAACCAGCTTTCTCTGTCCTCCAGTCAGCATGGCATAGAAGGCTGCTCAAGGCCTTCGGGTTTACAAGTTAAAGCCCCACATAGTTTCTCTTGCTTTTGTTCCCATTCCCAAATCCAAGGGACGGAACTGGAATTGCTTGCAGGAGAGTGTGCAGGAGAGTGTGCAGCACGGCCCTCGGAAGCTGGCAGGTCACAGTGACAGGTGTCCACTCTCTCTGCCGCGGCCAGCAAGGAGAGACTCCTCTGACAGACTGCTCAGCCCTTTCTCACTGGAGCCCGTCCTAAAAATCTTGCATTTTTGTTTCCTATAGTAAACCCTCTACCTGACCTCAAGTCAGCTATCTGAGACAACGTATTGATATTATCCTGACTGCTCAGACAAGTATGGTAGTATGGCCATCACTGAGGTAAAGCATGACTATCCACCTGTTTGCTCAGCCTATACTCCTAACTCGACCTCCTTCCTACTTATTTATCTATTAGTCTTATTCTAAAATATCTTTTTAATCAGTCCTCCACCCCATTCCAGCAACAAAGCCATGGTCTTCATTCAAGATCTTATCTCTTCTGAATTTTTAGAATAGCTTCCTAATTAATCTTCCTGCCTCCAAATCTCCAATATTTTTTTTGTACTAGCTTCAATAATTTCCATTTTAAAGAAAAATACTGTCCTGTCACACCCCATGCTTAAAATTCTCTCCTAACTCCTCACAGCAGAGGGCCCCACTGTGCCTTTCTATCCACTGGAACCACCTAGACTCCTGGCCTTCACCTTGATTTTCGGAATCAGACTCTCCTAGAGCAGGGCTTAGGAAGGTGCCTTTTTAACGAGCTCCCCGCTTGATTCTGAGGGAACCAGTCCTGCATCCGTCTTTGGCTTTGTGTCTTGGGACTACTCTGTAACAAAAAGTCAGCCCAGACTCCCTGAACAGAGTGCCAGTCAATTCACAATCTGCTTCCAACCTACTTCCCAGTCTCGTTCCCTCCTACTCTCCCTGCCCAGCTCTTCCCTTCATACTGCTGGGCAGCCACGCATCTGCCTTCAGCTCCTCTCTACTTAGGGAGCTTCTTATTCTTTAGGAGTCAGCTCAAATGTTACTGCCTCTGAGAAGCCTCCCTTGACTGCCTTTAGCATTTATTCATGCCTTAGAGTTTCAGAGGCAGTCTGTGTGGTGGTGAACAGTACCGACCCTGCAACCAGACTGTCAAGGTTGGAAACGAATGAGTGAAGAACACATGGCCTTGAACAAGTCACTTAGCCTCTCTGTGCCCTTAGATGCCTGCATTGTAAAACAGGAATAATAACAGTGTGTGCCCAATATAATTGTTAGTTAGTGAGCTAATGCATGCAAAATATTTGCCTGGATTATAGCAATTAGTCATTATGTTAGCTTCCGATCGATTTAAGAATTCCTTTTCTTACTTGTGGTACAAAACTTTGAAAAAAGTAATTTAACAATATAACTTATTTTCATTTACTTCTCAAAAGGTGACTGAGGATGATCTACTAAATCTATTTAAGAAAAAAAGTCATTTCTATGGAAAAGATTTAGATTGTCTTTTGAAGTCATTCACTAGACAGGCAGAAACAATTTAGAAATCTGAGCTATCAATTTGATTTTCAAAGAAGTAGGAAGTATTGGTTCTAGCTTTGGGTCATTATTTTCTACATAAAGACAGAATGGAGAACTCTGGAATGAAATTGCAGAGCAAAATTTTTATCACTTATAAAACCGAAATTTTAGCCAAATATATATTTCAAAAAATCTTGTAGGTTTTCAAAATAACTAGAAACAATACAAAACCTTTTTATGAACCCTGCCCTTTCTTTCTCTAATTTCTAAAGTAATACCTGAAGTGGAAAAGGCAGAGCAATAGGAAAACCTGGCCATCTGCAACATGGTTGTGCAAGGAGAGACGTAAACAGGAAAACTCAGCTGGTGCTCGGATCTAAAGCGAACAGCTGGGGTATCACTAGGTGGACTCTGATTTTTTTTCTTCTCAAATATCAGCTATTCAGGTGGAAAGGACAGAAACAAGATACAGCGAAATGTGGAAACAAGAGTCAGCTCTTCCAAAGAACATCCTTCTCCTTGGATCTCTCATTTACTTGGCAAATACTGAAAGAGCACCTACTACTGTACACTCTTGGACACAGCAGTAAAAGTAAAAAAAAAAATAAAAAAAGAGCCAGGCACCTTATCATGGGGACAACCTATATCTTCCACCAAGGTCAGCATCCTTACGCACTGCCATCAGGACCACATGGCTCCAACTCCAAATTGCCACTAGAAGACTCCAGTAGATAAAACCTACCTTGTTCCCGTATCTCTAGATCATGGTTCTTTAGGTCCATGTGTGTGTTAGGGGAGTCTGAGAACCCCCTAATATTGCATGCAAAGGTGTGCATAAATATACATGCATACATTTGCCTACATTGACAAGGTGCTTTCACGTATTCTCAAGTGGGCCCATGACCCCAAAAGTCTAAATATGCCCTGCGCTAGGGGTAGGGAAATTCCTACAACTCTGTCCTATTGAAAGGACTGCTGCCATATTCCAACCAGAAAACATTCAGTAAATTCCTCATCCGACATTTTATAGCAAGATGTTCAACAATTTTATGACCAACAAATTATGTTCTGTGCATCTGAATTCTGCCCTCCAATGTTTTCAGCACCAAAAATCTAGTTGCTCTGCTAGATTTCTTCCAAAAAAACTGTTTATGGAACCTGGGCTCTGTCAACTCTTGCAATACAATCCTTGTGTATGACTGAACCACAGAAAAATAACTCCTTAATTTGTGGTTAGAAAGAGCACTGCACAACAGCCGACCGTGGGTGGCATGAAACTATCACAATTATAAAGCAACCAAGCAAATAACACACTATGTGTACAACAGATAAAATGTTGTGAATCCAAAACACACACTGCTATAAATAGAGTCAGTGGTTACTTGCTGAGGCCCTGACCAGCGTCGCAGTGACCAGGGCTGCTCTTAGCATGCTTTCTAACGGAGTAACTGACGCTGTGTGACAGTAGAGTAGACTGTGTGGCACCACATGCATTGTTTGGGCTAAGAAATGAGGTGAACTGCACTGGACAGTAACTTTGGGAAAATGCTCTTTAATACAAACAAACAATGAGCTTTCCTTTAGAAGCCACCATAGGGGAGAAGAGGGCGACAGGCTTGTCCCGCTGAGCCAGCAGGCCTGCAATGTGGGAAACGGTTGAATAAGAGCAATCAGTGTGCCTAAATGCTTATTTGTTGACAGCCGTAATCAGATCATTCCCCAACATTAAAACCATAGATTTTAGAACTGGGAAGGCTCTAAAAAATCAACAAGACAATGGGACTGAGGATCAAAGAGGATATGTGAATTGCTCAAGCTGACAAAACTAGAACAGAAAGAAATTGAGTCTTTTGACTCCCTTATGTTGCCATTCTTACACAGAAAAGTTTCTTTTATTAATATATAACTCACATACCATACAATTCACCCATTTAAAGTTTCACCTATTACCACAATCAATTTTTTAAGACTTTTATTACTCCAAAAAGAAACCCTGTACTCTTTAACCATCACCCCTCCAGGCCCTAACCCTTCATCCCTGGCAACCACTAATCTACTTTCTACTTCTAAATATTTGCCTATTCTGGACACTTCACAGACATGAAATCATACAGCATGTAGCCCTTTGTGACTGGCTCCTCTCACTGGCATGCATAATGCTTTCAAGGTGGTCATGCTGTGTCATGTATCAGTACTTCACTCCCGTTTAGGACTGAATAATATTCCATTGTATGGACTATATACACAAACACACATGTTTTGTTTATCAATTCATCAGCTGGTAGATATTTGAGTTGTTTCCACCTTTTGGTCATTATGAATAATACAGATATGAACATCTGTGAACAAGTTTGTTTGTTTTTTAATTTTTAAAATTGACTTTAGAGAGGAAGAAAGAGACAGAGAAAAACATCGATGTGAAAGAGAAACAGATTGGTTGCTCCAACTGGGGATCGAACCTACAACCTGTTATGTGCCCTGACTGGGAAATGAACCCAGAACCTTCTGGTGCACTCAACCAACTGAGCCACATGAGCCAGGGCTGTGTACAAGTTTTTGAGTGAACATGTTTTCATTTCTTTTGGGCACATACCTAGGAGTGGAATTGCTGGGTCATATGGTAACTCTGTTTAAGTATTTAAGGAACTGCCAAAATATTTTTCAAAGTGGCTTCACCATTTTACATTCCCACCCATCAGAAAGTTCTTGTTTTTAAAATCACTACTAATCAGATCATGAGTACAAACTCCTTATTCTCTGCTAATAGGTAACTGAAAAAAAAACACACCTAAGTATTGATAAATACATTTTTTTAAACTACACACTATTTTTACATAAAATTCAGATGCAGAGTTCAGAACACAGAAAGAGAGCTTTAAAATGCTATTTTAAAAAGGCTTAACATGTAGTAAATACATTACTTAAACCTTATGAAAGTATTATACATGGGCTACAGATACATGTCAAACATTCTACAATACTGGGAAATCTTAAACATAAATAAAAAAGGACAAATCAAATATTCCCAAAAACTAAATTAGAATTTATCTAGTCAGGTGATATCTACATAATTTTACTCATTAGAAAAAAAAGGCTTTAAGATAAAAAGCTGATGGGTAGGGTATTCAACGGCCACATAAATGCAGTATGCTGATTTGGAAAATAAAATAAAAGCTAGCATCTTCAACCATATAAAGACATTAAAGAGCTATTGTCTAACGTTTTGGTAATCAATTTGGGGACAACATTTTTATAAACTGTGCAGAAAACTATATTCTGAACAAGGGACTTTACTTTCTTTTATCAGGTGTGCTTCCTGGGTAGCAAAGAAATCGACTAAACCATAAACAAACAAAAATCTGAGTCTAGATGAAAAAACTAGAAGGACATTCACCAAAATGATTGGTAGATGTTTGAAGGTTGTGGGGTTTTTTGGTGTGTGTATGTTGTTTATTTTTAGTTTTATCAATATATTTTTAAATTGAGATATAACTGACATAGAATATTAATTTCAGGTGTACTATGTAATGACCCGAGATATGTATATGCTGTGAAACGACCACCACAACTAGTCTAGCTCACAGTCATCACCACACACAGTTTTAATGGAACAGAGCACATGCATTTGAAGATATTTACAATGACAGATGTACATATACTTTTTCTACTTTCTTTTCTATTATAAAACTGCAACTAGAGCCCGGCTGCTGTGACTCAGTTGTTGAGCACAGACCTATGAACCAGGAGGTCACGGTTCGATTCCTATTCAGGGCACATGCCCAGGGTTGCAGGCTTGATCCCCAGTGCAGGATGTGCAGGAGGCAGCTGATCAATTATTCTCTCTCATCATTGATATTTCTCTCTCTTACTCCCTCTCTCTTCCTTTCTGAAATCAAAATATATTTTAAATGCAACTAGAAATATTTTGCTTGGTTAATTACCTAATTCAAAAAAAAATGAACCTGAAAATAGAGCTATCCTATATAATAGAAGGCTAATATGCAAATTGTCCCCTTGACTGGAGTTCGACCGGGAGTTCGACTAGGGGGTGGGGCTGGTGGTGGCAGGCGGCCGGGGGAAGGGAGCACCCCCCCCCCCCCCCAGCTGGCAGCAGCAGCAGCTGCTAGGGACCCTACCCATGCACGAATTTCTGCACTGGGCCTCTAGTACATACAGAAATGTAAAACGACCACACTGCAATGTCATGAGTTAAAAAGACATACTTTGAAATTCAGACTAGAAAGGTCAATGTGGGAACAGCCATCCCTGCATTAGCCAATGGCTGAATTTACCTGACCTTAGATAAAATTACTTGATAATATCTCTGATAAGTGATTTGGTAAAACAGAAATCAGAGTGTGGCCTAAGATCAACTATGGCTTATACTTAACTAGAGGCCCGATGCACAAAATTCGTGCAAGGGGCTCAGCCCTTGCAGCCACCTTGGCCCTCGCAGGTCCACAATGTTGTCCAGAAGGTCGTTCAGCTGTCCAGTCTAATTAGCATATTATGCTTTTATTATTATAAATAATATTTCTTAGTTATTTTACAAAAGATTATTACAACAAAAGGTTGCTGAAATGTAAAAAGGGATGGTAGAGGTGTGTTTGATTTGGTGAACATGTCATTTGTATTTTAAAAGAAACAGAAAGCTGTCCTCAGTGGACAGACTGCTCGGGACTGCATCCCCACAGTGCACTGTGGAGCCAGCTGGCTCCACCCCCGCTCCCCGGCGCGCCGGGTTCCTGACTCGGCACGGCTTTCGGAACTCCTCCAGCCTCCATCTCCATGCCTACAGGAGTAAATAATGTTCCTGGCTCACAAGCTTACTGGGTCTTACCCTTTCTCTACAAAAGTCAATGTAATTTACATCAAATATAGAAAAGACAGAATAAAAGAATAAGCTATGGTTATGTATTTGAGAAGTGAATAGAAAATTTGAATTATGACCTAATTTCACCCGTTCTTCACCCTACCCCCATCTCTGGAAGAAAAAAAAAAAACACCAAAAAGTAAAACCACCAAAACAATAAATAAATAAATAAATAAATAAATAAATAAATAAGCAGCTTCCAAGAATCATGACATAATTTTCCAGAAAATGAAATCAGTGAATAGCTACTCTTAGGAAATGAGCAAAGAACAAACTCATTTACTCATGAGTTAAACCATAATAATTAGAACGGAAAGAGGCAAAAACTCATTACTTTAATTACGTATTATGTTTTCTTTACTATAGAAAGTTGAAAAATGTTATCAGAAATTATCTAAAACAAACATATCTTAGTAATATGAAAAGCATTCAGTTACTAATTTTTGCTTTGTTTTATATTTTTATTTGACGATAGGGCGGGACACACAACTTTACCTTCAAAATTCAGCCACCCTAAAAAGGTAAGTTATTTTTATTCTGAAAAATGCAAACTACTGTTCATCCCTAACGTCTGCGGCGCCTTGCCCGGAGCCTGGGAGGGCGTCTTACACAGGGCGAACCAAGGACAGGCAGGCTGACATCTGGAGGAGTCTAGAGTCCGTTTCCAGACGAAGAGACAGGGAAGCTGGCTGACCCTCCCACTGTCTCCGGCGGGAACGCAGACAAGCTGCCCCAGAGACTCCGACACCTCGCTGCTCCCAGAGCTCAGGGCGCAGGCAGCCAGCGGCTGCTGCCAAGTTGCGGAAGAGACCCCAGAAGCCGCCAACGTCCAGAATTCGTTTGCCAGAAAAGTAAGTCTCCGTATGTGAAGCCACAGTCATCAGGCTTTCTGCCATGCGCAGTGAAAGGAGGCTAAGCGATCTGGAAGCCACAGAGCCCCTGAGGCTCTCTCCTCACCTGTGAAGTAGGCATGTCAGCGAGGCACGGTGTACAGTGTCTGCTTGACATGTAGAAAAGGGTCAAAATGTCGGCTCTTCAAGATAATGAAGACCATGGTGACCTCATTTAATTCCCACCCAATCATGTGAAGGAAGTACTATTATTTCATTCATCCATTTTATTTTGTTTTCATTCGTCCATTTTAAAGACAAGTGAGGCTCCCATGAAGTTAAGCAACTTGCCCAAGATCACACAATTAATATGCAGCAGAACCAGGATTCAAATTCAGAAATTCTCTCTTCAGGGCCAATGATGCTTAGAAAAGCAACTCAACATAGTAAGAGCCACCAGAAATGTGGGATATTCAAGCTGGTGGAGAAGGCAGGCGCTGTGGGGACAGAATATGGAGACAGAATGGTTTCCTGTAGGCAAAGTGTCAGACAACGGTGCATTTGTCCCCTTATTTGTTCAATCTCTGGCAGAACATATACAAAAAACTGGGCTAACCTCAGAGGAAGGAGTGGAAATTGGTGGAAGAACTATCAATAACTTAAGAGATGCAGATGACCGCATCTTACTTGCAGAAAGTAGCAGTGATTTGAAATAACTTCTGATGAAAGTGAAAGAAGAAGTGCCAAAGCAGGACTGCATTTGAACACCAAGAAGACAAAAATCTGCCCTGGCTGTGCGTAGAAGGGTTGCGGTTCAATTCCCGGTCAGGGCACGTTCCCCGGTGTTGGATTCAATGTCCAGTCCAGGCTCCTGCGGGAGGCAATTGGATGTTTCTCTCTCACACACCTCTCTCTCTCTCTCTCTCTCTCTCTCTCTCTCTCTCTCTCTCTCTCTCTCTCTCTCTTTCTCTCTCTCTCTCTCCCCCCTCCCTCCCCCTCCCTCCCTCCCTCCCTCCCCCCTCCCTTTTTCCTTCTCTCCCTCCCTCTTCCTCTACCCCCTTTCTACAATCAATGAAAATCATATCCTCAGGTGAGGATTTAAAAAAAGATGATAAAATCTGACTACAGAAGAAATACACAGTGAACACATTGAAAATGTTAAAGATTGCTGACCTTGGTTCACTCATCAATTCAAATGGAGACAGCAGCCAAGAAATCATAAGAAGGCTGAGACTCGGAAGGGCAGTAATGGAAGAATTAGAAAAGAAAACCTAACAATACACAGATGCATCATGAGAGACCAAGCCAAAACTATCTACACCCTCATATTCCCAATCACTATGTATGGATGTGAAAGTTGGACAGTAAAGACTGACAGGAAAAAGAATAATTCATCTGAAATAGTGTTGGAGGAGGACTCTAGGGATACACAGGACTGCTAGAAAGATGAACAAAAGGGCCTTAGAGCAAATTAAGCCTGAAACATCACTGAAGGCAAAAATGACAAATGAAGTTGTCTTACTTTGGGCGCATCATGAGAAGGCAAGGTTCTTTGGAAAAGACAACAACACTGGGAAAAAGAGAAGGCAGCAGGAAAAGGTGACCAAATATGAGATGGATTGACTCCATAAAAGAAGTCGTAGGCATGAGTCTACAGGAGCTGAGCAGAGCTGAGGACAGGACATTGTGAATGTCACTCACTCATCAGGTCACCAGAAGTCTGAGCCAAGTCAACAGCACATAACACACATAATTATTATGATAACTAGAGGCCCGGTGCACGAAATTCGTGCACTGAGGGGGGTGTCCCTCAGCCCAGCCTGCACCCTCTCCAATCTGTGACCCCTCGAGGGATGTCCTCTCACAATCCAGGACTGCTGGCTCCCAACTGCTCGCCTTCCTGCCTTCCTGATTGCCCCTAACCGCTTCTGCCTGCCAGCCTGATCACCCCCTAACCACTCCGCTGCCAGCCTGATTGATGCCTAACTGCTCCCCTGCCAGCCTGTTTGCCCCCAACTTCCCTCCTCTGCCGGGCTGGTCACCCCTAACTGCCCTCCCCTGCAGGGTTGATCGCCTCCAACTGCCCTCCCCTGCTGGCCATCTTGTGGTGGCCATCTTGTGTCCACATGGGGGCAGGATCTTTGACCACATGGGGGCAGCCATATTGTGTGATGGTCAATCTGCATATTACTCTTTTATTAGATAGGATAAAGGCCTGGTGCAGGGGTGGGGGCCAGCTGGTTTTCCCTGAAGGGTGTCCCGGATCAGGATGGGGGTTCCCTTGGGGCGTGGAGCGGCCTGAGCGAGGGGCCTGTGGTGCTTTGCAGGCCGGCCACGCCCCCTGGCAACCCAAGCGGAGGCCCTGGTATCTGGAATTTATTTATCTTCTACAATTGAAACTTTGTAGCCTGGAGCGGAGCCAGGCCAGCAGACATTTCAGTTGGGGTTAATTCACCTTCTGTAATTGAAACTTTGTAGCCTGGAGTGGAGGCCTAGGCCGGCCAGGGCAGATGGAAAGCTTGGCTTCCTCTGTTGCCGGGGGCAACCCTGGCCTGTTCTCTCCAGCTCCGTGGCTGCCACCATTTCTGTTTGGATTTGTTTACCTTTTATAATTGAAACTTTGTAGCTTGAGTGGAGTCTTAGGCTGGCAAGGGCAGGCAGAAAGTTTGGCTTCCTCCGTTGCCTGGGAAACCTTGCTCTCTGTGGCTGTAGCCATCTTGGTTTGGTTTATTTGCATACTCGCTCTGATTGGCTGGTGGGCGTGGCTTGTAGATGTAGCGAAGGTATGGTCAATTTGCATATTACTCTTTTATTAGGTAGGATACTAGAGGCCCGGTGCACAAACTTGTGCCTGGGTGGGGTCCCTTGGCCTGGCTAGCGATCGGGGCCAATAGGGGCCATCTCACCCAGTCCCGATTGGGCAGATTGGGGCCAGCCAGCCAGGGGGAGGGACCACGGAAGGTTGGCCGGCCATGAGAGGTTGGCTGTGGGAGCACACTGACCACCAGGGGGCAGTTCCTGTGTTGAGCATCTGCCCCGTGGTGGTCAGTGTGCGTCATAGCGACCGGTCGACTAGTCATTCGGTCGACTGGTCGTAACGGTCACTTAGGCTTTTATATATATAGATAGATTAGACAACTATGAAGATAAGAACATGTAGCTCCTAATTTTCAATTCTAGAAAATAAGAAATTTTCATTGAAGTCAACATTAATTTTATTTTTCTTCTCAAAACTTAGATGGCTCTCAATTCTTTACTGAAACAGGAATACTCAATCCTCTTTAATGAAGGTTATTTTATTCCTTTATAACACCAATAAAACTCTAAGACAGTTATCTCAAACAATAATTGCAACACTCTACTGTTGTTAGCTAAATGCTTTTGTGACTCCTGTCTATCAAAAAAGTAAGCAATGAATATTTATGGTGAACTTATAATCTGCAAAGCACTATGCCACACATTAAAATTATTTTTCCCAAAAGACATAGCATATGTTTATTTTCTTAAAGTGACTTCAGATTATTTTAGAGGAAGAATTTCATAACAGTCCTAAAATTTAGGAAGTGGCTGCTGCTACTCACAGTCATGAACATCATCACCATCATGACCATTACTAACACAGAGACCTTATATTACAAACTAGCATATTCTCTGAGCTTTACTTTTGGAACAAGTTCCTTCAAATTTTGTATGTTTCCTTCAGTGAAATAAATGAAATAAAGAACTTAAAAAATTCACGGTGAAGGCATTATATTTGAAAGACAAGCTAAATTCAGAATTAAAGTTTCTAAATAAATTACATCCAGAAAACAGGCAGGTTAAAATATTTACAATGGCAATTAGAAAAAAGATATTTCGCCCTAGCTGGTTTGGCTCAGTGGATAGAACATCGGCCTGTGGACTGAATGGTCCCAGGTTCGATTCCAGTCAAGGGCATGTACCTTGGTTGTGGGCACATGCCCAGTAGAGGGTGTGCAGGAGGCAACTGATTGATGTTTCTCTCTCATTGATGTTTCTAACTCTCTCTCCCTCTCCCTTCCTCTCTGTAAAAAAAAAAATCAATAAAATATATTTTTTTAAAAAAGAAAAAAGATATTTCATATCTGGAAATGATTTTCAGATTTAAAGAGTTTATGTTGCTGAAACCGGTTTGGCTCAGTGGATAGAGCGTCGGCCTGCGGACTGAATAGTCCCGGGTTCGATTCCGGGCAAGGGCATGTGCATTGGTTGCGGGCACATCCCCGGTGGGGGGGGTGTGCAGGAGGCAGCTGGTCGATGTTTCTCTCTCATCGATGTTTCTAGCTCTCTATCCCTCTACCTTCCTCTCTGTAAAAAATCAATAAAATATATATATATATATATAAATAAAAGAGTTTATGTTTAGCTATTAACTTTCAAAAATAGTTTGGCATATATCTTTATAATAAATACAAAATAAATCAGTATACCGTATTTTCTGGCATATAAGATGACTTTTTAACCCAGGAAAATCTTCTATACGCCCAGTTGTCTTATACGCCGGAAAATACAGTAACCAAAAAAAATGGGTGGTGAGTAAAATAGAACTTCTGAAGTAAGGTTAACTCTAATAAAGATACTAAGTCTCAAAATATGTGCATTCATAGCAATATAGTTTGGAAGCCAAATAATTTCAAATCATATATTCCACACTAAGAGAAGTATAGCTCTCTCCATTATATATCATAGCAAATAGTTGCTAACCCCATTTTGAAAAAGAACTGTATATAAAAGAAAATGCTTTCAAGAAAAATACATCAAGAAAAGATTTGCTTAAAAAATTAAAGAAACGACATGGGCAACAGCATAAAATCCATATGAACAGTTATAATATGCTCAATCAGTACTAATTAAGGACCAATTATACCTATTTAATCGCTAATTTGCATTTTAAAAAGAAACACAAAGTATTTTATTTTAGGTCCAAATTAAGGTTTTGAATTCAAACTTTAAAAGAAACCTAGCTGCCCTAACCGGTTTGGCTCAGTGGATAGAGCGTCAGCCTGCAGACTGAAGGGTCCCAGGTTCAATTCTGGTCAAGGGCATGTACCTTGGTTGCGGGCACATCCCCAGTGGGGGGTGTGCAGGAGGCAGCTGTTTGATGTTTCTCTCTCATCGATGTTTCTAACTCTCTATCCCTCTCCCTTCCTCTCTGTAAAAAATCAATAAAATAAATATTTTAAAATTAAAAAAAAAGAAACCTAGCTGTAATATACTTATGGAAAAATCTTTCCTTAAAAATTAAAACAAGCTAAAAACAAAGAATCACATTTTCAAGTATAGGGCTACACTGATTCCTAATTTACCAAATAAAAGAAAAAGGGATACATATGAAGACATTTATAAGTGTCATTTATCGGCATACAAAGTGTTTTTCAATTATGATAATGCTGTGGCTTTTAAAATAGAGGCACTCCAAAACAGTGCTCTTTTTTAAAAAATACATTTTTACTGATTTCAGGGAGGAAGGGAGAGAGAGAGAAAGAGAGAGAGAGAGAGAGAGAGAGAGAAACATCAATGATGAGAGAGAATCATTGACCTCCTGCTGCCCTTCACTGGGGATGGAGCCCACAACCGGAGCATGTGCCCTGACGGAGAATCGAACCGTGACCTCCTGGTTCATAGGCTGACTCGCAACCACTGAGCCATGCTGGCCAGGTCAAAACACAGCTCTTTGAACAATTCTCTTGGTTCAATTAGCCCAGGGTTAGAACCCAGCCTCTTGTCATCCACTCCCATGTCCTTCCTGATACTTGCCCTACTCAACCTCCCGACACATGCAAAAACTACTGTGTCTCCTCCCTACCATTTTTATCCTCTAAATTTTGTACAGCACTTTTAGAGGAATGTTAAAAAGAACAGGGAAGTAGACGGAGAACCGAGATGTTGAAGTTTTATGACAATTTCAGAAAAGGGAGCAGGCAAGGCACAGTGTTGCCTACATAGAGCGTGCGGTAGCTGCGGGAAGGAAGGTGGCCAGAAGGTTCCTGACACACGCACAATGGCAAGCGAGGGCCAGGTGGGCTGAACTGAGGAACAAATGGGAATTTAGAAACCAGGGCAATCTGGGGGACAGAGGAATAGAACAATCGTTTGAAGGAGAAACAGGTAAAATGTTCCCCAATTTTATCAATCTCTTTAGAAAAGATGATCAAAGAAAATTTAAGGTAGAGAACAGGAAATCTAGGGAGTATCAGGTTGAATCCGATAAAATTTCAGTTATTCAACTATTTTTTAAAAGCCAGCAATTTCATGCAGATTAAACCTTAGCTTGATTTACCAGCTGAGGAGGTGGAGAAGAGGAACAAGAGGCTAGGAGTAAAAAGGCAAAGAGAAGTCCAGAAAGGAGCGCAAGTCTTGAGAGCGCTGGCGGAGGCTGGACACTGAGAACACATCCTGACGGCACCTGGCAAGGTCTCTGGACTCCCATCTGCCATTTTCACACCTGCACTTCACTTTGCGAAACAAAGCTGCTCTAACAGGCTGCTGCGACCTGAACACGGCGAGATTTCTTCCAACCAGTACCCCCCGCTTCATGTGGCCCAAGCCCACAGCTGCACTAATGCTGCGGCCCTTGGTTTTTGGTTGTTTTGTTTTGTTGCTGATAAAGGCAGGAAATAAAGAAAGAGGCCAATATGAAGTTGCTAATCCAGGTCTGTTATTCTACAGCCGAACTCTACCCCACTTCCCTACTGCTGGGACTTCTATTTTTCAGTCTCTGGGGCTGGAAACCTGTCATTTCTCTGAGCAGCCTCTCCTAGCTCCCTTTCCCACCTCTCACTCTAGCCCAGCCCCGAACTGGCCCTTGAACCGGCCCTTCCGGGGTTGTACAGCAGCCTCAGAGCTGGGCTTGCTGTGCCCATGCCTCTCACACAACACTGCTAGGTCATCGTCCAAAAGACCAATTCCCAGAGCCACTCTTCTATCTCTCCACTGTCATGACTATTTAAGCTGAAATTCAGAATTTCCCTTTAAGGATCCTGGCCTGTCTAGCAAAGCAAATATTTCATTACCCCCCTAAAACTTCGGCCAAGCTGCAAGCTCTTGACCACTGTGTGCTTTTAAAATATGTGCTCACATTTGGTACACATCTCCCTCTTAAAAGGTGCAGACTAACACCCTCCCCGCCTTGAGTGTGGGTTGGGCTTAGTGACTTGCTCCTAATGGATACAATATGGGAGAGGTGACAATGTGTGACCAGGTCATAAAATACATCACAACTGCCCCAAACGTGCTCTTTCTTAGATGACTCATTCTGGGGAAGCTAACTATGTGTGAGGACACTCACGCAGCCCACTGGAGAGGCCCACAGGAGCGGAACTGCGGCCTCCTGCCCACAGCCAGCATGTTGGGAGCCACCTTGGAAACAAATCCTGCAGCCCTGGCCACTATCTTGCCTGAAGCTCAGGAGAAACCCTGAGGCAGAACTGTCCAGCTAAGACACTCCTGGATTCCTGACCTCCAGCCTTTGTGTGAGAGGATGTTTACTGCTGTAAGCCCCTAAGTTTTGGAGAATATGCTACACAGCTGTAGATAATTCATACAACCCTGCCCAGCCCTCTCTCAAATCTGTGCCTTGCTCACTCTCCCAACACCCTTTCTCGAGCTTTCAGAATCTAGCTCAAGTTTTATCGCTTTGAGGAGGCCCTTATTTGGTTGGTTTATAAAACCATTTCAACTATCATTTCTCTAACTTCTTTCCCCTTGGAACACTTGTATGCCTACCTGACCCTATCGCTCATTTAGCCTTTATTCATGCACTCCTGTGCCCTGTGCTCCATGTGTCTCTCCTAAAAATAGCACGCGATCCTTCCTGACTGCAGTCAGCACACTGTGATTAACAGACTCAGTAAATATTGCTGAGAAAATGACAAACCACATGCAAACCTGGAACTGTACTTGGTTTGCATAAAGCATGGACTTAGAGCCACACTGTCTCAGGTCTGATAACTTACCAGCTCTTGTCCTTGAGTACTTTGCTTAAAAGCTCTGTAAGCTATTCTTTCCTTAGTGTTTTTAAGTAAGGATTCTATCAGTATGGACCTTAGAGTAGTAAAGATTAAAGAAAATGATG
This sequence comes from Cnephaeus nilssonii, assembly GCF_951640355.1. Classification (NCBI taxonomy): domain Eukaryota; kingdom Metazoa; phylum Chordata; class Mammalia; order Chiroptera; family Vespertilionidae; genus Cnephaeus; species Cnephaeus nilssonii. The sequence continues at coordinate 51,590,021 of NC_137089.1, read as the reverse complement.
CTTGCAAATCCCTTAGCAAAGTGCCTCGCACAGAGAGTGCTCAACAAATGTTAGCTATCATTATTCTTATTAATCACAAATTACAAAATACTTGCTGACATTCTGGGTCTCTGAAAGTCTCTAGATGTTATCAAGTGGCAATCTAAATTAATAAAAATTAAAATAGAACTCACGCTTCCTATTAAGATAGTTTTTAATTTTTTAAAACCTACTCTTAACTCAATAGAACTACAGCCTGAACTAATTGTGGGAGTACAGCTTTGACTTATTTTCCTCTTTGTCCTATTAAGATATTAACTTCAAAGCTTTTGTGGGAACACTTAATTACTTGCATTCCTTAACAAGCAGCCACCATCATAGTTTCCAGATTCACTTTTAACCTTTACAGTCCTGGGAAGGCATATAAGACAACCTTACTAGACATATAAACTTACACAATCTCTGGGATAATACAGCTATACATATGTGAACATGCTACATGAAAGCAAATCAAGTTTGCACATCAATCAAATAGAATCCAATAGAATAAATCAATCCAATAAAACATTGCTATGCCATATATCCTGGGGGCAGGAGGGTGACCACTAATGCTATTAATTTTTTAAACTTGTTTATAGAGGTATAATTGACATATAACATTATATTAGTCTCAGGTGTACAACGTAATGATTCAATATTTGTACATATTGTAAAATGATCACCACAGTAAACCTAGTTATCATGTGTCACCACACAGTTACACAAGAAATTTTCTCTTGTGACGAGAACTTTTAAGATCTACTCTCTCAGAAGCTTTCAAATATGCAACACAGTGTTATTAACTATAGTCACCATGACTTCTTTATTTTATAACTGGAAATCTGTATTTTTGACCACCTTCACTCATTTTGCCCACTAGCCTCTCCCTCTGGCAACCGCCAATCTGTTTCCTGTCTCTGTGAGCTTAGGGTTTTTTAATTTATTTGTCTTTTCTATCTTAATGTTATTCAAAGACTGAATTACAAGTGTTTCATGAACTCAGAACATTTCTGAGATCATATTTTATAATTTATACATAGTCTTAAGGTGTCTTACTAAAAGGTTAAATATAACAGATGCTCTTTTTTCCTAAAAAATAACCAGAGATCTTTTAATAAAAATCTAATATAATAATTTTAAATCACCAATTTATTGAAAAACAAACACGCATTTTAATTGTGTACAACATCCACTGGAATAAAAAAAACCGCTTCATTCAAATTCTTATTTTCTCTATTCCCCCACAAATACACCTTGAAAACTTCAGATTTTGAAACATTCAACATCCATCCATTCACTCTTCATTTGATCTGATACATCATACAACCCGAAATAGAAACAAAGACTGGGGAATCAGCTTGTTTATTCCACCTCATTGTCACACAAAAGTACGAATAATATTCAGTGCATGTGCTAGTTACCTTAGAACTGCCAATCATGCTTGTTTTGAAACTGCGATTTCAGAGCTGTCAATCATGTGTGTTGTGACAAAGATGCCGGTGTAGAAATAATGCTTTAAAAGATGTAATCTTCATGAACACATTAAAACATAAGTGGACTTCCCTTATAAAACTGGACTTCAGCCCAGCTGGCGTGGGTCGGTGGTTGTGCGTCAACCAGTGAACCTCAGAAGTCAGGGTTTAATTCCCGGTCAGGGCACATGCCAGGGTTGTGGGCTTGATCCCCAGTAGGGGGCATGCAGGAGGCAGCCAATCAATGATTCTCTTTCATAGCTGTTTCTCTCTCTCCCTCTCTGAAATCAACAAAAATATATTTACAAAATAAAACTGGACTTCAGGATTTTACAGAAATGTATACCATTCATGAAAAATCAAAATACAACTTAATGAAAAGATTTAGAGAATTTGGCCCTTTAACCAAAAGATAAGCATGATTTAACCACAAGGATTTTATATTTCAATATTTTATATTTCTAACTGATAATAATCAAAAGTATTATGACCATGAGTGGGAATGAGAGAATCAAACCGATCTAAATCTGGCATTTTAATTTTTGAAGCTGGCAAAAATATCAATGTAATACATCCCCTCCCCCACCTACCCAACCAATACAACCCAATTTACTATCCACATAGTCATTTACATCTGAAACCAAACATCATTCCTTCTGCCTCAGGACCCACAATTACTCAGTCACCAAGACCTGGTCCTTCTGTCCCCTAAACTGCTAACGAAAATCTCCTTTCTTGATCCTCAGGCGTAATTCACGTAATTCTCATCATGTAATTAAGCCAAGGAAGCCACCTGAGTTCCCAGCAGAGCCAGGCTCTCTCTCGCTAAGTATTCTGCAAGTGCGGCTCCCTTCTACCTCGCCCACTTCTATCTCCTACCATCACCCACGCTTTACAACTCAGTTCCATGTGAGTTCCTCTGGGAAACCTCCTGGCACAAGCTGACAGGTTCAGTGATCCCCTCTTCTCCAAATCCCCACAGAAGCCAGGAAACCTGTTATATACGTGTGTTCACTCTCTGTCCCCACAACTGAACCATCACCTCCCTGAGAGCAAGGGTTGCCTTTAATCTGTACATAGCTAGCATTAGACATACAGGTGGCTCATTAAATATTTGCTGATTCCATGAAAAACTGTACATGACCCATTTTATTTAAAAATAAAATAAACAGCTTAATTCTTGAGACTCATAAAATGTATTATAGGTATATTCCATGCCAACCAAAGTAATCAACACCATAAAGCAATATTTTGGACTTAATGATGTTCTTAAGAAATTTACTGATTTAGTTACAAATTCACTGTAGGAATTGGTACCACCTCAAATAGTACTTGCGATCCAATAATCCATGTTATTTTCACTACTGGTCCTGCTGGAGGTGTTAAAGTCTCAACCACAGTATCTGCTCATGTCAAAGACACTCAGCACCTGACCAGTTCAGCATACACTGTTCCAATATGTGACAAACCCTATCGAGAGCTCAGTGAACAGCCGTCAACACAGGCAGGACTGCACCCGGTCACACCTCACTCTTCAGGAAGTCAGTTATCTGGTGGCATCAAGTCCCCACAGAACCCATGCAGAGTTAAGCCGAGGACTGCTGGAGCTGTCAAAATGCACGCTGAAGTCCAAGTGCACACACTTATCTAGAGAAGAGGCTGCAAGGTTCTTATTCAAGCACTAGTTGTTCTTATTTTTTCAGCACAACAAATTTGGTAACCAGTTCCCCAGGCATCAGAATATTAGAAGAAGAAATTAAGAGGTCTCAGCTAAAAATGCAAACACAGGAGCAGCAACAGAAAAAAAAAGATGACACCCATAGGTGAAACACAAAAACTACATAATTGGGGGTAATGTGGTTAAGGAGCAATAATTCTATATATTTGAATTATGATACAACACAGAAATTAATGTTTATTACTTTGATCCTGGTCATCAAAAACAAAGACCAAAAAAAGCAGGTTAAACTACTTTAGGTCTAACAATGTTCAAAGAAAGTAGATGACATTTTACAAAAAGAATCAATCTAATAATTAAAAATTAAGTGTTACATCTATAAAGAGTCAACTTTCTACTCTTTGTAGAATAAACTTATTATTCCCAAGTAACTACAGGGATGCTGACTCTAAGCTACTAATAATTGCCAGACATTAAGTTCTTGTAACCACAGGTATCACTATAATTATGATAAAGCATTCATTCTGAAACAAAACCTGGACCCACTGTTCATCAGCTAATTGCTGGTAACACTATCCAAGCACACTATGGACACCACACCAAGGGCCCCGGTGTACCATAACCATGGACACCGTAACTAAGGACACTGTAACAGGTGACCTGCCATTCTTTAACAGACCTCCATCAAGCTTCATTACCACATGCCTTCAAGGTCCCTGCATTAAACTGATTCCTATGTGAGACTGTTTTAGGAGGTTTTTATAAGATATTAAGAACTCTATATTGTAGGATTTAGAGAACAGCACTTGAGAGTGAAGAGAACATTCCCGGCACTGGTAACACACAGCTCTAGGTCGAAGCCCCTGCCTTGGTAATAAGCAATTGTATGACTGGAATGCTTCATGCTCAGAGACTCATTTTCTTGATTTGGTAAATGGGGGTAATAGCTTCTACTTTTTATGCTTCTTAAGGAGGAATAAATCAGATGACATACATAAAGTCCAATGTAGGTTTTAAAAAAAAACCTAGCTATCATGATTATCACATGGGATAGGGCCGTGGTCGGCAAACTGCGGCTCGCGAGCCACATGCGGCTCTTTGGCCCCTTGAGTGTGGCTCTTCCACAAAATACCATGGCCTGGGCGAGTCTATTTTGAAGAAGTGGCGTTAGAAGAAGTTTAAGTTTAAAAAATTTGGCTCTCAAAAGAAATTTCAATTGTTGTACTGTTGATATTTGGCTCTGTTGACTAATGAGTTTGCCGACCACTTTATAGGGAAAGGGACCTTAATCCACACTAGGACCAGTTTGGGAAAGTGTATGCTGTATTATTGACACAGGAAAAATGTCTGAAGAAAAGGGCAGGCAGCTTCACATGATGGACAGAGTGTTTTATATTTTTAAGTAGCAGAAGCTCTCTGACTCATAGGAGTGCTTCATGGAAAAGTAGACTGAAGTGAGGACTCGTTAAAAAGTATACTCATATGCTGCAAAGACATTAACTTAGCGATTAATGCACATGTCCTACTGTGGGGCCAGGCCTTCTCCCCGAGTAGAAGCTCAATCCTGGGGCCCGGTGCTGATTTCCTGGCACAAACAATCCCCCACTGCAGTGTCTGCAATGGCCAGAGGCAGCCATTTCAGTGTAAAACAGGGACCGAAGGACATTTGGAAAGTAATTCCTTCCAGATTTCTATGATCTGACCCCTCCAATCGTTATGGTTTACTCGTTCAAATTCAATAACAATTTTGTTTAAAAACAAAATCTCTCCTTTATGAGAAGTCTTTCCAAAATTATATTTCATAAAAACAAAAACCCTTTCTGTACTCATATTTTATTAGTTTAGGCAATAATCAAATATAGTATTTAACAAGAATATAAACAGGTTTTGGAACAAACACAACTAGCTTTTGCTAAAGATATACCTCAACTGGAAGAAGCAAAAGTGCCCAGGATAGTAGAGGACATCTACTTTCTAACTGTCCATGTGGTACTGGTATCAACAGTGGGTTTTATAGAAAAGAAGAGAATGTTCATTAACTCAGCAAGTCATTACTTCAATTAATTACCAGAAGTTAGTGCCAGAGTCATTCTGATTTGTTACAATATAATTCTGATTACAAGACAGAAGCTGATATGAAAGAAAAACAATATAAGTTATAACTTTTGAGGTGGGTACTGTAAAAATTAGGCCCCATCCACACCTCTAAAATCTCGAAATTTACTTATAATATTTCTATTTTGCAATTCACTCTAACTAGATCACACTACTGAACATGCCTAAATACTAGTTTATATTCTGAATGTTACTGTTAATGTAGTGTATTTCTAGAACTAATTTTTCTTTTAAAAATGTTTCTCAAACATTTTACTTTTTTGCAGTAGAAATACCCACCACCACTCCCCACACTTTAAACACTGAATGCAGAGCGGCTCCGCCCAGAGCAATCGCGGCAGCCTTTCTGCACAACTCGAGCGCTTCCTGGGACAAAGGCCAAACCGTTTCTTTAAGCCATAATCAAAAACTAATGTAAAATAATTATTCATTTACCCTGTATCAGTCACTGTCAATTAATAAACAAAGTTTTTTCTCAAAAAAACCACAAAACTAATGTAAAAGAAAAAAAGTTATAGAACTTATTGAAAGGCTTGTGCCTCACTCATTCGGATATTCGGTAAACCCAAATGATTTCTGATCTTATCCATTACTACAAGTTTGAAAGGCCACTGAACTTATTGAAAGCACTAATAAAAAAATTAAACCATTTTGTTAAGCTGGGTATTTTATTAAATTTGAGTTTTCATGTATCTTATTAACCTTTTGCACTCGGATGTCGAGTGTGACTCAACACGGTTAGCATTAGAATAAAGGAATCGAGAAAAAAGCAAGCGAGTGCAAAGGGTTAATATTTAAATGATCCTACAGAATAGGTTCAACTACACACAACTCTAAATGAAGAGAAAAATGGTTCTCAAAAGGGATAAAAAAGGTCAGGCTGATGAATAATAAACAAATTAGGTAAATACTTACATCTTATTTAAAGTCACTTAAATAAATATATCAAAGCAGGAATCTGCCAGAATATGTGCAGTCAGCGGCCTGACATGAAGGCAGAGAGCAAACATGTGTCCAGCCAGTCAGCTGCTGCATCCTGTCATGTCCTCTACACCTGCTGGCATGCAGTGGGGAGACCAGAGACCTGTGAGATCTCATCGCTGCCCATTTGGTGTTGTCATCTTTCCACCAATGATAAAGGCTACAGGTAAGATTTGAATCAAATATCTCCCACCCTCAAATTCTGGTTTGGATTCAAGTAGAAAGGCAACATAACTGAAACAGTACTTTAAAATATGGTAGCCCGGCCGGCGAGGCCCAATGGTTGAGTGTCGACCTATGAACCAGGAGGTCTGCGACCAATTCCCTGTCAGGGTATATACCCAGGTTGCAGGCTCGATCCCCAGTAGGGGGCGTGCAGGAAGCAGCCAATCAATGATTCTCATCATTGATGTTTCTCTCTCTCCCTCTCTGTTCCTCTCTGAAATAAAAATAAAAATAAAATATTGTAGACAGTAAGATCAGTATACTTTCAAAGCTAAGTGACAGGCAGCTGTAAGAGACCCGGAGGAGGGTTTCAGAAAGAACCGAAGTATCTCTACGTGTAGAAATCAAGAGACTGGACAACTATTTTGTAAAGAGTATAACCCTCCTTTCCCGGATAAATTGGAAACTGGACGACAAAGAACTGGCTAAGTAGAAAGTTTTTCTCAGAAAAACTGTCCGTAGCCCCAGAGCTGTAGTTGTGCTCCCAGCGTCAGAGCGTGTCCCGGAGGGAGGGGGAAGGAAGCAGGCAGCCAGGCAGGTGCAGTCCGGCTGCAGTGAGCCACCCCTGAGCACACTGCTACAAAGAACTGCTAGACTGTGGAACCAGAGAGCCACAGGGCTTACGCCGTGACTGTTGTTTATCATTTGGGAAAACAAAGGATGAACGGTCAACTCTTCCCAAAACTATTTTCACTGCTTTGAGAAGACATGAATCTGGCCCCAACTTGGCAAACTGGCATTATGAGAGAAATAAGCATATTTTCTGTCTTTTTTAAAACCACCAACTAAAGTCCAATAATCTACTTTTGAAGTATCTCAACTTTATGGAAACACTATTAAAGCACTTGGAAATGACTGTACTTACTCTCCATCCACTTCTGGTCTTGTACACACACAATGAAACTTGCCGCCAAAATCTATGTAAAGATCCTTCTCCACAATATGAAAGATTCGCCCAATGACGATTTTATCCTTGGCAGGTCCCATCTGAGTGAGAGGAGAATGTCTCAGCATAGACGCGAAGGATTCCACGCCTTTCAGAGAGCCCTAAATATGAAAAGAGGTATTTATGTGCATATAATTCAATATAAAGATATAATACGGTGGATATAATAAAATCTTACTGGGGAAGTTTAAAAGTCAGTTTGCTGTATATTTACATTTTGCAGCAATCGTAAAAGAGATTTACATGGGATTTTGCTTTAAAAAGCCAGGTATACTCTTCAACTTCATTTTTTCCTTTTACTTTGTGAAGAGGAGCCAGCGTGGCCGGGTGGCCGAGTGAGAGCAGGACTCTGAGCAGCGTTCGGAGTGGCCTTGGCCAAAGCCTCCTGCCTGGGGAGGAGGGGAGTCTGAGCCTGTGAGGAGGGCATCCAGGAGGCGACGGACTTACTCCCAGTACTGACCACCTGCAAAAACATGCCTTCCAATTCAGGCTTAGGGAGAGTGACTTCTTGTAATACAATTTTCGCACAGTCAGGTAAAAATGATTAAGGGTCCTGCAATTAGCAAGCTGAACATGAGTTCATAATGCAGTATTTTTAATGGCTTGACCCCGTTATAATTTTATTCAAAGGAAAACAGCTTCTTTAATTGTTTTGTGCTGTCACTTTCTAGTTGTTTTACATACTGGAATTACTGAGGGATGACTGAACGAATAATGCAGGCTGATTACTTTTTTAAATTTACAGTTTTTCCAAACCTATGCTCACCAGGGCCTGAATTTTGGAGGCAACAAATACCTTATTTGAACATGCCTCTCCAACCTTTACACCAAGTGACCCGAAAAGCTGCCAATTCTGACTGGGGCCCAGAACAAGACAACAGGTCCAGGCCACCAGGCAGGCTATTCTACTGCTCGGCCTTTACCACCCGGCACGTGGGGGTGCCTGGACGTATCTGTGCCTCGTGCCACACAGAATGGAGACTCTGACAAGCCTCTCCAGGTGACTCTCAGGTGACGGAAGGACAGTGGTGAAGGCATAGCCACACTGAGCAGTTCACCTGAATGATCATTTTGCCTGGACAAAGACAGGGCCAAGGTATGAATCTATGTTGATTTGTGTGAAGTGACCCATGATTTTGCTGGCTGGTCGGGGATTTAGAAGTAACATAATTGGAAAACAGATGACAGGTGGTCTGGGAAAGACATGTAGCTACCATAGATCTCTCTGAATGGACACAGAGTGGAAGAACGAATGAGTCACATGGGAATGATTTCTTCAGCAGAGAGGAAGCTTAATAATCAGGGGACAAGACAACCAGTCCTGTGGACATCGGTCAAGCTCTTTCCCCTCGCAAATGGGTTCAAGAACACAGTGGCCTGGCAGCAGGGATGTGCTTCCGTGGTAGGGGCCGGAGGGGTATCTCAACATGTCCTGGACCACCGGACAACCAGAAATTTCGCCAAGGCTGCAGGGCCCTGAATTTCTGTGGGAAGAAACACTGCCTTACACTCACCCAACTCTGCTAAATGACCAACCGCCAAGAGCAGAGACCAGCACTAAGCTTCCAACACAGCAGCACTCCCGGGGAGGTCAGCCGGCCCCCTGGTGGCAGGACGGTTACACAGGACCACTCTAAATGAGTATATTATCACGGGAATAGACACTCTGAATACGGATTTGCCTTCCCTGCCCACAAAGCTTCCATCAAAACCACCATCCATAAACTAAGAGAATTTCATCGTCATAGTCATGATATGCCACACGGCACTGCTTCTAACCAAAGAAATCATTTTACAGGAAATGATGTGGGATAATGGGGTTGGTCTTTCCAGTGCTGGGCCTGACAGACTAGTGAAATGGTTTTTAAATTAAACTTCCTATGTTGAGAGCACTGTAAATACACATGCAATGGTAAGAAATAGCACATGGAGATCCCGCACCTTTGTCCCAGTTCTCCCAATGGTAACATCTTGGAAGACCCAGGATAACATTACACCATCGCATTCGGGTTTTATACAATTTTATCACATGGGAAGGCTCATGTATTTGCCACCACAGTCCAGTTACAGGACAGTTCTAGCGCTACATTTTGCTCTCCATCTCCCTTCTGCCCACCCCATCCCTAAATTTCAGTAACTACTAATCTGTTCCCCATCTCTATAATTTTGTCATTTCAAGAACGTCACTCAAATGGAATCACAGGGTCCGTAACCCTCTGGGACTGGCTTTTTTCACTCAGCATGATTCCCTTGAGATTCTCAGGCTGATGTGTGAATCAGCTGCTTGTTCCTTTGTATTGCTAAGTAGTATTCCATGGCACAGATGGACCAGTTTATCTAACCATTGATCAGCTGAAAAGATATCTGGGTTATTTCCAGTTTGGGCTATTACAAAGTAAAGCTACTATGAACATTTGTGTACAGGTTTTTATATGAACGTAAGTTTACATTTCTCTGGTATCAATATTCTCTGCCTCAGTTTGCACTTATTTCCTGTGGGAGAACCCAATGTCTCAACTAGGCCAAGGCACTTGTTGAGCAGCCTACTCCTGGATGGGGCATCTACCATTCATGCATCCTCTGCCGACTGCCCACACCAGAGTACCCAAAGCTTTAAACTGCATCAACACTGTTGAATTTTATTCCCAAATCCCTACCCTACAAACCAGGCTCCATTCAAACGTGAGTTTCCTTTATTTCCCATTATTTAATGCTGACCAAAACAAACCCAAGAGCTGTAATCATGTTACAAAACTTAATGTAAATAAAAGAAAAATGTAATATGACATTTAAAAGAAAAATCAAAATAAAACAAAGCCTACACACATTAAAAGGAGAGCAAGGCCCTCCTTTTGGCTCAGTGGATAGAGCGTCGGCCTGCGGACTGAAGGGTCCCAGGTTCAATTCCAGTCAAGGGCATGTACCTTGGTTGCGGGCACATCCCCAGGAGGAGGTGTGCAGGAGGCAGCTGATCAATGTTTCTAACTCTCTGTCCCTCTCCCTTCCTTTCTGTAAAAAATCAATAAAATATATATTTTTTAATAAAGGAGAGCAAGATTTTCAAGCAAAAATGAGACTCAAGAAATATAAAAATAGTAAAAGCTAATGCTAATTTAAGAAGTCATAAGAGTCTGACTGCTTAGAAATAAATCATATGATCACCCACAAAACAAATACATGCAGAATATATTCATTTTTTCTTTTAGAAAATGTATAGTATTACTTATAAACATTTTATTGGTGTTGACAAAAACTTACTTTCCCTAGAGATTCATAGCTACTTCCAACACACTCTTTCATTATTTTTATATTAACTGGTCATTTCTTTTAAACACGCTTTGAAAATGTTAGATTCCACTTTGAAACTAAAGATTTCAGAAGATTTTTATTACAAACTCAGAAATAATGCTCCTAGAATTCGCTAATGTAAAACCAGCAGCACTATGGTTACACACAAATATTTTCAACATTCCGTTACATATTAGTTTTTTAAATATTGTTATAATTTTTAAAGTTGTTGATATAAAATTGGTGAGAAAACAAAAGGTTAAATAAAACTATATGATATTGCTACTACATGAATTTAACAGACTTAAAACATATTAAAAATATGAGCATTTCCCCTCTTATATAGAAAAAAATCCTTTAAATAAGCTATATTTTAGCCTTTCCCAGTAAATCACATATATATACACACATATATATATATTGTGAATATATATATATATATATATATATATAGTGAATATTTATATATATATATATATATATATATATATATATATATATATATATTCTGATTTAAGTATTCTGTGGACTGGGATATTCCAGCATTTTGAAATAAAAAATGCCAATAAAAATGTTCATGAAAAAGTGAAAAGTAGCTCAGCTGGCGTGGCTCAGTGGTTGAGCATCGACCTATGAACCAGGAGGTCACAGTTCAATTCCTGGTCAGGGCACATGCCAGGTTGTGGGCTCAATCCCCAGTGTGGAGTGTGCAGGAGACAGCCAATCAATGATTCTCTCTCGTCATCGATGTTTCTATCTCTTCCTCCCTCTCCCTTCCTCTGAAATCAATTTCCAAAATAAAGGAAAAAGTAACATTTACAAAATATTTGCATAAAATTTATCACTAAAATGAAACTATAAACTGTCTTGTAACATCAGTATTCCAAATAAATAAGCTAAAATAGTAAATGTTATTCTCCATCTTAAAATAATACAATGTTCTATTGTGTGGTCTTAAAAACTCTTGCAAACCATTTTTTCAATGTGCTGAAGAGTAATATGCCACCCTCTACCTTAAAAAACAGTAATACTCATAAAGCATAAAACCAATCTCTGCTCAACTACTGCCACCTTGTGGCTATAAAATGGGTGATGAGCTCCCAACTGGCTTAACAGGTTCTATAAATCTCTACCAACAAGAGGGGTAAAGGTTTAAAAAAATTTTTTTAATAAAAGAAATAAGAAAAAGGTATCAGACTTAAAAAATAGCCCTAGCCGGTTTGGCTCAGTGGATAGAGAGTCGGCCTGTGGACCAAAAGGGACGGTGTTAGATTCAGGTCAAGGGCACGTACCTTGGTTGCAGGCTCCTCCTCGGTCCAGGCCCTGGTAAGGGAGCATGCAGAAGGCAACCAATCGATGCATTTCTCTCACATAGATATTTTTTTCTGTCTTTCCCTCTCTTCCACTCTCTCTAAAAATCAATGGAAAAAATATCCTTACTCCTCGGGTGAGGATTGAATTTTTTTTTTCATTTTTTTAAAAAGGGTGAATGTCCTCGGGTGAGGATTTTTTTTAAAAAGTATATATGTATATATACATACACACATAAAAAGATATACATATATATATATAACTAGGGTGTCTATATGTTGGTCACAAAAATGAAAAGAACTTGGTCCCTACCCTGAAAAAATGGAAAAAAACAACAACACTTGTTGAAGAGACAGATGCATAAACCAATATTAAAGGTAACGAGGCAAGGGAAAGAGAAGTGGGTAGATGGAGAAAGGGCGCCTACAAACCTCCACACAAAACAATGGCATTGCATGTCATTTAAACTATCCACAGAAATTTGAGGATAAGGAATTCATGATTAAATTCCTACCTGCAGGGGAAAGTTCCTTTTAAAGATAACTTGTTTGGCTCTTACTGAATAAGACTTATTTCTTTTTTTAAATATATTTTTATTGATTTCAGAGAGGGAGAGAGAGAAAGAGAAACATCAAGGATGAGAGAGAATCATCGATTGGCTGCCTCCTGCCTACCCCTCACTGGGGATCGAGCCCATAATCTAGGCATGTGCCCAGACTGGGAATCGAACCCTGACCTCTGAGCCATGACAGCTGGGCTGAATATCACTTATTTCTGAGGTGTACATACAGACACATAAGTCTGGACTTTTAGGATAAGAATTAAATCAATGGGTACAATTTCAACCACTGAACCGTATAAATTTAATTCCAATTCAAATCAACAAATATATATTCAATCCCTACTTACGTGTAAGGCATTATGCAAGGAATGAAAAGGGTGAATAATGAATGAGTCCTGGCCAGAGTGGCCCAGTGGTTGGAGCGTCAGCCTGCTCACCAGGGCACATACCTGGGTTGCAGTTTCAATACCCCGCCCTGATCAGGATGAGTTTGGGAGGCAAGCTGAGTGCAGGATGTGTTTCTCTCTCTGCCCCCCCGCACCCCCCGCCTCCCTTCCACTCACTAAAAAAATTAATGGGGAAAAACATCCTTACTCCTCGGGTGAGGATGGAAATTTTTTTTCTTTTTTTTTTTTAAAGGGTAAATAAAAATGACCCCTAATGTAATACAGAAAAGAGGATAAAACAAATTCACAATGACTTCAATATAACTTAAGAGTTGTGTGTGTACCATAAAGATAGTATAAAACAAAGCCCCGGACATTCAAAAGGAGTTTCATCTGGTTGGGGAGATGACAAAGGCCTAATTAAAGAGGCGCTTTTCCAATGGACTCTGCAGGCAGGGCCACTAATTCCAGGGGAAAGAGAAAAGGTAAAGAAATATAGATTTGTTTAAAGAACAGCAAACTGTTTATCTTCCAAAAAAATTTTTTAAGCAGAAGCCATGTTACAAATGGAATCTTAATCTTACATAGAGCCCTAATATATATAACATACATGTAGTCTTATGTTGATATAGTTGTATTTTATGAATTCAAATTGATACCATTTGCCCGGCCAATATGGCTCAGTGGTTGAGCATCAACCCATGAACCAGGAAGTCAAGGTTCGAGTCCCGGTCAGGGCACATGCCTGGGTTGTGGGCTCAATCCCCAATAGGGGGCATGCAGGAGGCAGCCAATAGATTATTCTCTCATCACTGATGTTTCTCTCTCTCTCTCTCTCTCTCTCTCTCTCTCTCCCTCTCCCTCTCCCTCTCCCTCTCCCTCTCCCTCTCCCTCTCCCTCTCCCTCTCCCTCTCTCCCTCTTCCTTCCTTTCTCTGAAATAAATAAAAACATTTTTAAAATTTATTAAGTAAAAAAAGTAAACATGCCATTATTTTGATAAAAATCTCAAAGTGATATCAAAAAAGTCCACTTACAATACCCCACATGGAAAAGGGGGTGAGGCAACAGGCACTGTCACGCACTGTAAGTGGGAATGTAGCACAAACAGGCTCTATCAAAAATGCAAACTGTGTGTCCACTTTGACCCAGCATATGTTCCATAAATATGCAAAAATGTAAATGTTCACTGCAGCATTGTCTGTATTAAAGGGGGAATAAAACAGAAAAACACCTAGAGGCTCATTAATGAGAGCCTGGTTAATAAATTATGCCATGGAATACCAAGCAAATATTTTTTTCAAAGAGGTATATACACTCAACACATATGTAATGAGAAGGAAAAATATTTGAAGTTATACATACTTAAGTAAAAATAGCAATTTTCAGTAACAACTAAAATATACTGCTTACTAAGTCTCAGGCACTTATGCTGTGTTTACATAATGAATTCATTTAATCTCAATAATCCCATGACATAGGTTTTTCTTTTATAAAAAAGGGAATGAGCCATAGCTGGTTTGGCTAGTGGAGAGAGCGTCAGCCTGCAGACTGAAGGGTCCCAGGTTCAATTCCAGTCAAGGGCACATACCTGGGTTGCGGGCTTGATCCCCGAGGAGCGGGGGAGAGGGCGGCGTGCAGGAGGCAGCCAATCAATGACTCTCTCTCATCATTGATGTTTCTATTTTTCTATCCCCTCCCTTCCTCTCTGAAACCAATAAAAGTATTTTTTTAAAAGGGAATGATACACATATATTAAGTAATTTTCCAAGGAAACAAGCTAGTAAATAATAGAACCATAATTCAAACCAACATCTGCTGGATCCAGAGTTTAGACTCTGAAACAGTAATAATGTACTTCAAAACTGTACCAACCAATTTGTGTGTTTTTAAGTATAATTACACTTATACTTAATGAGCTTATCCTATCTAATAAAGAGGGAATATGCTAATTGACCATCACTCCATCACAAAGATGGCTGCACCCACTGCTGAGGCCAAGTTCCCTTAAGGAGCCTTAACAAGCAATCAGCAGGGACCTGAGGCTACGCCCTCCCCTGCCCCCGTGGGGCTTGACAGGGGACCTCAGGCTGCATCCCCCACCTGGAAAGGCTTGACAGGGGACCTTAGACCGTGTCCCCCACCCGGCAGGGCTTGACAGGGGACCTCAGGCATGCCCCCCTGCCCCAGTGCCAGGCCAGGGGACCTGAGGCCACACACCCCCGCCCTGCAGGGCTTGACGGGGGACCTCAAGGTGCGCTTCCCATCCTGGTGCTGAGCTAGGGGACCTCAGGCTGCTCCCCCCGCCCAGCGCCAGGCCAGGGACCTCAGGCCATGCCCCCCACCAGGTGGGGCTTGACAGGGGACCTCAGGTTGAGACCCCCGCCCCAGCACCGGGCCAGGGGACCTGAAGCTGCGACCCCTGCCTGGCTGGGCTTGACAGGGGACCTCAGGCCGTGCCCACCACCACCCAGTGGGGCTTGATGGGGGACCTCAAGGTGCACCCCCAGTGCTGGGTCAGGGGAACTCAGGCCCCTGCCGGTGCTGGGCCGGGGGACCTGAGGCTGCACCCCCCCCTGCCTGGAGGGGCTGACAGGGACCTCAGGCCATGCCCCCACCCAGCGGGGCTTGACAGGGGATCTCAGGTCGTGTCCCCCACCTGGCAGGGCTTGACGGAGGACATCAAGGCACGCCCCCCGCCCTGGCGCCAGGCCAGGGGACCTGAGCCTATGCCCCCTGCCTGGCAGGGCTTGACAAGGGTGGGACTGGCCAGGTCTGGATCTAGCCCAATGGTGGGGGGGGGGGGGCCGGCTGGGTCTGGGTCTCACGCGATTTTGAGGTGCATGTGGGTGAGCGGGGACTTGACTCTGGGTCCCATGGTGTGCCCCAGACTATGATAGGAGGAAGGTTTTCACATACATTTTACTAATTTTCTTTCATCTCTGACACTTCTATTATAGAGAAAGGGCAAATAGCAATATTAAATTATTTCCTCTAATTAATCCCCTTTTAATGTGCACGAATTTTGTGCACCAGGTCACTAGTCTATAATAATAAAAGTGTAATATGCTAATTAGACCGGACATCCTTCCAGATGACCTTCCAGATGAAGCTGGGGCTGCGAGGGCTGAGCCCCTTGCACAAATTTCATGCATCGGGCCTCTAGTCTATATATTAAAAGCCTAAGTGACCGTTACGGCGGAATGACCAGAACAACCAGTTGCTATGATGCGCACTGACCACCAGGGGGCAGACGCTCAACGCAGGAGCTGCCCCTTGGTGGTCAGTGCGCTCCCACGGGGGGAGCACCATTCAGCCAGAAGCTGGGCTCACGGCTAGCAAGCACAGCGGTGGTGGCAGGAGCCTCCCCCGCCTCCGCTGCAGGAGAGTGGTAAGGAACAAGGGATCCTGGATTGCAAGAGGGATGTCCAACTGCCAGTTTAGCCAACAGGCAGACAGCCCCTGAGGAGTCCCAGACTGGGAGAGGATGGAGGCTGGGCTGAGGGACACCCCCAAATGCATGAATTTCGTGCACCGGGCCTCTAGTCTTACCTAATAATAGACAAACACATAAATTGACCGTACCTCTGCTATGCCACCAGCCAATCAGGAGTGATATGCAAATTAACCCAACAAAGATGGCGGTTAATTTACATACTCAGCCACCGAGTGACGGGGCGGGACACTTGCCAGGCGTTCTGCCCCACCCCCGGTCTCTCAGGGCCTCTGGCAGCATGGGAAAGCGGGGCCAGAGCAGAAAGAGGAGGCTCCTGGAGCGGAAAGAGGCGGCTCCGGGGCCTGAGCGGAAAGGGGCTGGGCCGGAGTGGAAAGGTGGTGCCAGCAGCCAGGGAAAGGAAAGCCCATTCTAGCACGAATCTTTGTGCATCGGGCTTCCAGTGTACATATAAAATCTCTGGAAATTGCTATTTTAAAAATACAGGAGGAACTCAGGAAGACGGCGAAGTAAGTAAACGCAGCACTCGCTGCCTCCCTCAACATCAAAATTACAACTAAAATACAGAACAACATTCATTTAGAACCGCCTGAAAGCTGGCTGAGTGGAAGTCCTACAATTGGAGAAGTAAAGAAGAAAGCACATTGAGACGGGTAGGAAGCATGGAACAGGCTGGTCCAATACCTACATGTGGTGTTTTTTAATGGGGAGGGATAGCTCAGCTGTGGAGGCCTCCAGTCAGGAGCAAGGGTTCCCAGGCACAGACCAGATCCCTCAGCCCAGTTTCCAGTGCTGGGAAGAGAAGTCCCCATAACTTCAGGCTGTAAAAACCAGTGGGGATTGTGGCTGAGTGACAGGGAGGCTGCTGGAGATCCAGGAAGTTCCTCTTAAAAGGGCCGGCACATGGACTTACTCAGACTCATCCCTCTGGGCTCCAGTGCTGGGGCAGCAGTTTAAAAGGAACCTGGGGCATTCGGGGAGGAACTGGATTGACTGGCATCAGGGCAAGTACTCGGGCAGCTTTCTCCCAGACAGGGGTGCTCACAGGGTGCATTGTTCCTATGTTGACATCTTCTCCATCACAGAGCTGACTTGCAGGCTCCATCAACCTGGATCACACTGTTTCCACCACCCTGATGATTCCCTGAGACCCAATTTGCTGCCCTACCCGAGCTGTTTGCAGCAGCTTTTCCATATGTCCTGGCTCAGGCTTCAGGCTTTCCTAAAATCTCTCAAACAAGCAGCACCTGGAGTCAGCATGCCTATCAATAAGAGGCCCAAGGCCCAGCACTAGCAGCAAGTTGCCTTGCTTCACAGCTTGGTCTCATCTGGACACTTCCAAACCCAACACAAGCAGCAGCCATCTGCAGATTGCTCTGTAGCTCCTGCTGGGTGGCCCCAGAGCCAGTGCACCTGGTGAACAGCTTCTGACCATACCAGATTACAATTCTACACATCCACAAGTGACACATTCTAGGCGGCAGACTCAGTAAGTACCAAAGCCCCACTGAAGCAAATCCTGCTCCATAGGATTGTCTCCTGCACAGCAGCTCTTCTGCTGCTGTTGCAGCTGGTCTTCACAGCCAATTGGCCTGGAGGTCAACTCCTCCCAGCGACGCCAATAGTAATCAAAGTTCAACTACAACAAGACTGTGCACACAGCCCACACACGGGTGCACCTAGAGTGTCCAGCTCAGGTGACTGGAAGGCTGAGCCACTGGGCCCTACAGGACACCTACTACACAAGGCCACTCTACCAATTCCAGGAGACATAGCAGCTCTACCTACTACATAGAAACAAACACAGAGAAGCAGCCAAAATGTGGAGACAAAGAAACATGTCACAAATGAAAGAACAGGAGAAATCTCCAAAAAAAACCTAAATGAAATGGAAGCAAACAAACTACTAGATACAGAGTTCACAACAATGGTTATAAGGATAATCAAAGATCTTAACGAGAGCTCGTCAGAGCCAGCAGGAGCACTGCTCAGCATTGTCACTCTGAGTTGTTCTGTGTCCATATATTCTAAATTCTTCCTGACTACACCAGGGCTGGTTCCTTCTCGAACCCGCCCACTGTACTAATGGTTGGGAACTTAGTCCAAGTTCCTCCTTTATCCTCTGCTCACTGAGACACAGGTCAGTTCTCGGTGGTGGGGCAGACAGAGAAGCCATGAGAGGTGGTGGGTATATAAGAATGGGTCTTTACTGCAGAAGCCAATGGCCATACAGCCATCAGACAAAACAGTTCTCCACAGCAAAGTCCATACAACAGGCAGGCAGCCGTACCCCGGCTGGTGAACAGACACATCTTTCCCACAAAGCAGCATTAGTCTCTGAACCTACAGGTATTGCATGAGCAGCCGCATGCTGCCTCTACACACCTAGCTTTACACAGCAATAGTTCCTGAGCTCTCCCTTGGAGCTTCAGCCTCAGCAGCTTCTCCTGTCTTCCTTACCCAGCACACTGGCTGGTTAACATGGTAGCCATATCTGAGCTGTCTGTGAGCTCTTAGCCTTACGTCGTAGCAGTATCGACTCTCAGCTCCCCGTCTGAGCTCTCTAGCCTCTCTTGCACACATAGAAGCTACAGTCTCTCTGCCTGCCACCTCTGCTTCTTCACACACTCTACTTTGCCCAGCTGCTCTCTCTAGCAGACTCCTATCAGTAACCTGTATATTATTCCAGAGACAAAGATGCTAGCTGCTGGGTTACATCAATCATTTGGGTTACAGAAGGGCACAGTGTACCATGTGTCCTTGCACCCGCTCGGTATCGTAGCCTGATTATGATTCCCAGGCTCAGAGTCCTTGGACATCCCATTTGGGCTCATGAAAGAACAGCCTTGAACATCCTGGTGTATGAATAACAAAGCCTCTGTGCTCTCATTGGCATGGTTCCCAAAGAGCTTCAAGGGGCTTAGTGAGAACATCAAAGACATGAAAAAGGACCAGTCAGAAATTAAGCATACACAAACTGAAATAAAGAATAATTTACAGGGATTCAACAGTAGAGTGTTCTGAAAATCAAATCAACGATTTGGAATATGAGAAAGCAAAAAAAAAACACCTAATCAGAAGAGCAAAAAGAAAAAAGAATCCAAAAATATGAAGAAAGTGTAAGGAGCCTCTGGGACAACTTCAAGCATACCAACATTTGCTTAATGGGGGTGCCAGAAGGAGAAGAGAGAGAGCAAGATATTGAAAACCTGTTTGAAAAAATAATGACAGAAAACTTCCCTTACCTGGTGAAAGAAGTAGACTTACGAGTTCAGGAAGTGTAGAGAGTCCCAAATAATAGGAACCCAAAGAGGCCCACACTAAGACAGATCATAATTAAAATGCCAAGAGTAAAAGACAAAGAGAGAATCTTAAAGGCAGCAAGAAAAAAGCAGTTAGTTACCTACAAGCGAGATATCTGATTTCTCAACAGAAACTTTGCAGGCCAGAGGGAGGGGCAAAATATGTTCAAAGTGATAAATAACAAGGATCTACAACCAAGATTACTCTACCCAGAAAAGCTATCATTTAGAATTGAAAGTCAGGTAAAGAGCTTCCACAGACAAGAAAAAGTTAAAGGTGCTCATCACCAAACCTGTATTACATGAAATACTGAAGGGTATTCTTTAAGAAGAGGAAGAAGAAGAAGAAAAAAGATAAAAAAATATGAACAATAAAATGGCAATCCTATATAATAAAACCCTAATATACAAATCGACCAAACGGCAGAACAACCAATCGCTATGATGCGCACTGACCACCAGGGGGCAGATGATCAACACAGGGCTGCCCCTTGGTGGTCAGTGCACTCCCACAGGGGGAGCGTCACTCAGCAGGGATCGGGCCTAAGTCGGCAGGCGGACATCCCCCATGGGGTCCCAGACCCTGAGAGGGCACAGGCCGGGTAGAGGCCCCCCGCCCCCCGCCCAGCCCCCAGTGCACTAATTTCGTGCACCAGGTCTCTAGTAAATACATATCTATCAACAACTGAATCTAAAAATCAAAATAAATGAACAAGGAATCTAAAGAACAAAATAAACTGATAAATAAAATAGAACCAAAGGCATGGAAACATGGAACGGACTGAGGAATCTCAGAGGGAAAGGGGGAGGAGAAGATGGGAAGAGATTAACCAAAGAACTTATATGCATACTAGAAGCCCGGTGCACGAAATTCGTGCACGGCGGGGGGTTGTCCCTCAGCCCAGCCTGTACCCTCTCCAATCTGGGACTCCTGGAGGGATGTCCGACTGCCCGTTTAGGCCCGGTCCTGGTGGGATCGGGCCTAAACGGGCAGTCGGACATCCCTCTCACAATCCAGGACTGCTGGCTCCCAACTGCTTGCCTGCCTGCCTTCCTGATTGCCCCTAATCGCTTCTGCCTGCCAGCCTGATCACCCCCTAACCACTCTGCTGCCAGCCTGGTTGATGCTTAACTGCTCCCCTGCCAGCCTGTTTGCCCCCAACTTCCCTCCTCTGCCAGCCTGGTCACCCCTAACTGCCCTCTCCTGCAGGGTTGATCACCTCCAACTGCCCTCCTCTGCTGGCCTGGTCACCCCTAACTGCCCTCTCCTGCAGGGTTGATCACCTCCAACTGCCCTCCCTTGCAAGCCTGGTTCCTCTCAACTGCCCTCCCTTGCAGGCCAGTGCCTCCCAACTGCCCTCCCCTGCTGGCCATCTTGTGGTGGCCATCTTGTGTCCACATGGGGGCAGGATCTTTGACCACATGGGGGCAGCTATATTGTGCGTTGCAGTGATGATCAATCTGTATATAACTCTTTTATTAGATAAGATAGAGGCCTGGTGCACGGGTGGGGGCCAGCTGGTTTGCCCTAAAGGGTGTCCCGGATCAGGGTGGGCTTCCCTTGGGGCTTCCCCTGTTGCCGGCGGCAACCCTGGCCTGCTCTCTCAAGCTCCATTCTGCCGCCATTTGTTTGAATTTGTTTACCTTCTATAATTGAAACTTTGTAGCTTGAGTGGAGGCTTAAGCCTGCAACGGCTATGGAAAGCTTGGCTTGCTCTGTTACCTGGGAAACCTTGCTCTCTGTGGCTGTAGCCATCTTGGCTGGGGTTAATTTGCATGCTCACCCTGATTGGCTGGTGGGCGTGGCTTGGCTGGTGGGCGTGGCTTATGTAGCAGAGTGATGGTTAATTTGCATATTACCATTTTATTAGAGAGGATATGCATTACCTATGGACATAGACAATATGGTGGTGAAGGCCTGGGGTGGGGCCGGAGCCAGGTGGAGGAGGATAATGGGAAGGGGGTGGGGGGAATATGTTTAATACTGTCAACAATAAAGATTTTAAAATAACCAAAAATTTTTTTTTAATTTAAACAATACACCCTCCAGCCTTGAGAAAATGAGTAAAAGAGAAAGGGAGCTTTTACATATCCCACAATAACCTTCAGTGCTATTTAAGTTCTTTTTAAAGTAAGCAAATATTACTTAGTAAACTTAATTTTTTTCCCCCAAAAAATCTTGACCACACAACCTGGCAAGCGGAGCCAGCTGCTTGTGTCCGCAGGAGGCTGCCTGCACACCTGAGGCTCTTGGGTGCTGGTAGTTGGAGGTGATCTGCCAGGGCGGGAGAAGAAAGTAGTTGGCGGGCCCATCCCTGACTCACCCGCTGGATGGGCACCCTGTGGCCTTAGGGAGCATGCCCTCAGCACCACCCTACAGGATGTTGCTAATGGGGCGGTTAGGGCAGGGGGGCGGGCTGGAGGGGATCAATGGGGGGAAAAGGAGGACACCGGTAATACTTTCAACAATAAAGAATTTTTTTTAATCTCGACCACACAATAAAGAGGAATTTTATTCATCTTGTAATCTCAGGACACTCTTCAATTAAAAAGATGTAGAAATTTCAAAAAGTAAAGTGAAAGCCCTTTTACAAAGTTGACTCTCAACACCTAATAACTGCTCATATTCCTCATCATAAACATGTCAGGAAAGCACTTCCAATTAACGTTAAACTTCATGTTCAGTTACCTTATTACTCTTACAACTGTTTTTGACCAATTATTATTTTGGATGAGCTCATAACTGTACTGTTCGCACTTGTACAACTGTTTTTGAGCAGTCACACAGATATCTCAATTGAAGTTCAAATATGCACTATGTGTACTACTCATTCATTCATCCCTTCAGCTAACACTGACAGCCCACAGAGTCAGCACTGAGCTGGATGCCAGTCAGTTTCTCCTATAATCCAGGACACCACCAGTCTGTGAGCTCTTTGGTACTGGACCCCAAAGAGAAAGTAAGTACAGCAACTGAGTGTCTTTTTTAATATAATTTAACATTGTCAGACATCCAATTTCACGTCTGCTTAATCTAATAATTTTTTAAAAATCTGGCTTGCATTTATGTTTATTTCTTCGATTTCATTTCTCTAGTAATTCTATCGTATTTACAAAAGTATTGCCTGAGTCAGATGGGAATTTTTTTCTTGTCATTTACAGAAAAGTGAGGCCCTGACAGCTTAGATTGCTCTGCCCAAGTTCACAGAGACTAATTCTCCCATTCGCCTACCCACTGAATTAACAAACAGGAAGAACCTTGCACGCCAGGCACCAAGCCTCGCGCTGGGGCTACAAGACAAGCAGAGAGCCCAGCCTCTCTGGTGTGAGTCCGATTCGCCTCCGAGTCCAGGGGTCGCCCTAGACCGCATCAGAAGGCAACGCGAAGGTCCAGCATGTAAATGCCGCACCAAAGCGCAAGAGGAGAAACTACAATAGCGCGCTCCGTTCAAAGTGTCCAGAGGGCCAAGAAGCAGGCCGGCTCCGCGCCCCAGGCCCCGCCCCAGGCCCCGCCCCCAGGACCTCAGCCCCGCCCCCACCCGGACTCCGCGCTCCACTCCCCGCGCCAGGCCCCGCCCCCACCCCGGGCTCCGCCCCGCCCCCGGACAAGGCCCCGCCTCCCACGTCACTGGCGCAGCTCCCGCGACTCACCCGTGACGGCCCGAGCTCCGCCTTCCGCTGCAGCTCCGAGTGCTTCTCCAGAGCGCTCGCGAAGCCGCCTGGGCGCGCTCTGTCCTCCGTGGACGCGGAACTCTGGTTCCCGGAGCCACTCTCAGCGCCCGAGCCTCCATAGGGCCGAGAGAAGAAGAACACGCGCAGGAAACGACTCTCGGCAGTCACGGCTCGGGGCCGACACAGCGCGGCCATGACGGCTCCCGACTGAACCTCTGACCTTCAACCTCTCCGCCAGCGCGCAGGTCACGGGCGGGGCTTCCGTCGCCCCGCCCACTGACCGCACAGCACTAACTGCGGGAGGGGCGCGGTGTAGTCAGCGCATGCGCGGAGTTGGAGGCGCGCCTGGGCACCTGGCTGGGCTAAGTCCGCGGCTGCAGGTCCGGTGCTGGCCCGGGTCCGCTTCGCTTAGCGGGGAAAGCGTTCTTCGCGCAGGAACTTCGCCCTCCCAGGCATCCCGTGGGCCTCGTCCTGCTGCAGAAGCTGTCCCGCCGCCTGCGCCTGTGCCCAGGTGGCCCCAAGGCTCGTTTCACCACCACCCCGCCCCCGCTCTTCAGGTCTTCGTTGGAACCCCAACTACGCGCACTGTCGGGCTCCGGGGTATTCGCTGTTCCATTGGCAC
Source organism: Cnephaeus nilssonii (assembly GCF_951640355.1). Taxonomy (NCBI): domain Eukaryota; kingdom Metazoa; phylum Chordata; class Mammalia; order Chiroptera; family Vespertilionidae; genus Cnephaeus; species Cnephaeus nilssonii. The sequence continues at coordinate 51,565,991 of NC_137089.1, read as the reverse complement.
TTCTTAACACGCCATAGAGTTGACTTAAGTCATTTTGTTCAGCGTCTGCGCCCCCATTTTGCTGTTGGACACCGGCCTCAGACCTTGGTGAAATCCTGCGCCCAGTTGGTCTCTGCCTCTCCTGCGGCCCGTCCACCCACATTTCAGAAACACTGATCTTCCCGAGACCTGCTTGTCATCCTACTTACTGCAGGCCCTTCTGGAGGACTGAGAGATTCCGGAATGTGCTTAAATATGCTCCACCAGAGGCCCCGCCCCACCCGCACTCGTGATTTTTCTCCGTGTTTCTTCCCCAATGGTAATTCACAGATTTTGCCCACACTCTTCAAAACCGAGCCCAATACCGTATTGAACAAGTGTTTACGAATTAAGCTGGCCAACCATCTTCTACCCAACAATCTTATATTAATTAGTTATGTAATTATTTACATGTGATTAGTTATTTTGAGAGGAGACGGCAGGCACTTTGACAGAAGGGATTTTTATGTGAGAGAGCCCTATTTTAATAATGCCTTTATGTTCTTGTCAATTGCATGGTCAGACAAAATACAAAACACCAGAAGTAAACTAACCTTGGAATGGTGCATAACTGTGTGAATCGCATATTACAGACTTACTGTTAGCCAACTGTAAGGTAATCCTTACAAACTCAGTTAAGGGGCTTAAGATAAATTCCACTCCAGTGAGTGTTTCCTTCCGGGCACTTGAACCATGCATTTCCCTTGCCGTTACTTGAGTCTTGCTTAAGACATTCTTGCATTATTCTGTATGGCTGTTGCTGTTTCCTTCTACTTCAGGGAGAAGTGTGGTAACTTACAATGAACATTGGCCTGTGATCTTAAGAACCCATAATTCGCCCTAGCCAGTTTGGCTCAGTGGATAGAGCATCAGCCTGCGGACTGAAAGGTCTCGGGTTCGATTCCGGTCAAGGGCACATGCTCAGGTTGCGGGCTCCATCCCCAGTAGGGGGCATGTAAGAGGCGGCCAGCAGTCAATCATTAATGTTTCTCTCTACCTCTCCCTTCCTCTCTGAAATCAATAAAAAAATAAAAATAAATAAATAAAAAATGAACCCAATTTAATGTTAATTTGATTCCCTCGCTGCTAAAACCAAATTATTAGACCTTGTGTTAAACTTAAGGAAGAGTGTGTAAACCTCCTACATCACTATCTACAGGACAAATGGGATTAGTAACATCCCAGCTCTTAAATAACCGATGTACCGTGTTCCTGTCCTGCCTCAGCCAGATGATAAATTCCTTAAGGATTCTAACAACAGGTATTTTGGGACAAATCTTCAAGTTTTTAATATATGAGTGAGTTTGTATCAGCTGATTTCAAGTTATGCTAAGTTCTCTGCCTTTGGTACAGCATCAGAGCATCAAATGGGAGGACTGGGCATATCAGCAAGGAGGTGTCCGCACACGGTCCTTGCCTGTTCAAGCACCAACCGTAGCATCAGCTCTGATGCAGTGTCTTCATGGCACCCAGAGATTCTGATCCTGCTCTTCCCCTTGAACCACACCTCCTTTAGCATATAGGCCCGTGGTTGGCAAACTGCGGCTCGCGAGCCACATGCGGCTCTTTGGCCCCTTGAGTGTAGCTCTTCCACAAAATACCACGGCCTGGGCGAGTCTATTTTGAAGAAGTGGCGTTAGAAGTTTGAGTTTAAAAAATGTGGCTCTCAAAAGAAATTTCAATCGTTGTCCTGCTGATACTTGGCTCTGTGACTAATGAGTTTGCCGACCACTGATATAGGCCTTTCCCCCCTTATCGCTTGCAAGTAGTTGGTATGCTTTGTAAAAACGTTAGAAATGGCCGATGGCAAGGAAAGTGCATAGAAAATAGTTCAAGTCCTGGCTCCACATCCCCTGGCTATGATCTCATCTATGAAAAGGTGATGCTGCCACATCCTTGAGTAAAATATTAAAGGAAATGAGCATACAATGCCCAACACTTACAGGAAGCTCAATAGAGTGACTACTAGTGGCGATATGGAGGTGATTAGAATGCAGGCCTCTTAAGCTTGCATGAAAACCTGGAAAAAAAAGGATAGGGCTAGCCATACCATGGGGAGGTATTGGTATCTCGAGTCTTTTCAGCCATAGAGATGAATAAGATCATTAGGGAGTTCATGTAGATGAGAGGGGATAAGCATAACATTTAAGGAGTTGGAAGAAGGGAATACTGGGAAATAGGCAAACTGAAAAATTAGAACAGAGATTCAAGTCTAGAAACCAAGGGGGGACTTTAAAGCACGTTGAAATGGAGTGTTAAAATGAAAGATATTACCCACTTAAAAATATTCAAACAAAATTGGTTTTTGCTGTATTCTAGGAAAACCACATTAAAATAACCCCTACCAGCCAGCCTCACTAAGTAACATCAAAATTACATATGAGAGTTGGCAAGAATTTTAGTTGCCTTATAGCATTTCTCTAAATATGAAATCCTGGCAGGTGACAGGCATATGCAGACCCCACTCTCGGGTGGCTTGCCATTTCAGTGAGTTATTTTACCTTATTTTGGTTCATCTGGATTTCAGAATGAGGACAGTATGAAAATTGTGAAACCTAAGGTTGCAGGTTTACTTAAAAGTGATACTGCTTGCCCTAGTTGGTTTGGCTCAGTGGATAGTGTCGGCCTGTGGATTGAAGGGTCTTGGATTAGATTCCGGTCAAGGGCACGATCCCCAGTAGGGGACATGCAGGAGGCAGCTGATCGATGCTTCTCATCATTGACGTTTCTCTCCCTTCCTCTCTGAAATCAATAAAAAAATATTTTTTTAAAAGTGATACTGCTTTATATTCACTGAAACCTAACATAGTCCCTATAATTAATCAAATCACAATGGGACAATCACTAGTTGGTGGCTAAATGTCTCCTCAGGGCAAAATTATGATTTTTCATTTGGGTTTTCAGAGCTATAAAGAAACGTGTTCAATATGATCCAATTTATAAAGAATTCTAGAAAACACAAACTAGTGACAAAAAGCAGATCAAGGGTTGGCTGGAGATGGGCTGAGGGGCCTGAGGGAGAGGCAACAAAAGGGCATAGGAAATTGGTGAGGGGGACAATGGGTACTGTTCATTGTTTGGACTGTGGTGGTGATTTGGTGAATGTACACACATGTTGAAACACTAGACTGTACATTTAAGTTTGAGCCATTTTGGTATGTCAATTACACCTCGATCAAATTATTCTAAAAGAGAAATAGATGGGATCCGGGCAGGGCCTTCCCCAGCAGCCCTCTGGCACACACACCACCTCCACCTGCGAAGGCTCTGGGTGGGCAGCACGCCGCCTCCAGTTCGACTCCGGATTCGGCTTTGTTTGCTGCTTGTGCTTCTCCATGTCCAGGAGTGGAGGGACGGGAGAGAAGCTGTCCCAGCTTTCAGGAGATACACACAAAAAGACCCAAACCCAAAGTATAGGATTTTTATTGTTTCAAATGCTATACAAAAGAAAAATAGACAGTGTGCACTTCTTGATTAACAGATCCAGAAATAGTGATCCCAAATTAAACATGCTTTTTCCTCTATTTCAGTAGTTTGAGTTACCAAGGTGATAATCCAGTGAGTTCTCTCTTCCAGTGAGGACTTTGGCCTCATCAGCATAAGAATTCTTGGTTTATTCCCACAAACTCCATAAACCAAGGACAGTTCCTTTGAAGAAGGGGACACTTCAGAGGTGATTTTCTTCTCAGAAGCTTCTTGAGTCCTTGAATATCTGAGAGTTTGCTCTCAAGTTGCTGTTTTCTTATGTCAAACATAAAACACAACAGAGGGAGCTGTGCGTTCATTCACAAAGACCACTCTGAGTAATATTTCCAGATCCATCTCTATTTTTCTAAATTCACCCTCCCCCTACTTTTGACTACTTCGTTTAAGAGGCCACTTACTATGCAGCAAATTAAATCATTTTTACATTAAGGGGAGTGATTCTCTGATTTCTCCTTTCACAGCCATCGCCTGTACCCCCGCACAACACCCAGCCCATTTCTACCCCCATTTCTATCCCTTCTCTGCATAAGCTAAAGAGACTTGAGGATATTTCACGTAACTAAAAAAATTGCCATCTTACTCCATTTTGCCTTGTTGAAAAGAGAGTAACAGCGGGATGCTCAAGAAATATAATGAAAAGATATTGTGATAAAAAAATTAAAGTTGACATAGTTGGTAGAAAAATATAACTTAACAGTTATGCCAAGTAGCCACAATATTTCTATTTAAAAAAGAAACATATTTCTACAGACCTCCTCCTCTGGGACAACGCTGCAACGACCTTCGCCTTAAATCCTGTATAAGGAGATAATTTATAATGTGTTACCTGATCCCATTAAGCAATGACTTAAAGCAGAGACACCCATTGATGATTTAATACAACAAGCTGTTTGCGGACCATTGGTCTCATAGTAATATCGAGACCTACATTATTGGCACACAGAATTTATTAAGCTTTTTACACATAATAGCGCAGGTTCCTATTGCATCTTAAGTGCTAACAAGCTCTGATAATCAAGACGGGCAGCATGTTACTTTAGAACAGTCAACACTTGTGCATTTTCAAATGGTTTCCTAAGATAATTTCTGTCAAAGTAAATCTAGCCATGCTTTTTAAAAACGCTGTAGGTCACTCCAAGCTTGGCAATTAACATCGGGCATAAACAATAATAAAACTATCACAACTTGATAAATAACAAATACAACATTGTAAGCCATAACCATACACAGCAGAAGGAAAGGGTAGTGGTGACGAATCAGTAGCTGTTACAATTAACAGAGCACATGCCTCCATGCAGTTCCTTCCAGGGTATTCGGTGCACTCAGTCCTGACACGCAATGTTTGAAGCAGGGCACGCGTCTGCAGAATCATGTAATAATTTCTAACACACTGAAAACATGTCAGTAGAAAACGGTGAGTTGATTTTTATTAATGCATTAAATCCTGTGGAGTTATCACCAACCCCTTAGTATAAAATCTGTTCAAATTATATTAGATAACTCTGTGTGCTTCTTATTTTTAAATGGTGGGAAATGAATTAAGACAGGAATGATTTCCCTAATGTGACTGATTTTAGCATTTTTACCTCTAGCTAGGTCTGAAAAACTTCTGGCTTTTGAATTGTTATTTGATGAGAGTGTTCCTATGTCAACCTACTGATTACACAATCTGCTTGGCTCAGAATGTTATCCCGCATTCTGAGAAACACAACTTAAATCCGGTGAAAAACGGGATGTACGTGGCATAAGAACCAGTGCACTGAAATGACTACTGTCACAAATGGTGACACGGATGTGGGGTCCCTCTCCAGTCACTAAGGAGTTAGAATTACTGTACATATTGTCGCTTATAAAACTACTAGAGGCCCGGTGCACGAAGTCATGCATGGGTGGGGTCCCTAGGCCTGGCCGGCGATCATGGCCTCCATGATCGAGGCCATCTTGCCCAGTCCCAATTGGGGTTGGGCCAATTGGGGCTTGCTGGCCGGGGGGAGAGACAGGGGGAGGGACCGCGGGAGGTTGGCCAGCCACAGGGAGGGACCACGGGAGGTTGGCCGGCCATGGGAGCACACTGACCACCAGGGGGCAGCTCCTGTGTTGAGTGTCTGCCCCCTGGTGGTCAGTGTGCATCATAGTGACTGGCCGACCGGTAGTTCTGGTCGTTCGGTCGTAACGGTTGCTTGGGCTTTTCTATATATAGATAACTAGTGGGATGTAGAGCTGATGTACTTAGTCTTCTGTCTTCAGACACCCAAGATATATGATAACCTCACACCCAAACAATGTCTACTCCATAATGTCTGCAGCTGGTAGTTCTCCCCTTGGAGGTGAAGGAAATTATGCCAAGACTTTTAATAACCAGGATTCAGAAAACTTAAAGGAACAATTTTAGTTAGAAATCAAACATACAGAGGCTTGAAAAAGAAGGAAAAGAAAATCATATAGAAGACAAAGACCAAACTGGCACCCCAGATCCAGAGCGATTTGGGAAAGCAGGAAAGCCATGCTGATAGCCTGCCTCTTCTCCAAGCATCCTAGCGAGGTCCTGGGTACCACCCGTGTTTGTGTAATGGTGCTTCCTACGTAAAGGGCCTGAAAGGCACAGTGAAGGGTGTTTCCCAGGGACAGAGGTGAAGATATTTTTATTTTGTTTAACCCACAGACTATTTAGTCAAAGGAATACATAAGGCTAAATGAAAGCACGTGGGGTGGGAGTTCACGGCGACAAACGCTGACAAGATGTGCTTGGGTCTCGCTGGCAGCATCTGGCAGTGGTGGGGACAGGCAGCAGCTCACGGGCCCGCCTGCGTCTGCTCTGGAAGAGGCTCCGTGGCCGTGGCACTGGCAGTCGAATTCAAGACGTCTCCGAAATCGCCTCCGGCAGGCTTGGGCCCCCCTACTTTAGACTTTTTAAGAAGTTCAAAAAGAAAGAGATATCATGAAACACAAACTTAGCTGACTCTAAGAAATTACACATTTCTTTTCAGCATTTAGGATGCTACCATGCTACAACATACACTCAAAACATTCAGAACACTGATTAAAACTATCACCTTAAATATATTAATCATGTAAATAATAAAGTTATTAAAGTTCTTTAAATATTTTAAAAATAGTAATCTACCCACACCAAAGAGAGTTCAGGCAGCAAGCAAGATAACAAAAAAACCATGTTCACCTCTCTACTTGCCTTTAAGTTTTCAACTTTCTCTTCAAATGATTTGAAAGTTGGGGAGTTTCTATGGAGAGAAAAAATGTATAATAGTAAAAAAAGAAAGCCACAAATTTTGAAAACATCATTAGTTGACTGTACTCCTCGTAGCCATTACTCTCAGCAGAACAGATATCTTGGTTGACCCCACAGGTGTGCAGGCGCACACACAGGTGGAAAACTGTCCACTTCTATTCTAAGATTTCTACAGGGATTCCTTTGGCCCAGGAACAAAGCCGGTCTAAGACATATAAATGGAGACATAGTCAAGTGCATGTGTGACACCAAAACAAGTCAGGTAACACACCCACTCTGTCACTTCCCCAACCAACGTGTCCCTGCTGGGTCAGTTCAGTCTGGCTAAGGCACCATGCTCTAGAACTCGTGTTTAAGTCCACATCATCAAGCAGGACAGGCCAACGGGAAGCAGTCCCGTAACAGGGATCAGCTTCCCGGGGGCGTCATAATAGACAGGAAGGAGCCCAGAAACCTGGCTCAGCCTCTTCACAAAGCGGCCCCGGGGCAGAAGCTGTGCCCACGGAAAGCCCCTCCCACGCCTTCGTGCCCATCCACATCCATCCAGGGGGGTCGCAGCGCCTTGGTCGCTCCCATGGATGGCTGCCGTTTACTATCCACCCAACCTCCGATATCCTTCCTGCTACCGAGATGAAGGGGAGGGAGGGGACAGGGCCTTCCTCCTTCCACAGCGGCAATGGGCAGCCAGTCCAAAGTGTGGTCCCAGACCAGCTGCATCAGTAGCTCTAGGCAACCTGTTCACAATGCGGATTCTCAGGTCCCACCCTAGACGGACCAAGTCAGAAACTCTAGGGGGGTGGCAAGCAGGGGCCCTTCACAAGCCCTGCAGGTGGTCCGTGCCCACTGACACTCAAGCCAAACAGGTTGTTGGGGACCCTCCACCTGCCTCTCTAGGGGGCATGTGAGGCCCTAACCTGTAGGATTTGCAAGGGCATCCCGATGAAAGAGGACAGAATTAGGTCACGGGTGGCTCCAAATGTCCCCGTGGGATGAGGGACTTGGAAACGGAGGGTGGAGAAAGGGGAGTGTGACTAAGCTACGGTGGACAGAGGTCCGGCACCGGCATTCGTGAGAAGAAAGGGTTTATTTGATGAGTCGTGGTCATATTTTCAATGAAACAGATTTCAGATATAAAACAATAGATTTACAAAATAAAACAAATAATTTTTTTTAAGAAGTCACAGCATTTAATGGAGCTCTCACACCCATCCTATCGTGATAGGAGGAGCAGTTGAAAACTGATCCAGAGCCTAAAGGAGCGGCTTGTTTAGGGAGAACTCTGGCTTCTACTTCAGAAAGTTCCTGGTGATCATCTCATCAAAGACTAAGAAAGCAGAAGACCAACAACACTTTGTAAAAATATACTTTACCTCATAGCGGGCATGCTAATTGAATGCTGAATGGAGCGTATACTAAGGCAGCATTAAAAAGAGAAAAATGAAGTTAGTACACGGGTGATGAGACATGATAAAATAAACAGAAGTCGGCTCTTAGAAGCATGTTCCTGTGGCACTGTAAAGAATTATCTACTTTTTGAGGTGGAGGGGGTCAAAGCTACTCTAATATGTACTTCCATTCCTGAGCCAGTAGTTAACAGCCAACAGTTCAATCTTGCATGTTTACAGCACGTGGAAATTGTTTCCACCTGGATCTGTTGGGCATCAAGCACCCAGCTCAGAAGTAAATGATTCACCAAAGGTTACGGCGGAATCAAGAATGAAATTCAGATCGCCCAGTCGGTTTGGCTCAGTGGTTGAGCGCTGACCTATGAACAAGGAGGTCATAGTTGGATTCCCGGTCAGGGCACATGCCCAATTGCAGGAGCAATCCCCAGAAGAGAGCGTGCAGGAGGCAGCCGAACAATGATTCTCTATCATCATTGATGTTTCTCTCTCTCTCTCTCTCCCCCTTCCTCTCTGAAATCAATAAAAATAATATTTTTTTTTTAAATGGAACCCAGGTCTTTGGGACTCCCAATTTAATGTTCACCACCTCCCCTCAAAAATCAGTGTGTACACATACAGGCACACACACATACAAGCCAGGCCAGGGAGGGCTCCTCCACCATCTTTCTCCCACATATTTGTCACCAGAATAGGAAAGTTCAAAGCAAATCGCCTATTTGGTGATATTAATGATTTACATATGCTTCCTTGGTAGTAGTCATATCAGTTTTCTAGTAAGAGACACTTGTATTTCCTATCAATTAAATGAAATGTTCTTAATGGTCATCCAAATAACATTCGGGCCCTGTTTGACTAGGACCAACTTCTTACTCAAGGGCAATGCGTTCACTGACCGCTCAGGGTCAAGGTCACCTCCTCTCAGCCGCCTCCCACAGAGGCTACCTAACAGGATGGCCTTTCCTGGGCTCACAGTCACTGAATCCCACGGACACTGTTATTCGGCTTAGAACAAACACTCTGACAGACAATTTAAGGTATTAATTCTCTATTCTTTTTTAAAAAATATATTTTATTAATTTAAGGTATTAATTCTCTATTCTTTTTTTAAAAATATATTTTATTGATTTTTTTACAGAGAGGAAGGGAGAAGGATAGAGAGCTAGAAACAACGATGAGAGAGAAACATCGATCAGCTCCTCCTGCACACCCCCTACTGGGGATGTGCCTGCAACCAAGGTACATGCCCTTGACTGGAATTAAACCTGGGACCCTTCAGTCCACAGGCCGATGCTCTATCCACTGAGCCAAACCGGTCAGGGCTAATTCTCTGTTCTTTTTAAAAATTGTGTGTGTGTGTGTGTGATTTAATTTTCTCAAAGACCCAGCTATTACAAGTGACAACGTGTTTCCAGTGCAGTTCCCCAAATCTAGCTTTGCATTAATATGTAATAATATGAAGTATGACCTTGATATAAATCAAAATATGCTGGCAGCTGGTGTAGTCAAGATAATGAGTAAACCAACCACGTGGACATCTTCAGATTTAATGTCTTCAATAACACAGGAAAAGATGCGCACAGCTCAGCATTCTCTCTGTCCTAGAATGGTGGGAATCTATTCTGAGAGAAGTCTGTTAATTCTTTGCCTGCTTGATGTTGGATCCATATTTGAAGGATGGAAATTAATAAAAATCAACACAGTATTGTAGAGGGCCGCCTGGGAGGCACCTGGGCATTTCCTTAATTATTCATCAGCTGAACTCAGGGCTTAGGCTGAGTCACGCCCTGGGAACATGCTTCCCCAATGAGGCTGGACATGTTAATCAGTTCTGACTTCATAGCAGCCCAGGTGTCAGCAGGGGCGGGTCTAGATATGTAAATCCAGTAATGCTGGGGCCTAGTTAAGAATGCAAATAAGCTCCTTTGATCCTAAGTTTTGGTGTTACTTCCTGGATTTTTGGGATATAAAATAAACCTGCTGGGTGGCTCAGGGTCATCGTCCTGCTGCCTCTCCATCAGAGAGGAAAGATGGCGTCCCACCCAGCCCCAGCTTCATGAATCTATTTTTGCGTCTTGTTTTCTTTATTTCTATTATTTCTCAATCCCTGGCCGCCTCCACTTAGAACCGGTTCGTTCATCTCTCTTTCCGCGCGGGACGCGGAAAAGGGAGATCCCCACCATGTCTGGCCCCCGCCGCATCAGGCCCCTGCACAGTATAAGGACTCCAGACGTTACTGGCCCTTCCTGGGACCCTAAAAAAGCTGCCTACAGCCGCACTGCCACTGGCACTTGGGCCAGCGTCACATGACACCTGGACCACAGCTAACCTCCTGGTGATCTACGAACTGTTTGGACTGAATGGAAAAAAGAGAGCTCAGACGACTGGGATTCTCGCCCGGAGAGGCTGTGATCAGGACACTCAGCCGCTGTCGGTCAGTGGTAGATACCTGAGCTCAAATGTCCAGGAAGACATTTTTGGGACCAGGTGCCAGCTGCAAGAACGCAGAGGAACCCAAAACAAGTAAAAAATAGCTATAGGTTTATATAAAGAAACACATGTTAAAAAGAAAATCTTCTTTGGAAATAAAGACAAATTAGCACTTCCTCTTAAGTATACCAAAAATACTTGCCTAACGAGGCTACTGAATTATTATATACGCTATTAATAACTCTAGCATGGATGTTCAACACCAGAACCAAGGGGTGGTTTAATGTTTTTTTTTCCTCAAAACATTAAAGCAAGAGTCAGTGCTGAGCACATATATGTAGAAGGTAAGCAAACGAGAGGCTGGACCTGAACATGCCACCAGGGAAAGCTGGCTGTCCCCAGAGGGCCTCCAGGCTAACACTCCTTCCGCCTCCCACACGCACTGCACCTGCCTCTCAGGGCGTCATATACAGATCCCTCCTCCTCGCCCCCCACTCCTCACACACCCGCTAGAGGCTAAAGACAGAATCCAAATCCCAAATGCTAATTTATTGATTGACAACATAAAATAAAAACTGCTGCTGAGCCTAACAATTCCATTCAGCAGAATACCCACAATTCCTGCAGACTGAGATGCCTGCCACTGTCCTCTGGGTGAGCGAGGAGCCAGAACAAAGGGGACTTAACAGGATTAACGGCCACTCCCAGGGCGCCTGCGTCCAGAAAACGCCTGCTGCTGCGAGTGAGACTATCCCAGCTCCCTCTCCCTGCAGGGTCCTCGGGGCAAATGGCCTGTATTTGCCTCTGCGACTCACTGATTTAAAAGATGTGGTTTTGCCCTAGCTGGTTTGGCTCAGTGGGTAAAGCATTGGCCTGTGGACCAAAGGGTCCCGGGTTCGATTCCAGTCAAGGGCGCAAGCCTGGGTTGCAGGCTCGATCCCCAGTAGGGGGCGTGCACGAGGCAGCCGATCAATGACTCTCTCTCATAGTTGATGTTTCTATCTCTCTCCCGCTCCCTTCCTCTCTGAAATCAATAAAAACTTATTTGAAAAATAAAATAAATAAAAGATGTGGTTTTCTTTACATATGATTCCTGTTAGGTATGTTTTCTATTATAGATGAACACATTAAACCCGATTACAATCAGGACTTCTTGGACTAGAAATTATTTTTAAATAACTTTCCCCAAGTTTTAATCTGTAAGAATTATCAAATTTAGCTTTCAAAGATAATCTTATTTCTCTCATTTCCAAGTTTTAACCAAAAGCCTTACTTTAACTCACACATATTGGCACGCAATGGGTTATTAAAAACAGGGCTGGCAACGGAGGAGCATCGTTCAGGAACATTTCCTTAAAGATGAAAGGAGGAGCCCTGGCTGGTTTGGCTCAGTGGATGGAGCGTCGGCCTGTGGACTCAGGGGTCCCGGGTTCGGTTCTGGTCAAGGGCATGTACCTTGCTTGTGGGCACATCCCCAGTGCGGGGTGTGCAGGAGGCAGCTGATTGATGTTTCTCTCTCATCGATGTTTCTAGCTCTCTCTCTCTCTCTCTCTCTCCCCCTTCCTCTCTGTAAAAAAATCAATAAAATATTAAAAAAAAAAAAAAAAGAGGAAAGGAGGAGAGGAGCAGCGACACTCGGTGCCTTTCCGTGAAGCGCTGAGGCTCCGCCTGCGCGCATTTGCTGGCTCTTTCCAAGGGAGAGCGAAAGCAGTGCTCGTCCTGACGAAACGTCCTTTCTCCAGAGCCACAGGCGTTCAGGTCTGTGTTCAGATCACACCGAGCACTGTTTGCTAACCAGGTAGGAACAGAGCTCTCCGTTCCCAGCTCCCTGCCAGGCCCACTGTCCTCCCCGCTCCACCCACCCACGATGTCCGTGTCTTCCCAAAGGAACCACGATGGGTGAGTGGCTGTGCTGTGGACCTGCCCCCAACAGCCACTTGGATGTTTGCAGGATGGATGATGGGACTGAATATGTATTAGGACTCACACAGCTTTAGATAAAACTGTCGAAACAGCTACCTGGAGCACTTAGACCATTTTAAAAAAATCTTTATCATTGAAAGTATTACACATGTCCTCCCCATTGACACCCTCCAGCCTCCCGCCCCCCGCCCCCTCTCCAGGCCTTCACCACCCTATTGTCTGTGTCCACGGGTTATGCATAAATGCATACAAGGTCTTTGGTTGATTACTACCACCAACCCACCCGCCCTCCCCGCCTTCCCTCCGAGATTCCACACTCTGCTCCATGCTTCCATGTCTCTGGATCCACTCCCTTCACCAGTTTATTGTGTTACTTAGATTCCACATGTGAGTGAGATCATGAGATACTTGTCTTTCTCTGACTTGTTTCATTTAGCATGATTCTCTCCAGGTCTCTCCATGCTGTCTCAGAGGGTAAGAGAGTCTTCTTTTTTACTACTGCATACATCAGTAACTTGGAGCATGTTTTCATGTCTCTTGGCCATCTGTATGTCCTTTTTCTCCACATCCTCACCAGCACTTGTCGTTGGTTGATTTGTTGATGATAGCCATTCTGAGGTGTGAGATGGTACCTCATTGTCATTTTGATTTGCATCTCTCTGATGGATCAGTGACTTTGAGCATGTTTTCATATGTCTCTTGGCTTTCTGAATGTCCACTTTCGAGAAGTGTCTATTTAGGTCCTTTGCCCATTTTTTTTATTGGATTGTGTATCTTCCTTTTGTTAAGTTGTATGAGTTCCCTATAAATTTTGGAGATTAAACCCTTATCGGATGTAACATTGGCAAATACACTGAGTGGCCAGATTATTATGATCTCTGAACGCATAATAATCTGGCCACTCAGTGTATATCCTATATAATAAAAGGCTAATATGCAAATTGTCCCCTCGACCAGGAGTTCGACCAGCAGGCAGGCCGGCCAACTGCTCATGTCCCCTCCCCCTGGCCAGGCTGGCCGGACCCCACCCATGCACGAATTCATGCACCAGGCCTCTAATATATAGGTAGGTAGGTAGGTAGGTAGATAGATAGATAGATAGATAGACAGACAGACATATATACATACATACACTGAGTGGCCAGATTATTATGCATTCAGAGATCATAATAATCTGACCACTCAGTGTATGTTCTCCCATGCAGTGGGCTTTCTTGTTTTGTTGATGGTTTCTTTGCTATGCAGAAGCTTTTTATTTTGATGTAGTCCCATTTATTTATTTTCTCCTTAGTTTCCATTGTCCTAGGAGCTGTATCAGTAAATATATTGCTACAAGATATGTCTGGTATCTAAGATTTTTATGGTTTCCCATCTTATGTTTAAGTATTTTATCCATTTTGAGTTTATTCTTGTGTATGGTGTAAGTTGGTGGTCTAATTTTATTTTTTACATGTATCTGTACAATTTTCCAAACACCATTTACTGAAGAGACTGTCTGGACTCCATTGTATGCTCTTGCCTCCTTTGTCAAATATTGAGTGTAATGGTTTGGGTCAATTTCTGGGGTCTTCTATCTTCTGTTCCATTTATCTATATTCCTGGTCTTGTGCCAGTACCAGGCTGTTTTGATTTCAGTGACTTTGCAGTATAACTTAATATCTGGTATTGTGATTCTTCCAACTTTGTTCTTCTTTCTCAAGATTGCTCCAGCTATTCAGGGTATTGTTGTTTTTTGTTCCATATAAATTTTTGGAATATTTGTTGCATATTTCACAGATCTAGAACTGTTTGACACTGTTTGACCACCAACTTACACCTATTGGTATCTTAATAGGGATTGCATTGAATCTATAGATTAGATTGCCTTGCATAGTATGGACATTTTAATTATGTTAATTCAACCAATCCATGAACAAAGTATACTCTTCTCCTTGTTTATATCTCCCTCTCTCTCTTTTTTCAATGTCCTATAGTTTTCCAAGTACAAGTCTTTTACCTCCTTGGTTAAATTTATTCCTAAGTATCATAATTTTTTTTTTGTTGCAATGGTAAAAGCAACAAAAAGGAATTGTTTCTTAGTTTCTCTTTCTGAGAATTCATTATTGGTGTATAAAAAAGCCATCGATTTTTGGGTGTTAGTTTTGTATCCTGTTACGTTGCCAAATTCTTTAAGTCTAGTAGTTTTTTGATGGAGTCTTTAGGGTTTTCTATGTACAATATCATGTCATCTGAGAATATTGAGTTTTACTTCCTCCTTTCCAATTTGGCTGCATTTTATTTCTTCTTCTTGTCTGATCGCTGTGGCTAGGACTTCCAGTACTATGTAGAACCGGACTGGTGAAAGTGGAAATCCCTGTCTTGCTCCTGTTCTGAGGGGAAATGGTTTTAGTTTTTGCCCATTCAGTGTGATGTTGGCTGTAGGTCTGTCATATATGGCCTTTAGCATGTTGAGATATACTTCCTCTATTTCCACTTTGCTGAGAGTTTTTATCAAAAATGGGTATTGGATTTTGTCAAATGCTTTTTCTGCATCTTTTGATATGATCACGTGACTTTTGTCTTTCCATTTGTTTATGTGATATGTCATGTTTATTGATTTGTGGGTACTGCACCAGCCTTGCATCTCTGGAATAAATCCCACTGGTCATGGTGCATGATCTTTTTAATGCAATGCTGGACCCAATTTGTTAAAATTGTGTTGAGGATTTTAGCATCTATGTTCATCAGGGATATTGGCCTGTATTCTCTTATTCTGTAGTGTCTTTATCTGGTTTTGGAATTAGGATAATGCTGGCCTCATAAAAAGAGCTTGGAAGTGTTCCTTCCTCTTGGATTTTTTGGAATCGTTTGAGGAGGATAGGTGTTTGTTCTTCTTTGAATGTTTGGCAAAACTCCCCTGTGAAGCCATCCAGACCGGGTTTTTATTGCTGAGAGTTTTTTGATTACTGCTTCTATTTCATCAGTTGTTACTGGCCTATTCAGGTTTTCTGATTCTTCCTGATTGAGTTTTGGAAAAATTGTATTTTTCTAGGAATTTGTCCATTTCATCCACATTGTCCAGCTTGTTGGCATACAGTTGTTCATAGTATTTTCTTACAATCCTTTGTGTTTCTGTGGTGTCAGTGGTTACTTCTCCACTTCCGTTTCTGATTTTGTTTATTTGGGTCCTCTCTCTCTGTTTCTGGTGAGTCTGGCTAATGGTTCATCAATCTTGTTTATCCTTTCAAAGAACCAATTCTTGGTTTCATTGACTTTTTGTATTTTTTATTTTAAGTCTCTATCACTTAGACCATTTTTAATTGAACAGTGAAGATACAGAATCCCCTCCTATCACTGACTTCTTGCTTTTTTAAAGCACACTTTAGCTTTAGAGGTTCAATATTTAGACTTCATTTATCTCAACATGACATTTACTCTGACCTGCAGGGCTGTGTCCCTAGGACAGAAGGTCCTCAGCCATAAGTCCCCGTTTGCGTAAGAAGACAAATAGCTGGACAGCGAGTGACCGAGAAGACCGTTCGCATGGCAGGACAGAGATGGCGACCACTCAGCCTTCCGCCTGCTCTCTGGGGACCCCTCCACCCTGGCCTCCTGCCTAACGCTCAGCCATCTGTACGGGGAGGCGAGCGGTGCCCGCAGCATCGCGGTGGCTCCTTCTGGAAGGCACCGTCTGGCCTGACGTCTTTTTGATGGGCTTTCCCTTTTGGCCCAATAGACTCTATTTTCCCTTTAACGCCCGGGAAACGTCCCTGAGTGCACAGTTAAAGAATATAACGACGGAAAAGAAATGATAAATCGTAAAAACTTTAAGCTAGTAAAACAGGTACTAAAAAGTGCAGAGTATTAGTATATTTTATCGCATGTGTGCTTTACCATACACACATTTTATCGTATGTATATTTGCCACATACATAAAAGACACTCGGGCACGCTGTAGGAGACAGACTGCCAGTGCGAGCCGGGCCGGCACGAGGGCACGCGGGAGCAGGCAGACGCGTCCTTACGAGGGCACCAAGGAAATGAACGCACCGCACACACAAGGTCAGACGTTAGAAGGGAGGGGTTCTGCACGCCATGGCAGAGATGTTTCTTTACAAAAATGAAAGTAAAAAAGGCATGTCAAAATCATATGCACAGCCCTTGAGCCACAATGTCAAACAGTTCTTTCATTTACTCGTTACCCATGGTCTACAAGAAACCCTCCCTTAGAGACAGGAACAGCACCAGAGAGAAAAGTATTCCAAACGCAAGAAAGTCAGGCAGCGGACGAACACGACCATCCAACTGGGCACCACAACCTAAGGAAGCACACGCGGCAGACGACCGCTGAGCCGCCTGACGGCGCGGACGCTCCTTACCTAAAGGAGTGGGAAAAGGCTTGCAATCTGCAAGAAGCCAGAGCCAGCATTAAAAAAGAAAGGAAGTTCGGGTAAATCTAAAACAATTAAATCACCCCCTTCTCCAAAGTCAGGTTTGAGCTGGATTCTGACCCAGCTGAGTCAGCGAGACAGGAGCTGAGAGCGTGAGAGGGGCCTGTCCTCGTGAGCAGGTCCAAGGACGCTGCGCTCACCACCTTATGCTCAGGACGACAAAGTTGTTCAGCCAACAAAATTCTGGTTGTAAGATCTGTCCCCACAAATGAAAAGCACAGAGACATGCAATCTAAGGGTTTTGTTTTTAAAACAAATCTTTCATGCCAACAGAAGCGCAGCCAATTAAGCCACATCCATCCTCTCCAGTGCTACTCTATGCACGTGGGGGGGCACACACGGGAAGCGGGTTTATCAGCATGGCCCGGAGAAGTCTGCAGACTCAACTGAAACAGAACTGCAAAACAAAAAGCAACCGTGCAAAATCAAGATTTGGGCATAAGCAGGAACACAGATACGACTTATAAATGAGTGCATAGCAGGGCACACGTGAGTGTGGTGTCGTGTCTCCGTTGTGTGAAAACGCACCACGGAGAGGCCACGCATGCGCTTTGGTGCTCCTGGACTCACCCCCAGGGAGACACCAGGCTCGGCCCATGACTACAACTTGCATACAAGGGGCATACCAACTCCATGTGATCAGGAAGGACTCAAAGGACAAAAGTTCACAACCAGAATTGTTCAAGAACCTTAAATGAATTCATAAGGTGGTTACTGTGAACTATACTTAAAGGTTAGAGGGCCAGGCCTGGGGGACCTGCAGGCCCTGGTTTGAAGGTGTGCCGCTACCCTGGCACGGAATCCAGGGTCACCAGGAACCAGAGTCAGGGCACTGAGGCAACCACAGCACACTGCCATCTGCCTCAGCCACAGAACGAGCCAGAAAAAACAGGACCTACTTGACGTCTTCCAGCTTCTTGGTGATGACCGATCCCACCGATGCAAAAGCAGCCGATGCCTTCTGTCCGGCCTGAGACAAGGTTTCAGATGTCTTTTTGTATCTGTATGGAATTATAACGGAACAGATCAAAGAAAGGGAAGCTAACCTTCATTTCTAGATCATCTAAAATCCTCCCCAACCACCGGGTCGGCCTCATCACGGCATCCAAATCCTTAACCATCGCTGCGGACACAGCCTTCTGCGCTGCCCGGCCAGCCAGAGGACAGAGGCCGGGAAGGGCCATCGGTCAGGGCGAGGGCTAACAGCAGCCCGGAGCAACAGTGACAGTGAGCCAGAGGCTGGGAGAAGGACGCCTCTTACCCTCGCCTTGGCCGGGTAAGCCAAACAAAACAAAGGTGAAGTCCAATTCCTCACACGCCTTCCACAAGTCCCTCCCTACAGAGGGGCCGGGAGCAAGGTCGGCCCACGCGCACTTCATTACCCAAATGCACCCAATGAGCACGAAGAATATGGGGACGCGGCCCGTCTGCAGAGCCACCAGATAAGGGCTGGGGGACGCTCCACAGAGAACCTCCAGGTCTGATATTTAGAATAACCGTGACGCCTGGCTGTGCTGTTTGCGGGGACACGAAGGTCTGACTCACCGCCTCCCTCTCTCATCTCCCCAGGGATTAGCAAAGCCCTCGGCAAAGGGGTCCAGAACCCACATTACAGGAAAGAACGACCCTTTTGCGGTCAATATGAAAAACCAACGCAGTGTCACGGTTTCCTGCGTGTCTTCCCACCGCCGCCATGTCTGGGTGGAAAGGGGGCCCGGGGTGGGCACCCTGGTGCAGTCATGTCAGGTCAGTGGGCCTCGCTGCTGCGGGCCCCCAGCTCAGCAGGTGGGACTGAATGCAGGTGACAGAGAGCACAGCTCGGAATCTATTGCTAGACTTGTGCTCCTCCCAGTGTGGGAAACAAAACGCATCACGTGATGGAAATGACTGAAAGCGAAGGGGGGCCTCTGCCGCCAGCACGTGTCGGAGGGGGTGACCCGAGAGTCTCCTGGGAAGAGAGGGCAGAAGGATCCCGCCCCCTTCTGATCGGTGTGTGACTCAGACTGCCCTGTCCCATCTGGTCTCGGGTTCTCTCACCGCCCACTCTGCCCCGTTACTCAGAACTAAACCACATGTGCGGGTCCGGCAAGTCCACACAGAACACTTTTGGAACGTAAATGGTATTTCCTCGACTCAGGTTGAGGCTGGTTTTCTTTCTAGTCCCTTCAACAGTCTGGAAGGCCAAAGTCACAGGAGACTGAGGTACGCCTGAGCGTTAGGGGAAAGTGCCCTGCTTAGTACAAAGAAAACTGCAGACTCGTCCTCACTGCCTTCCTAGTCCCTCCCCAGACAAAAGGAGCACAGGCGCCCTTTAAGACCAGCGTGTGGTCCAGGGGACCTACGCAGGCGTCGCCGTCACGTCCTGCCACCCTTTGGCGATGTTCTGCCTGAGCTCCTGGAGGGAACTGATGCCCAGCTTCCGCTTGATCTCCGCCAGGTGCTTCTCCTTCGCGGCCAGCACCTGAGACAGGGTCTGGATCTCCTCTTCCACCTGCCAGCAAGAGGTTGGGTGAGAACATAGCAAGGTCATTCGATGAGTTAAGGTTGTTAGTGCAAAATGATGCTCAAAATTCTCAAGTCATTCTGAAACGATGTTTGATCCACTGTATCTGTCACTTTCTAGATAACAGAGGACACGCTGTTAATAAACTGGTGATGTGCTCATCTCTCCGGTGAGGCTTCTCTTTCCTCTCCGGCTATTTCCATGCGGCCGTGTCCTCCGCTGCCCCTCACCCTCTCCCCTGTCCCTGTACGTCCTTACTCAGCTGTCTCACAGGCTCAGGACTCAAACCTCTACCCAGGTAACATTCCCATCACCCTAACACCCCTCGCCTGACCTCTGGCCCACATGTCTTGCTGGACATTTCTACTCGAATGCCCATAAAACCCGGTATTTGCATACTAACTCAAGCTAATCTCCAGCTCCCACCACAACACGCACAAAATACAACCTCTCTGCATACACCATCTGCGTTTGTACGGGAAACATCAGCCCAGCGCCTGCCAAAGCCACAGCCACGAAGAAATCTAACTGTCTCCCTGAGCGGCCGGTCCCATGGAAGTCCCTGTGGACCTGGTGCTGACTGACCCGCCTTGGGAGGTGGTGGGAAGTGGGCCCGGCTCCAAGAACAGCGCCCCCCCCCCCGCCCCCGTGGGGCCAACAACCAGTGAGGTGCCTGGTGTGAGGAGGTGCGTGACTCATGGAGGCCCTCACAAGTACCTGGCTTCAGGCACTGAAATGCCCTGGAGCAGAGCTGGAAAGACGTCCGTGGAGAAGCCCCGAGCACAGGCAGGAGGATGAGGCTGACACGTGTCTGATTTTTGGATCAGGCTAATCCCGCCTTTTAGAATGAGTGAGGAAGAATCCACTGGCATTCATTCTTCAAATGTTTGGTAAAATCCACCAGTAAAACCATCTGGTCTTGTACTTTTTTGGGAGGTTTTTGATTACTGATATAATCTCTTTACATGTTGTGGGTCTGTTCAGATTTTCTATTTTTTGGAGGATCAGTTATGATCATTTATGTGTTTTTAGGAACTTGTCCATCTTATGTAGGTTCAGATGGACAAAACCACAACACAAGACTTATGGGGCACATGAAAGGGGTGCGCCAAGGGACCTTACAGCTCTAAAGGCCTACATTCAGGAAAGAGCAAGATCTCAAATCAATGTGATCGCACACCGTAAGGAACTAGAAAAAGAAAAGAAAACTCAACCCAGAGCTAACCGAAGGAAGGGAGTAATAAAGGTAAGAGTGAAGGTAAACGAAACAGAGAACAGACAAACCACAGAGAAGATCAAGGAACCCACTGGTTCTTTAAAGAGATCAACCAAATTGACAAGCCTTTAGCTGGAATGACAACAAATAAAGGTGAAGTCACAAATAACTAAAATCAGAAATGAAAGTGGCAACATCACTACTGACCTTACAGGTTAAAAGAGAATAGTACTACGAGCAATTGTACACCAACAAACCATAAACAGAAATTAACTCCAAAGAGATCGAAGGCTTAAATATACACTCAGAGTCTTCGAAGAAAACACAGGTAGATCTTCATGATCTGAGTTTTGGAAAAAAGTTCTTAGATAACACCAGAAGCACAAGCAATTAAAGAGAAAATAAGCTGGACTTCATCACAATGTGGAACTTTTGTGCAATAAGACACAATGAAGAGAAAGAAAAGGCAACATATAGAAGGGGAGAAAACATCTGAAAATCACACACTTGCAAATCTCATAGAGAGCTCTTATCTCAACAACAAAAAGACCAAAAAAAGTTTTTGAAAAACTGGGCAAAGGATTAGAATATACATTTCTCTAAAGAATATATGCAAATGGCTAATAAGCACAAGAAAAGATGCTCAATAGCATTGGTCACTAGTAAACAGCATTAAAACCACAACAAGGTATCACTTAATACTCACTAGGACTGTTATAATAAAAAAGACAGAAAATGGCAAACGCTGGCAGCAGGATGTACTGATGGGCATGTGAAATGGTGCCCCTGCTGCAGAAACAGTTTTGATGGCTCCCCAAAGAGTCCTGTGGAATAACCATATGGCACAGCATCTCCAAGCTTATAACTAAAGGCACTGAAATTAGGCACGCAAACAAGTCCTTTCACACAAGTGTTCCTCAGTCTCTGTGAGTCAAAAGGTGGAAACACCCAATGTCCATGGATGGATGGATGGATAAGCAAAATACGGTCGATTCAGACGATGGACTGTCATTCACATGAAAAGCAGTGAAGACCAACACATGCTACAGGAGGAGGACGCCCACCAACACGCTGAACGAAAGAAACCAGGAACAAGGTCACGTGTCGGAAAATTCTATTTCTACGAAATATCCAGAACAGGTTAACCCACAGAAACAGATTGGCAGGGGCTGAGGGGGTCCTGGGGGGTGCCCGCCTAATGACTGTGGGTCTCCTCTGGGGGTGCTGGAAATGCTTGGAACTAGACAGAAGTGGCAGTTGCACAACATGGTGACTGTGCTAAACACCACTGAACTGTACACTATAAATGGTTACTTCTGAGAGAGAGAAAGAGAGCAGGTTCAAAGGTGCTGATATCCAAACCACGGCCCAGGGTAGAACAAAGTCACGGATGCAGACAGAAAGCCAAGGGTATTAACCGTAGGAAGACCCGTCTCATCCATTTCCTCATCACCCTCCTTCCCAGACCCACTTTACCCAAATATACCTTCTCTCGTGCAAAAACAAAGTGATTCTCTCTCCCCTGCCTGCTCTTCCCGCTCTAGGACAAGTGAACACACGCCGCTTTCTCTCCCTTGGACCTGGCTGTCAGATGTCACCAAGAGCTTCAGAAAACCAAGCGGCGCTTTATTCTAAGTGCAGAGCGGCAAGCTCCGGAGGGAATGCTCCCGTACCTTTGCGAGCTCGCTCCTCAGCTCTTCTTGCTCCTCCTCGGACAGGGTCTCCGTGACACTGATGGTGGCAGCAGCATCCTCTCCAGCCTCGGGCACTGGGTCTGTTCTCAGCAGACCTGTCGGGGTTACAAAGAAAGGCTGTAAGAAAAGCAAGCTAAACACAGTCTTCCTTTACGTCCGACCCCCGACCCCAGCCAGAATCAAGCCAATGAGGGTGGACCCACCATCATCTCTCTGCCCCTTGAACCAACCTCGTTTGCCCAGAAAGGGCCACAGGAGACGGCGTTAACCACTAAAAACCACCAGCTTCGACTGCCAAAGCCGGAATTCAGAAAGCACAGCATTTGCTCAGTTTCTGCTCACGTGCTCAGTCATGCTAAGCAGAGGAGGGACAAGGCCAGGAATGAAATCTGGGCGAGGCTTGCAGTTCTAAACTAGTGACTCGCACCACCAGTAATTCTCAGGGAGCGGGGTGGGGTGGGGGCGCTCCAGAGGCTCCAGCTTCCTCTGGCTGTGAACCCACACTGCACCCCAAGGCGAGGAGGAACCGCTGAGCACGCGGCCTGTTTCCTTCCACTAGGGAGTGGGTGTAGGAAACACCTTCTCGTAGCTTTTATATATGTGTGTGTGTGTGTGTGTGTGTGTGTGTGGGTGTGGGTGTGTGGGTGTGGCACGTGCTCATTGACAAGATGGGGCAAAAGTAGGTTTACAGTTGTTTGTATGGAAAATAATACAATAATCCTATACAATAAAACCCTAATATGCAAATCAACCAAACGATGGAACAACCGATCGATATGACGTGCACTGACCACCAGGGGGGCAGACACTCAATGCAGGAGCTGCCCCCAGCCCACAGGCCCCAACCGCGGCAGCAAGGAGTGGAGCCAGTGAGTGGGCGGCGCCAGGCCGCCAGCCAAGGTGGGTGCCAGCAGGGGCCCCCCAATTGCCCCACAGTGGGGGGCAGGGCTGACGAGCAGGCAGCACCAGGCCAGCCAAGGCGGGTGAGAGCGGGGGCTCCAATCACCCCGCCAGTCGCCCCACAGATTGGCCCTGATTGCTGGCCAGGCCTAGGGGCCCTGCCCGTGCACAAATTTCGTGCACCGGGCCTCTAGTTAAATAATATAAGAATAAACAATGTTTTGCATACTCACAACTATAAACCTACTTTTGCCCCACCCTGTACATATACATATATATACGTGTGTGTGTGTGTGTGTGTGTGTGTGTGTGTGTGTTATCCAGGTCCCCTTAGCAATCCCCAACGTGTATATTCAGAGAAAAGACCAGCACCCATATGAACTCTCCACATTCTTCAAGACCAGTCGCAGCGGCGCCCGCTGCCCTGGGTCGGAGCGGGCCTGCTGGTCCTGCAGGCAGAGCCCTCAGTCCCAGCATTCCTGCACAAGACCAGGGAGGCAGCACCTCTGTCCTCGCCTCCACCCACCACCCAGTGAGCCCCCACAGCATCGGTGCAAAATTTGAGGGGGCACCAAAAAACTCACTATGAGTAATTTTAACCCTTTAATGTAATCATTTGTAAAAATCAAAGTTAATTCAGAGCCCACGATGAAGCAAATACCCAATTTTGCCACAGGCTCCAAAACAGCTCTGCACAGCACTGATCCTGCTCTTGTCTTTGTTTAAAACGTGAGCATGTTGCTCATCATGGTTTCTTCACCTTAAGTTTTTTAAAGTACCACGTTTTCATATTATTTATCTTGCTCACCGAGCTCCTCGTGCCCCTTAAATCCTACTACTGTGTCACAGCCCGCCCACCCATCCCCCTGTCACAGTTACCCCCCTGTCACAGGCACCCCCATGTCACAGTTACCCCCCTGTCACAGTTACCCCCCTGTCACAGTTACCCCCATGTCACAGTTACCCCCCATGTCACAGTTACCCCCTGTCACAGTTACCCCCCCTGTCACAGTTACCCCCCATGTCACAGGTGCCCCCATGTCACAGTTACCCCCCTGTCACAGTTACCCCCATGTCACAGTTACCCCCCATGTCACAGTTACCCCCCATGTCACAGTTACCCCCATGTCACAGTTACCCCCCATGTCACAGTTACCCCCTCTGTCACAGTTACCCCCATGTCACAGGCACCCCCATGTCACAGTTACCCCCCTGTCACAGTTACCCCCCATGTCACAGTTACCCCCCATGTCACAGTTACCCCCCTGTCACAGTTACCCCCCTGTCACAGTTACCCCCATGTCACAGGCGCCCCCATGTCACAGTTACCCCCCTGTCACAGTTACCCCCATGTCACAGGCGCCCCCATGTCACAGTTACCCCCCATGTCACAGTTACCCCCGTCACAGTTACCCCCCATGTCACAGGTACCCCCCCGTCACAGTTACCCCCCATGTCACAGTTACCCCCCATGTCACATTTCCCCCCCGTCACAGTTACCCCCCATGTCACAGTTACCCCCCTGTCACAGTTACCCATGTCACAGTTACCCCCATGTCAGTTACCCCCATGTCACAGTTACCCCCCTGTCACAGGTGCCCCCCCTGTCACAGTTACCCCCCATGTCACAGGTGGGTGTGCTCAGTCTCCCACGGCAGCAGGTGCTTTTCGGGGGGCCAGTGAGCATCACAGACACCATGGCTGTTCCCCACCCGCCCCACATCGTCCCTGGGAAATGCCAGCTCAGCCACGGCAGCATGTGGCACCGCCCAGAGCAGGGGTCCTCAAACCTTTTAAACAGGGCGCCAGCTCACTGTCCCTCAGACGTTGGAGGGCCGGACTATAGTTTTAAAAAAACTATGAACAAATTCCTATGCACACTGCACATATCTTATTTTGAAGTAAAAAAACAAAACGGCAAAAACACCCGCATGTGGCCCGCGGGCCGTAGTTCGAGGACGCCTGGCCCAGAGCAGGGGGCCCGCAGCCGACGACAGACCAGCCGCCAGGTGGACAGGAGGAAGGAGGAACACCGCACCGTTCAACAGGCGCCAGCGAGCAGCCAGGCCACGAGGAGGGGCGCGTCAATGACACACGCGTGTACATCCGGTAAGGTGCAAGGACACCTGCCACCCAGCCCATTGTATGTTAACGGCACAAAGGTAGCTATAATTGTAATGACATCCATCACTAGCATAACAATATTGAAACGGTGCCTACGGAAAGGTGTTCACAGTCACTGAAGGATCACAGCCATGCACGTGAAACCACTGAAGCCGCAGACTGGAGGGGCCGACAGACCAGGGGGCCCTCTCCTCAGCACCACCAGGGAGGGAGGGCAGTCGGGGTGGCGAGGCTCGAAGAATAACTGCTCCCACAGGTTCCCCTAGGCAGCTGTGAACGGGCGCCTGGGTGCTATTCCTAGGACAGAAATGTGATCAAGTCCCTCCCCAGGTTAAAATCCTTCCGTCAGGACAAATTCCCCCTGCAGTTCAGCACCGAGGCCTCACTGGGCCCGCCCCCTGCTTTTCGGCAGTGACACGGCGCGCCTCCAACTGCGGGCGATTCAAACTGCGGGCGAGGCGCTGAGAGAATCCATCTGGGGTCCACGTGTGCTTGCAAATGCATCCCGACACAGGTTACCTGACAAAGGCGTGTGAGGCTGAAAACGGAAGACAGGCATCCAGGCAGCAATCATACAGGCACCACGGAAGGAACCAGATGGGAGTTCCTTATAAACGTTATTTAAAGATTTTTTAAATTGATTTTTAGAGAGAGAGGAAGAGGGGGAAAGAGAAAACACGGATGTGAGAGCAGAACATTGATTGGCTGCCTCCTGCACGCCCCCTACCGGGGATCAAGCCCCAAACCAGGGTATATTCCCTGACCAGGAATCAAACCAGCAACCTTTTGGCCCAAGGGATGACACCCAACCAACTGAGCCACACCAGCCAGGGCAACATTATTTACTTTTAATGTTTCCCTCAGACCTTTCTACTTCTCCAACTAGAACAAGACACCCCCCCACACACACCAAGACCCCCAAACTCAGATGCTAAACCGTGGCTTAAATAACAAAGACTCATACTTTTTCATCAACAGCCTTTTGCAAATCTACTTAAGCAGGAAACTTCAGTATCTGGTTACTAACAGTGCTTTATGCATAGCTGCCCAATTCCAGAAAGAATCTAAAGGGATTCGAGTATCATTCCTGTATTTAGTTAGAGTACCAGGGAAAAAGAATATCTCAGAAAATGGGGTCATGGGGTTGCCCCCCTTTGGCCTTGGGGCCTCCAAGATGACCTTGAGATTTAATATTCAGAATCGAAGAAAGTTAGCACATTACATGTCCTGCTCTCCCCACATTAGCCTGCAGGTGGCAGCAAATTATCAGCATTATTCTTTAAAGGCGCTGTTTCCACGGGAGGGAAATGAGAGGAAGGAGAGGGCCTCAGGAGAACAGCCGGGGGTGTTGAGATCACCGGCACCGCAGACAGGCGTGACCTGGGAACGCTATTCACCGCCACAGCCAGCACGGAGCGCAGGCTGCCCTCTCCGAGCGGAGCGGTCTGCGGGGTCCACCGTTCACAGGCCGCGTGTCTGCGAGGCGGGGTCACCTGCCACGTGCAGGAGAGGCGCCTGAAGCTCAGGGAAGTTAACCTGCCCGTGGTCACATCGGAAAACACGGGCAGTTAGGGTGTGGGGCCTCGATGGTCTGATTCGAAAGCACACGCTTCAAATCACTGATTTCCAAAATACAAATGAGGAGTCAGGGCTAAGAGGTCAGACTTGGGAAGCTTCTAGAAGCAACAATAAATAAGACCCTGACAAAGTACAAGAACCTGGCACATGAGATCAAAAGCAACTGCTCCATCCGGTCCAAACAGGCCGTTCCCACACCCGCGGGTCCCAACGGGGCCTTAGAGCAGCAGACCTCGGGCGGTCCGCGAGGCCCGGAAGGTAGCTGACGGCTGCCTTAGGGGATTTTCTAGCTAATACTGCCCCGTTTCCCCTATGCCCAGTGGGAGAGCAGTATTTACTGTAGAGATGAAATCTGGCTTCGGGGAGAAAAGATACTAGTTTCTCACTCGCAACGTGAAAGTTGGGGAATGGAAACGTTTTACTGCATATACCCATTACTCAAAACTGTAAGTAATCGAAAGAATTCTTACTTGGATATTAACTTTAATGTTCCCTCTCAAAATCTGACGGAAAGCTGCTTTTAAAACTCGGAGAAGGAGGATGAAATATGACGGATATTTATTGAGATCTAACACGCCACCAGGGAGATTTCCATGTTATCTCATAAAAAATCAATAAAAACAGAAGACCTACCCACCGGCACCGGGAGTGGGTATTTATTGCCGTCAGGAAGTTGAGGCCCTCTGAGATCAGCAAATTGCGCACAGAGGTGACATTCACACGCAGGTCTCTCTGACTAACCTCTTCCTCTTAGTCTTAGAGAGAGTCCAGTGAGCAGGGGGGTCACAGGCCAAGTCCCGAGGGAGGGTGGACGCAGAGGGCCAGGCTTTCCCCGCAGGGTGTGGGGACGCACGGGGATCCCTGGCTTGAAAGTCACAGGTACCACGATCGAGCCCAAGTGACTGAATATTGGCAGTAATTTGTTCCCCCAGGTTATTAACATTTTAGCCACTGCCTCAATTCTTCTTCTAGCTGTGCAGACAGACGGTCTGCCTGTCTTCAATTTCACCCATGAGGTCCCCTTGGAGAGTTCGGGGCGGGGGAGCCTGGAGCCCACAGACAGGCCCCTGGGGCCAGGTGAGCCCACCGCCAGGGGGCGATGGAGAAGGTGGACAGAGACCAGAGTTTCGTCCCCATCAAACCTAAGACACAGTTCTGCCTTTCACAGCTGTGACCTTGAGGTGCACTGTGCAACCTGCCAGGTAAGCAGTCCGAGGGGCGGAGTTGTTTTATCACCTGCAACCCGGCCTCAACATTTACAGAACAGGTGGGAGTGGCTCAGACCATGGAGACTGCTCTCTCAAGAGAGGGTACATCTCAGTTTTCCCATTCATTCAATAAACAAAACAAACACGGATTACTCCCAGTTGACAAGCAATTCCGGTAAGTTAGGGCACGTGGATGTGTTTCTGGAAAACTTCCACTTATTTTTCTCTAAAAAGGGTGCACAGGAGGGTTATGACCAATGTATGTGTCTGAACAAATCTGAAAGGATGTTCATGAGCATAAAATTAAAATCTTAAGTAAAAATAAACTTTTTTTTCCACTTTAACTTAAAGCAATTCCCCCCCCCCCCCCCTTAATGGAACATAAAACAATGGTTCCTCTTGAAATCTGTGGGGTCTTCCAACTACGCACTCATGGGGACTGTAAGACAGTAAACTCTTTAAGATTTAAAAAGAAGGGCAAAAAGTTCCTGCGGTGCCTTAGCTGTGCTGAAATGCGATGCTTCCCACGTCGAGGAACTCGCTAGTCGTCTGAGGAGAAGGAAGTTCGTCAGGCTGCAGCGATGCGCGAGGAAAGCGGGGAGAACGAGGAAGGGGAAGATTCCCGCCTGAACGCCTCTTCCTCCTCAGCCAGGGCTGGGTCAGAGCCGGTGCTAACGGATGTTCTATGGGAACCGGCTGGTGGGGAAGGGTTTGTTCCAATGCGGTTTCTCTGTACGTCCCCACGGACAGCCATGTCCTCCCCCATACTCCCCAAAACGTCAGCCCGGGAAGGAAGCGAAGCCTTTTCATACCAATTTCAAACCTCCAATTACCAAGAAGCCATGATGGGGAGTCCAGTGAGCACCTCCTGCAGCCCAGGCCCCCATGTGGGAGCAGCCACCCCAACAGTCCCTGACTTTTCACCCAGTTAAGACCAAGTGCTTCCTCCAAGACATCTGTGCCCACCAATGAAAACCGTGTCAGTGTGCCGGCCGGCATGGCTCCGTGGCTGACCAGGTCATGGTTCGATTCCCAGTGAGGGCACATGCTGGGTTGCCGGCTCAATCCCCAGGGTGGGGGGTGTAGGAGGCAGCCGATCGATGATTCTCTCATCACTGACGTTTGTATATCTCTCCCTCTCCCTCGTCTCTCTGAAGTCAGTAAAAAAACATTTTAGAAAAAACCTTTTCAGCCATTGTCAGACATTTAGATCTGAACAGAATCTTGCATTACTGAGTTCAAACTATACAGAGAAGAAGAAACTGGGGACAGATTTTTTTAAAGAACAGAAAGAGACAAGCATGAACTTTGAAATCAGATGGTGCTGGGTTGCGTTGTGTCCTCCAAAAAGGGGACATTGGACTGCCTGACCCCAGTACTGCAAACAGGGTCTTTGCAGATGGAACCCAGGGAAGATGACATCATATTAGATGGGGTGGGCCCTCATCCAAGACCGGTGTCCTTATGTGAAGAAGGACATTGGGACTCAGAGATCCAGAAGGAGAACATCATGTAAAGATACAGAGACACGGAGAACACTGCGTGGTGATGGAGCAGGAATGGGGAGCACAGCGTGGTGATGGAGCGGAGCTGAGGAGCACTAAAGGTGATGGAGCGGAGACTGGGGGACACTGAAGGTGATGGAGCGGAGACTGGGGGACACTGAAGGTGAGGGAGCGGAGGTGGGGGACACTGAAGGTGAGGGAGCGGAGATGGGGGGCACTGGAGGTGAGGGAGCGGAGATGGGGGACACTGAAGGTGAGGGAGCGGAGGTGGGGGACACTGAAGGTGAGGGAGCGGAGATGGGGGACACTGAAGGTGACGGAGCGGAGATGGGGGACACTGGAGGTGAGGGAGCGGAGATGGGGGACACTGTGTGATGATGGAGCGGAGATGGGGGGCACTGGAGGTGAGGGAGCGGAGACTGCAGTGATGCAGCCACCGCCAGGAGTGCCGGGCTGCGGAGGCCACAGGGTCTGGAATGAGCCCAGGGAGGCTTCAGGTGCCGTGGGGTGTGGCCCTGCCGACACCTTGATTTTTGATTTCCAGCCTCCAGACTGAGATATGAGAAACTTCTTGTCTTATGCTCAACTGAAAAGACAAATGCACCCATAAGTTCATGGCAGCATTATTTACAGTGGCCACGATATGGAAGCTACCAGGGCCTCACTGGATAAATGCTGGAGGGGCAGATACAGCGGGCTGTGGCTCAGCCAAAAAGAAGAAGGAAACCTGCATCTGCAAGAACAGGGAGACCTGGAGGATGAACGCAGAGAGAGATGGCAGAGGGAGACCAACACCATGTGATTTCACTTACGTGTGGAATCTAAAATAACAACTAAATGAACAAGCAGAACAGAAACAGCCTGAGGTACAGAGCAGACTGCGGGCTGCCAGGTGTGGGAGATGCGTGAGAGGGGAGGGACGAAGTACAAACTGGTAATTACAAAGCGGTCAGGGACGACAGTCAGTAACATGGCAGTAATTACGCTTGGTGTCGATGGGAACTAGCCTTACCGGGTGATTACTTCATAAGCTATATAAATGTCTAATCACTGGGTTGTATAATTGAAACTAATATAATATTATCCATAAACTATAATTGAAAAATTATTTTTAAAAATATAAAATAACAAGACATTTCTGTTATTTTAAGCCACTCAGAATGTTGCAACCGCCCTAAGAACTTGAGCCCTAACCCGAGTACCTGTTGAAGAAAAACAACAGGGCAACGCCACCTGCCTCTCGGGGTCTGCGCAAGAACATCCTACAGGGCGATGAACAGGAGGAGCAGGCACGTGCTAATGCTGCCCGAGGACTGGTCGTCCCCACCTCGCCACGTCCACGAGTCATCCCAGACTTCCTCTCTCCTTCCCCGCTCTGCCAGGAAGCTGGGCTTACAGCTCACTCCCTTGCTTCCATCTCTGCCCCGCCCCCCGCAACCTGGCATGTGGCCTTCCACTGCCCCTTCGACCAGGAACAGTTCCCGGGCAGGGTCACCCGGGGCGTCTCCGAGGCATCCCGTTCTGAGCCTCGGTCTGCCTGTCCGCTCCTCCGGTCCCCACCGCCTCCCTGGGCCTCCGGCCCTCCCCGGGAACGGTTCATCTCCAGCCCCGCCGTCTGCCTCAGCCCAGGCTCACTGCTTCTTGCTCAGACTCTGGCCCCAAAGCTCCCTGATGCTCTCTGTCCCCTCCAGCCCACTGACCACCTGCCCCCAGAGAGTCTGACTGTGACCTGGCACCCCCTCCCCTTAACTCCTGCCACGGCCCCACCTGCTCGTGGAGCCCACCCAGGCCCACTCCGTCTCATGCTACTCCCCGCAGCCATGCTTTGGTTTTGTAAGGAATGTATGAACTCAAAGGGTAAAAGAACATCAACTACCTCACATACTTTCTGCCCATTTAATGTTTTTAAATTGGCCATTTTCACCATTTTTAAGCGTACAATTCGGGGGGGGGGGGGGGCATCAGTTACATTCAGAGTGTTGTACAACCAGCTCCACCAGCTCTTCCCAAAGCAAGCTCCCTTTTTCACGTCTTTGCACGTGTTTTCATTCCTGACTCCCCTCCTCGTCTCATTTACTGAGGCCGTGTGAGGTGTCCCCTGCCCTTACAGGGTTTCCCGGCCCTGTGACCAGGCCCTGCTCTGGGTGTGAGGCCCGGGAGTACCAGCTACTGCTCTTAGGACCGCCCGCGAGGCTGGGCGACCCGGGCCCCAGCACCGAGTCCCCACCCGCCTCCTCGGCCAGCGTGTGGCACCGCCTGCCGGGGCCTGGCCCCCCGCCAGCGACACTCCCTGAACGTGAACTGCAGGGAGGGCCACGCGGGGTGAGGGCCGCGGTAAGAACTCAGTCCTCCTCCTCCTCTACCTTACATCTCGAGCTTTTTATTCTACACATTTCATTCTCTTAGTGGTGAAAACTACCAAGGTTTTTCTATTTAAAATATTAAAAATGTCACTTTTCTAAGAAAAAAATACAACTTCTGCCTCATAACCTATCGAAGGAGTTCCATTCGGAGCAGGCCCCGCCTTCACGTCACAGAGCCACGCGTGCCGTGGCAGTCTGGGCGGGGTACCCATGATGTTACAGAAGGAACAACATGAATTCAGCCGCCCCCACGGGGAAATCTCTAATTGGTTAGAGTTATAATCAAGTCCCAGAAATTTCTGTCAACAAAACCGTATCCACCTCTTAGTCTTAAAAAGGCAACAACGTTTTAAGACCAGAGTAGGAATAAGAAACTCCAGTGTCTAAAGATTGTTTTATTTAAGCACAAACAAGAGGAAAATATGCACCCCCTTTTTTAAACCAAGAGACACAAAAAGAGGTAAACTTGTGGTCCAAATACCTCTGGTGGTAGCATCCAAAAGCTCACCAGGTCTTTCCCCTCAGAGCTCTGTGCTTGGGGTCCCATTCTCGGGCCGTGGCCTTTGTTTCCGGATGTAACAGAACCCCAGGAGGCGCAGGGGGGTTCACAGGGCCCACACAGCGGTCCTCTCCAGGGGCCCCAAATACCAGGGACCCACTTAAGACAGGCTTTAGCCACAGCCTGATGGACATCCCGAGCCAGGTGAGCCCGGGCGGTGGGGCTATCCGTGCCTCACCGCGTGGCAGCTGCTGTCTTGATGCCAGTAGCAGTCTCTCCCCACGCCCAGCTATGCCAACCAAAGGCATCTCAGCAGCAGCTGCTTAAGTGGCCAAACGCCCGAAGGGGGGTGGCGACCCACCTGCCCGGGTGAAACCCAGGGACGTAAGGCCAAGGGGCATCTGATGTCTCCTGCTCGACACCGATTCTCTGTGGGAGAAAGGGATTCGGTAGCACAAGCCATGGGAACTTTCGGTTCCCGAGGCTGTCATTCCCCACGTGTGCCCGTGGTGAGGTCAGGAAGCCGCGGAGGGGGAAACCCACCACAGAGCAGGCAGCAGGAACCGGGAGCCAGGACGCCGGTGCCACCCCATCTGAGAAAGACCCAAGAAGCCAGGAGATGCCCTGGGCGGGGCCAGGGCTGCGGAGGGCACACGGCACTAAAGCACAGAGGGAGGGGGGCTCCCAAGACCAGCTCCCCCGAAAAGGTCACCCTCCAAATCCTCACCTCACAAACGCCCCCCCAGAGTCAGTGTGTGTGTGGGGGGGGTGGGGGGGGGAGGAAGGAGACATGGCAAAGGCAGAGCACGTATTTCCAAATGCCTGACTTGCCTCCTCCAGGTGTTCTTTTTAATTCACTCCTTAAACAATTGTGGTTGTCCTTATCCGATGATCTCTTTTCCACTGATTTTTAGAGAGTGAAAGCGGGGGAGGGAGAAACGAAGGGAGGGAAACACCGATGTGAGACACATGGATTGGTTCCCTCTGGCAGGTACCCTGACGGGACAGGGGATTGAACCTGCAACCCAGGGACAATCAAACCCTCCCCCTTGGGTGCTCAGGCCGACTCTCTAATCAGTGAGCCTCACCGGCCAGGGCTCCTCCAGGTATTCTTAAACGGACCCTTAAATCTCCTTCATCTTAAAAAATAAATAGAAGTCTTCAGGCAATGCCTTCAGAGCCATCATCCCCCACAACCCTAACCAAATGCAAGACTCACAATGGGGCACCCCACAAAAGAGAGGAGGAAGGTCAGTGACGGAGAGATTGGGGGGTTCCCAGACAGGAAGTCACTTCCAGCCTTAATTTCCTCTCTAGGAAAAAGGAGGGTCTACGTTTCTCCAATTCTGCACTGATTTTTACTCAGTGTGCCACCGACAAGTTTGCTAACTAAGACCTCTGCCATCATGAAAAACTTCCAGATGTGATCGCCGCTTCCTAAAAGGAAGAGCATGACCCCGAGCAGAAATCACAAGGGAAGAACAGCAACCAGGAGGCCTCCGAGCTAAGGCATTTCCGTTCCGTGTGTTTGTTCCAGTGCTTTTAGGTTTAATATGACTGCATTAAGTATGTCAGGTTTTTTTAACGACTCCTATTTCCTGAAATCACGAGAAACAACCCAAGTTTGCTTTTTAATAACCGGGACTGCAACCTCCTGGACACTGGAAAATCCTTAAGAGGCAGAGATCTGGTGTGAACACCCTTTGGGAAATTATCCTTGTAGGTGATCACAGAAGGAAAGAGAAAACGGCCCAGCCACCGCCCGGGGCCATGCCTGTGATCGGCCACTGCCGATAACACAGTGTCCACGTCCACACGGCACAAGCATCAACTAGTCCAGTATCCCTCATCAAAGGACAGGTTACCCCTCGAGTGAGCAGCCTGTTCCATAATATCCTCACCACGGAGGCCAAACTAGTGGGAACTATAGAAAAAAACAAATCAAACACTGGCTTAAGAACTGAGCTCTGTGTTGTGGCGAGTTCACAACACCTCTCCTGGCCTCAATGTTCACATCTGTAAAATGGACCAGAGTGTGAACTAGCCCTTGCCAGTCCATCCATTCATTCATGCGTCCATCCATCCATTCATCCATCCAGTCATTCATTCATTCAGCAAATATGTGTTGAGCCACAGATGTCAAGCACTATTTCAGGTGCTGGGGAAGACTGGCATCTAATGGAGCTTATATTCCAGATTTTGAAACTTACTAGAAATCAATGTTTTTCAGACTATAGGTTGTGAAACCCATTTTCAAAAGAATCGATGGGACAGTTTAAAATCTCAGAGTCCATCACACATGGGAAGAGTAAGTTCTGCTCCAGCCGCTGGCATGTGCATTGCTGAGGACTGGGGGTCAAGAAGCCTGAGGCACTTCTGAACAGGGGCCAGCGGCCCGGTCGATAAAGACCGGCCCTCATCCTGCCCTGAACGCAGACTGCTTCTCAGGAACACTCTGCCCACAGATTAAATCTCGTCATTTCCTCATTGGCCCCGGGATGGCATTTTGGATAAATATCAAAGAATATGTGTTTCAGATCCACGTTCCCAACCTTTCCGAGTAGGACTCCTTTGAACGTCAGTCCTTTTTTGAGCACTTCTCGTCGGCTGATTAAGAAAATGCATAGCGGCCAAAGCCACAGGAGCTTGTAAATGGCTGAGTGGTCCATCGGCCTAGAGCTCCTACACAGGAGCCATCCACCCAGGCCCCTGCATCACCGATGTTCAAACACGGCGGCCGCCCGTGCCCTGGGGGCCGGGACCGGCGGGGAGGACCAAGCCAGGCCCCTCCGTGGGCGCATTTGAGAGCCAAGCTGTTCTTACTAGAGGGTGGCTACGGTGACTGATGTTTGTTTTAATGCCCTCTCCCCTCCTTTATTCCAACTGAAGCAAACTCTAAATCTGAGCCCTAGAGGGCACCTGCGTTTGGTCTCTGTTGGTCACTTCGCTGTGAGCCCACACCCCTACAGGCTGCTCCTGGGAACTGAAATCCTAATTGTTGGCAAGGTGCCCAACCCTACCGGCTGCTTTGGTTCTAGCAGAAAACATCCAACGATAGCAACTGTGTCCACGGGAAGGGAAAGGAGCTGAGACGGACCTGAGGACTAAGACCAGCACCACGAATCCTCCTGGGGCCGGCCACGTGGGCCCCAAGCTCAACCTGAAGTCAGGCACTGCGCCCGTCTCCCTCTGTCCCCTCCCTCCGCGTGCTGCTCGGGGACAGCCCCGCACACAGGGCTAGAGGTCGGCACGGATGGCCCATCCTTAGGCGCCGGGCACAGGGAGGGCACCCCTTTGCGACAGGTCCGAGGTGGCTCCCAACTCCAGAGACCAGCTCTAGCTGCACCTCCACATTTCCCTTCCTGCACCCCCAGACCACAGCCCTCAGAGAAGGCTGCAAACCGCAGCCCGAACACGGACAACTAGGTTTCACACTGCATACGTGTCTGTTTTCCTAGATCACACCCTTTTCAGCTTACGAAGAGCAAATGAAGGAGAAAATGAACTTCTAGGAAAATCAGCTTGCTTCTCTGGTAAGTTACAGATGCGGTCATTTCCCCGTGGCCAACCGTCAGCTGTGACACGAGCCAACTGCCCTGTGGTGCTCAGGCTGCCCCCGCTCTGTGCAGCCCAGTGCTCCTGCGCCCGGAGCCCCGACGGCAGCCCGGCCCTCAGGACCCTCAAACCCTGACCCCGACGGCAGCCTGGCCCTCAGGACCCTCAAACCCTGACCCCGACAGCAGCCTGGCCCTCAGGACCCTCAAACCCTGACCCCGACGGCAGCCCGGCCCTCAGGACCCTCAAACCCTGACCCCGACGGCAGCCCGGCCCTCAGGACACTCAAACCCTGACCCCGACGGCAGCCTGGCCCTCAGGACACTCGAACCCGACCCAACGGCAACCCTGGCCTCAGAACACTCTGGTGCAAGCAGATGCAGGGATGGCCAAAGAACAGCCGCTTGGAGTTTTCCTGTCTGAAAAGGCCTCTTGCCGGGGTGTTTCCGAATGTTGCTCTTCGTGTTTTGTTCCAGGACAAAATCCAGGACCACCTCCGGGATAAGGAGGACCCGGAATGCTGTCATCTGAGGGAAGACAAACCCGGGGTAGATGTCTACAGAAACCGACAGGCGACTGGGAACAGAGGCCTGAACCTCCCTTTTAGATTGCTTGTCAGCTCATGAATTCCAGTGATCAGAAGAGCTCTCACACTCAGACAAGCAGCGAAATCGAAAGCCCACGCACAATTCTGCACTTCCATACTCACACTACGCATGCAATAGCCCTGTCTCTGCCTGGACCTGCAACAGCGCTGTCCACTGGCTCCGACACAGCAACACCCGGTCCCTCCTTACACAGAGCATTTCAAAGCCAGGCCAGCCCCCCGTGGGCCGAGGGTTCAGTACAGCCAGTGAACTCGGGACACTCGTGGTTACCGAGTCTCTGCGGCACAGGCGACCCGGGCGGCGACAGGTGCCCCCTGGGAGACAGGTACAGGTACTCTTTGTTCACTCCGGCAGCGAAATCAAAGGGGGACTGGTAGTCCTCGTCAGGCTCCATCGCCCCCAGGTCCATTCCAGAAAGCAGGGAGCATGGCTTGGCCACCACCGTGTCCTTCAGCTGCGGGCCACACCCCCACCTGCCGAAGAGTCCAGGGTTTACAGAGCGGCCTCCTTCCGGAGCCTCACAGCCGCAGTCGCACAGGCGTGTGTTCGATAAACGACTTCACTCAGCAGCCCAGGAGGCGCTGCCCCCGCCCTGCTCCCCAGCTGCTGCTCCCCAGCTGCTGCTGGGGGTGGGGTTGGGGGGGCAACAGAACCAGGAACCAGCGGGGGAGCGGCTCTCTTGGGTCAACAAAGGAGGGCCAGCCTGTGATCCGCCCCAGGTGCCAAACAGTTCCAGCAACGCCACACTGGCACTGGCTCAAGAAACAACCAGGTTTGTTTTGTGTGTTTAACCAGTCAGCTGACCAAAATGGCCCCGGCAGACTTAATCCTCCAGGACAAGGGAGGATTACCAGGCAGTAATCCCGCCACTCCATCTGGGCCAGCATCTCTCCACGGATCAGAGCGCACTTCCAAGGCCACGCTTCCTGCGTTCGCGATCAGCTTTCTAAGTACAACCTGGTACAGAATTAAAGCTGTATTTCCACTATCATTTTATCTAAGTCTGACCTGCCTGCCCTCCCCGCCCTCCCCCAACCCCTCCTCTTCTTGAAAGACCCTGTTTTGGTCACATGTCCTGCAGAGAAGAATCAACTCCCAAGGCCGAGCGCCCAGTGTGCCTGCACCCGCTTTGTTGAACTCAGGCCATGCCTCTGCAGGCGCAACACACCTGTGGGCAAAGGTGCAGGAAAGTGCCCCCGGTCCGCCCATCAGACTAAATGTCCACGTCACCAGATTCATTTCCTTTACACCAGTTTCTTTTCTTTACACCCGGGGACTGGGCCTTCGCCCCAGGGACTGGGCTTCCGCCCGCACGGCTCACCTGCTATTGAGGAGTAAAGAGAGGGGCCACCCCTGAGGTGGGCATGGTCTGTCACTGCAGAACGACAGGAAAGCCGTCCTGCCTTTTCAAATCTACCAGACAAAAAGGGAACCAATACATTCTCCCTCGACTGGAAGCAAACAGAAAACCTAAAATTTCTGAAGCCCTAAAAAGAAAAAGACCGTGTCTAGTGTATACACTGTATATGCACCAAGACAGTCTATATTTGTCCCAATTCATGATTCATATTCTGTTTTTTTAATGTTTTTATTGATTTTTTAGAGAGAAAGGAAGAGGGATGGAGAGATAGAAACATCAATGAGACATAAATTGGCTGCCTCCTGCACGCCCCCTACTGGGGGTCAAGCACACAACTTGGGCATGTGCCCTGACTGGGAATTTAATCCGTGACCTCTTGGTTCATGGATAAATGCTCAACCACTGAGCAACACTGGCTGGACCATATTCGATTTTTTTATTATTATTCTCATGTTGTACTCTATTTTGGGCAAGTCTTTATCTTAAGTTTTTAAAAAGTTGAAATTTAGCAACAAGCAATCTGTATTTTTCTCCTAAAAGACACCCAAATGTGGACAACTATAGAGGTTGTTCATTCCATATTTAGACATAGAATAATTTTTATTACTGTTTGAAAGAATGAATTGTCTGGTTTCTTGAGATCCACAGGACCTCCTATGCGATAGGACAGGCACCACAGGACTGCCCCTGGACCAGAGTGTGGTTAATGGGGTCCCCGTCCTCTGAGCACCCCATGCCCTGGTCTCTAACTGGCAGAAAAGGTGTTTCTCCACACCCGCTCTCCCTCCTACAGCCACAGTGTTGCAAGTCTCTCTGACCATGGAGGACACAATAGACAACAGCCATCTGCCAACCAGGAATCAGATCCACCCTGACCTTGGACTTGCCACCTCCAGAACTGTGAGAAATGAGTGTCACTGTCATCAGCCATCCAGTCCATGGTCACTTATTAGAGCAGCCTGAGCTAAGACAGAGGCAGCAATGCTGACAGACAGCGTAAGCACAGCCACCTCCACACTTGTCACCGTCCCTCCAAACCCCCAGCCCTTAATCTGCAGTCGTGAAGGCCACACGACACCCTCTGTCTGAAGTGCCACCTTTTTTTCTCCTTCTAAAGTCATTCACCTTTCAAGACCCAGGAAGAAACGCCACCTCTTCCTGGAAGCCCTCTCCCCTCCCAGCTCCCTCGTCCACAGCAGCAACACACAGAACTGGATGTGCTCCTGCCCCCTGAGCCCTCGTCCTCCTTGGCAGGGGCACTGATTCTCCATTGTGGTACCTGCCCTGAAGGTCTGGCTGATCAATGTGGAATGAAGAAGGTCTTGTGTATTGTGCCCCGCTTAGCATGGCCAGGGGTGAACCGAGGGGGTGGGGGTGGGGGGCGGTGAAGGATTAAAGAAGACAGACAAGAGAATAAAGCTGGGGCTAGGTGGGACGCTGCTCTCAGATGGGGAGACAGTGCCACAGCCTGCAAGCCGAGTCTTTATTTTATAGCCAGATTTCATGAGGCAAAGTAAGGGCGTGGTCAATATGTTTACAATGTTCTTGCGGGTTTAGAATCTACTCAATTACATGCACCTGCTTTGTTTTGGCAGCATTTGCTGCACCTCCCGCAGCCTATATCACTTAGCCCAGTGGTCGGCAAACTCATTAGTCAACAGAGCCAAATATCAACAGTACAACGATTGAAATTTCTTTTGAGAGACAAATTTTTAAAACTAAACTTCTTCTAATGCCACTTCTTCAAAATAGACTCGCCCAGGCCGTGGTATTTTGTGGAAGAGCCACACTCAAGGGGCCAAAGAGCCGCATGTGGCTCTCGAGCCGCAATTTACCGATCACAGACTTAGCCACCTGGGACCACAGGTTCGGACCATAAGGTCAAGCTTACAACTATAGCCTTTGGCTATAATTGTGCTGGGAGGGCTTTGCCCTCCAAGCTGGGGCTTGCACGTGACTTTGCCACAAGAGGACTGTGCCCTCTCATTAGTCCGAGGCTTGAACCTGTCCAAACGCTGTAGCCACTCTCCACAGTATATAAATGTGAGGATTCAGCATTTAAGTGATAGCTAAAATTACCACTCCACCTGCTTAGGTACAACCTCGGGACGAATATATCACACCCTGCCTCTTGGCCATCAGTCTCCAGTCAGGTCCCACCCAGTCATTCCAGCAGGTGAGGAGGGTGGACAGAGGCCGGAGGCGGGACAGCATGGGGCATGTCAATGGACTGGCAGAAACCCCGCTGACTCAAGGCCCCACACCAAGGAGAAGGGAGTTGTAAGATACAGAAAATGGGAACGTAGCTTGGGGACAGACCACTGAAGACCTTGCGTGACGAACGTTTACACTTCAAACAATGTGTCAAAAAGCCACTGGAGGGTGTGAGCCAGGCAGAGACGGGGTGAGTTTTATAAAGGTCCGTCTGGAGAGGGTGCGGAGGACGCACCAGAGGCAGAAACAGGCTCAGGGGGACTCGGGGACGCCTACCGCTGCAGTCGGCTCCGGGGAGAAGCCTCGGGTCTGGTGGCAGCTCCTTCCCTGCCTGCCGTGGGCCCGAAGGAGGAAACACCAGGAAAGATTTAGTCCTGCCCTGCCGGACTTCGCCGCGTGGGCATTCCAAAGGTACTTCAATATCAACAGGGACCAGGCTGAGTTTACCGGGTTCCCTCGCAATGTTCCTACAACCAGGTCCCCAAGTCTTCCCCCGCTCTATGGGGCGCCCCCAGACCTGCTACCCAACCTGCACTCCATGTCCTTCATGCCCTTCCGCTCTGGGTCACTGGCCACGTTCAGCTGACCTGGAGTGTTTAGGTAGAGACCTGCCCACATCTGTGACGGGACAGAAGCCTACTGTGTGTCCACCCAGCACCCTCCTTTCCTCGAGGAATTCCACCTCACCTGCTCCGCGCGGGAGAGCACCCCACAGACCCCACCTGTGCCCTGGTTCCAGGCGTGGGCTGTGCTTCAGATCCGGCCCCTGCAGGCTCCCCGTCCCCTGCTCACAGGGACTGCCCTAAGGGCAGACATCTGACCCAAACAGCGCCACCTCCAGGCCTCCCCTGATGTTCCCGGGAGGAATAATGAGAGAGAGGGACTCCGTTTGGAGAGGTCAGGAGGCGCTTGCTCTGCCAGGTGAACAGGCAGCAGACAAACCCATGCTGAGACTGGAAGGGGCAGAGGAAGACACAGAGACAGGTCAGGGATGGCACAGCCGCATCTGGGCCACTCCAGCCAGCTGTCCTGGCTTCCCAGTTATAAACAAACGAGAGACCCAGTGCACAAAATTCATGCACGGGTGGGGTCCCTAGGCCTGGCTGGCTATCGTGGCCGATCAGGGCCTTCCGGCTGCCAACTGCGGCCTCCCTCCCCCGGCTGCCGGCTACCGGCTGCTGGCTGGGGCCTTCCTTTGTTCCACGCCACCCCCTGGTGGTCAGCGCATGTCATAACGAGCGATAGAACTCCTGGTCTCCAGGTCAAACTCCCGTGGGGACACTTTGCATATTAGCCTTTTATATATATAGATACATTTCTATGCGACTCCACTTATGGTTCAGGTTGGATTCTATCATTTCAGTAGAAAAAGTACTACCTTCCAACCACTTCCCACTATTACCTCAATCACGTTTCAGCCAAACTTGATATTCCTGTTTCTCAGACACATTTTGAACTCGGCCAAGACAATTTTCTTAAACTGGGGCCTCTTTTCCCTGTATTTCTACCTGTCAAATTCCTACCCACTCATCCAGCTCAACTTAAAAAGTCACCTATGAATGGTAGGCGCACAAGGGATAGTCATTCTAGTGCTACCTGAAGTGGAGGAAAAACAGCACATGTGCCTGCTAAAGGTGATGGTTTAAATGCTAAATAGAACAACCACATAATAGAAAATGACACAAACATTAACATGATGGTGAGGACATGTATATGTTTTACAGGGAAAGATATTCTTGAGACAGCCCATAAACAAAGAAGGTTCCAAAACTCTTTGTTCTGTATGATCTATAAATGTGTAATAATTGGAGAGAAAGAGACCAACTAGCCGAAAGAAAGAAACTGTCGGGAGAAATCCATGTCACACAACCCCAGGAAAGTACCTATGCTCGGCAGTGTCAGCAGAGGGCGCCCCTGGGCAGCTCAACCTTCAGTCTGGCCAGCAAAGTGCACACGACAGAGCAACAGCCCATTAGATGACTCATGCTGTTGCAGATGGAAATGTAGGAAGAACAAACAATTATAGAGAATATTAAGTTTCCACCTGCCCATTAACACATCACTCAAATAGGTCTGGATAGGTTCTCCCTGATTTTGAAAGATACTTAAGGGATGGTCTGATGTAAAAGCTATGACAGGTACAAAAATTCTCTTGGGGGACCTCAAAGTGCACACAGACGAACAATGCCATTACCCAACTGGAGAGGCAGGCACTGATATCAGACACAGGGACGAGTTACCACGGCAGCCAGCGGGAAGGGGTTACAGCTGGACAAATACGGGGCAATTTAACCACCAACCTAATTAAGGACAGCAAAGTTATATATACATCATTGAAAATAGGAACCCAAGGGCCCATATGGAATGGTTAATTTTTGAGTCCATTTGACTGCCCAATTACAAGGTTAAACATTGCTTGACCGATGGACTTGCAAGGAAATTCTCACCTGGCAGGCGCTCCAACCTCCTAGCGGGATGCTTTTCTGTCCTCCCAAAATAACTGAAATCGATTCTGTGTCCCACAGACAGGCCAGGGGCCTTTTTTCCCTTTAAAATGATTTTTGAAATATTGAAGAGCAGGAGTTATAATGAGAACAAGACTTTATTCCCCCTCAACCTATTTTCAAATGTATTTTCCAGCTGAGCCTTTAACGGGGAAAACCAGGACCTGCTGACAAATGTCAAAAAATGCCCGAATTCTCCATCACGAGGGAGTTGGAGGCTGGATCCCAAAAGTACAAAGAGGCCTCACTATGCCAGGAGGTCGCCCTCCTGCACAGGCGGCGTTCCTGCTCTGACTGGAGAGTTTCGTTAGCACAACAGGAAACCATAGCAAGAGCTCGCTATTCCTTAGGTACCAGGTCACTAACTGCAACATCCACATTTTTCATTTTTAAACAGAGCTGTTTCAGTTTTTGGGTCCCTTTCACCCTGGTGGTTTCCATGACGACAGGCTCAGAGCCAAGTTCTCCCACTTTCACGTGTTCACAGACCACCTGGGGACCGCGCTGAAGGACGGGTCCCTCCCCACTGTACAGGTGGGGGGAGGGGCGCGAGACTGCTGAGGCCTGCTTTAGACAGCGGCGGGGGCGGCTGCCTTAGGATAAAGCCTGATCAAGCTCTCAAGACCTGTCACTCACGTGGTCTTAGCACTTCCCAAATAGGTATCTCTTTAAAAAGACACAGATTTTGTGGCCAAAGAGTTTTTGCTTCTGGGGGGTGTGCTTCTTTTTTCCTGC
Source organism: Cnephaeus nilssonii (assembly GCF_951640355.1). Lineage (NCBI taxonomy): Eukaryota > Metazoa > Chordata > Mammalia > Chiroptera > Vespertilionidae > Cnephaeus > Cnephaeus nilssonii. Next base: position 51,522,488 of record NC_137089.1, on the reverse strand, counting down.
CATCCTAACGGGCCACAAAGCGGGGAAGTGTAGACCAGGAGACAGAACTGGCTATGCCACGACAGGGCACACGCCTGCCTGGCCTTTTCAGCAGGGATTACTTAGTCTGGACGGACAGCCATACACCCCGTCTGGAGGATGGCCCAGGAGGAAGCGGGGAGAGCAGGCTACTCCGTCTACGAGAGGTAATCTATTTAAGACAGAGCACAGGGGCTCTGCGGTGAGCTGACGGGGAGGTCGAGGCGTTGCTTCCAAGCCAAATGTTTCCACTTTGCTGACTGGCTGTGAGGAGGGGGCATAAACACACCCAATGTCAGAGCCGAAAGGGAATAAACAAACTGGGGAGCAGATTTTAATTAGGAAAAGCTTGCACGCGCACACAGCTATTCCCAGCAGCTAGAGGCTCGGGGGGGTGTGGGAGCTGCTCCGACCAGCAGGCTCTTATTTAAAGTTAACATCTGGCCATGAGCTTCCATCGTCAGCAAGCTGAGGCATAACCAACACACTCCACTCCACCAGCAAGTCAGACATGGAGGCCGCTGGGCTTGCTCTAAACCCTAATAACTTAATTAGGCCTCTCCCATGGGCAACAGTTAAAAAAATACACAGAACAAATATTGCCCATTTTATCCTAAATCTTATTAAGAAATGGTGTCATAATAAAATGTAGAGCATTTCTATCTGAACCTGTGACTTTGGTTAAGAAATGCCATTTCTAATGACACATTTCCCATCCTTTCCCTTTTTAACACAATTTTTCCCGTATTTCCTTTTAAAGGTCAAATGCCATGCCACACGTCACCTCGAAACCAAATCCATGGCTGGGAGGCTGCAGGCAGCCTGGCTCCTGGCCTGCGCCTGAGAACCCACACTACATACCTGACTAATGACACCTGGATTTGTGGCTGTGAGCGCTCCTTACCGACTCTTCTCCGTTTTATCAAACATCACTGCCAAACAGGTATTAATCAAAAGAGCATATAATGGTGTTTATTCCAGGAAGCTCTCTCCGCAAGGAAGGACAGGATAACGGAAGATGCAGCGTGGGAGGGGCAGGGAGTGGAGAAATGCATTCCTGGTAAGTACCCAGAACCCTGAAATCACGCAATTCTGGTCACGCACGCTGTCCAGGACAGATGAAAGGAAAGAACTAGGTATACTGTTTCATCATTTTACATCAGATGGCTAAGAATATTAGCCAATCACCAAACTGATTTATAATTCTTCCTACATTTTTCCAGTTACAGTTGACATTTAATATTATATTAGTTTTAGGTGTACAGCATGGTGGTTAGACATGTATATGTAAACTAGAGGCCTGGTGCACAAAATTCATGCACTCTGGGAGGGGGGCCTGTGCCCTCTTGCAGTCTGGGAGCCCTCAGGGGATGTCTGACTGATGGCTTAGGCCTGCTTGAGCGGGCCTAAGCCGTCAGTCGGACATCCTTAGTGCTACTGCAGAGGCAGGAGAGGCTCCCACCACCACCACTGCGCTCACCAGCCGTGAGCCCGGCTCTGGCTGAGCGGTGTTCCCCTGTGGGAGCGCACTAACCACCAGGGGGCAGCTCCTGTGTTGAGTGTCTGCCCTATGGTGGTCAGTGCAAGTCATAGCGACAAGTCATTCTGCTGTTTGGTCAATTTGCATATTAGCCTTTTATTATACTAGAAGCCCGGTGCACGAAATTCGTGCACGGCGGGGGGTTGTCCCTCAGCCCAGCCTGTACCCTCTCCAATCTGGGACTCCTGGAGGGATGTCCTACTGCCCGTTTAGGCCCGATCGGGCCTAAACGGGCAGTCAGACATCCCTCTCACAATCCAGGACTGCTGGCTCCCAACTGCTTGCCTGCCTGCCTTCCTGATTGCCCCTAACCGCTTCTGCCTGCCAGCCTTATCACCCCCTAACCACTCTGCTGCCAGCCTGGTTGATGCTTAACTGCTCCCCTGCCAGCCTGTTTGCCCCCAACTTCCCTCCTCTGCCAGCCTGGTCACCCCTAACTGCCCTCTCCTGCAGGGTTGATCACTTCCAACTGCCCTCCCTTGCAAGCCTGGTCCCTCTCAACTGCCCTTCCTTGCAGGCCTGGTTCCTCACAACTGCCCTCCCTTGCAGGCCGGGTGCCTCCCAACTGCCCTCTCCTGCTGGCCATCTTGTGGTGGCCATCTTGTGTCCACATGGGGGCAGCTATATTGTGTGTTGCAGTGATGATCAATCTGTATATTACTCTTTTATGAGATAGGATAGAGGCCTGGTGCACAGGTGGGGGCCAGCTGGTTTGCCCTGAAGGGGGTCACAGATAAGGGTGGGGGTTCCCTTGGGGTGTGGGGCGGCCTGAGCGAGGGGCCTGTGGTGGTTTGCAGGCCGGCCACGCCCCCTGGCAACCCAAGGGGAGGCCCTGGTATTTGGAATTTATTTTCCTTCTACAATTGAAACTTTGTAGCCTGGAGCGGAGCCAAGCCTGGGGCTCCGGCAGCCATTTCTGTGGCAGTTAATTCACCTTCTACAATTGAAACTTTGTAGCCTTAAGCGGGTGAGCCCGGCCAGGGTGTGCAGAAAGCTTTGCTTCCCCTGTTGCCGCCGGCAACCGTGGCATGCTCTCTCAAGCTCCATTCTGCCGCCATTTGTTTGAATTTGTTTACCTTCTACTATTGAAACTTTGTAGCTTGAGTGGAGGCTTAGGCCTGCAACGGCTATGGAAAGCTTGGCTTCCTCTGTTACCTGGGAAACCTTGCTCTCTGTGGCTGTAGCCATCTTGGATTGGGGTTAATTTGCATACTCGCCCTGATTGGCTGGTGGGCGTGGCTTATGTAGTGGAGTGATGGTTAATTTGCATATTACCATTTTATTAGAGAGGATAGGATTATGCACTTTAGTTAATAATAATGTATCAATATTGGTTAATCAGTTATAACATATGTACTACACTAATAGGGCAAACTGGGTGGAGGGTGGATATGGGAATTCTCAATACTATCTATTCAATTTCTGTAAACCTGCAACTGCTCTAAAAAATTAATTAAAAAAAAAAATGTCACCCAGTCCAGACTCTACCTGGGGAAATCCCTAGGGCGCTGAGACTCACCTGCTGGGCTATTACCAGCCATGAGTACCTGAGCAGTCACCGAGAGTATCGTCATGTGCAGTTTCCAGGGCAGGTCTGAGTGCACGTTGAAGAAAGAATGACTAAATTATCAAACTCCATTGTTAATGCCAAGGAGACACCCACCCGGGCAGATCTGGTTAAATTCCTCCAGTGCATTTTAAAAAACAGTGTAGTGGTTCAAATGTCTGCTTCTGCCTTAGCCAGTTTGGCTCAGTGGATAGAGCATCAGCCTGTGGACCGAAGGGTCCTGGGTTTGATTCTGGTCAAGGGCATGTACCTTGGTTGCAGGCTCCTCCCCAGCCAAGACTCTGGTTGGGGTGCATGCAAGAGGCAACCAATCTATGTGTTTCTCTCACATCAATGTTTCTCTCTGTCTTTCCCTCTCTCTTCCACTCTCTAAAAAAAAATTTTTTTTAAATCAATCGAATGTCTGCTTCCTAGCTAAATGAAGAGTATCATTAAATTTATGGAGGAGTATTATCATCTTCAAAGAATGTTCCCCCGCAGGCGAGGGGTCTAACATCTTTCTAAAACAGAAACAGAGATCTACTCAATACAGAAGTAGGACACCATGTTCAAGGCCTACACTTGATCCTTCAAGTCTTTTTTTTCTCCTCGGAAAAATACAGTGAAAACAGCCAAGCAAGATGGCAAACCCATCGCTGTCTGATACAACCACCACGTGGCCCTCGTTCTTCCCACGGGTTTCTAACAAGGCAAATGTGGCCCCAGCATTGCCATGAAGCAGCCTTCTCAACGTTTAACCAGCATGATGATCAAAACAGAGAGAAATTCCAAATTCCGTCTCCATCAGAGAATTTGATTTAGAAAGATAATCCCCTGGGCCAATGGTCAGCAAACGCATTAGTCAACAGAGCCAAATATCAACAGTACAACGATTGAAATTTCTTTTGAGAGCCACATTTTTTAAACTTAAACTTCTTCTAATGCCACTTCTTCAAAACAGACTCACCCAGGCCGTGGTATCTTGTGGAAGAGCCACACTCAAGGGGCCAAAGAGCTGCATGTGGCTCGCGAGCCGCAGTTTGCCGACCACGGCCCTGGGCAAATCTGGCCTCCAAATTTTGAGATGTGAAAATCAGAGGACAAGAACTGTAGAGGGCGGACGACAGGGACACCAGCTCCGAAGGTGCCAGAGACCCTGGAGATCACGATAAGCTGAATAGGAAGACAAATGCTTTAAACTGGTCCCTTTTAACTTTTAAACAAAAACAGAAACTGCCTTCTTATAGCATTTGCTCTGTAAATGAAGACTAAACAGAGGAAGAGAAGCAGGAAGATGGTGATGCCTTCAACACTTCCATTTAAAATCAATAGTTTGGTGTGCTTTGTTTTTTATTAAATTTTACTGGAGTGACATTAGTCAACATGAACACATAGGTTTCAGGTGTGGGTTTCTATGTTACAAGATCTGGGTATTGCACCGTGTGCCCATCACCCAAAGTTAAATCTTCTCCTGTCACCATATATTAGGACTCTCTTGTCCCCCACCCCCTTCCCTCTAGCAACCACCACACTGCTGTCTGTGTCCATGAGTTTCAGTTTTATATCCCACCTGTGTGTGAAATCATATGGTTCTTAGCTTTTTCTGACTTATTTCAGTTAGCACAATGTCCTCAAGGTCCACCCATGTTGTTGCCCATGGTGCTACTTCATCCTTTCTTATGGCTGATAGTATTCCATTGTGTGTATGGGCCTCATCTTCTTTATCCAGCCCTCTATCGTGGGACACTGGTTGTTCCCATGTCTTGTCACTGTGAGTAATGCTGCAATGAACATAGGGGTGGGTGCATATATCTTTGCAAATACGTGATTTTGAGGTTTTCAGGTATACACCTAGGAGAGGAGTGGCTGGGTCGTATGGTAGCTCTATTCTCAATTCTCTGAGGAATCACTAGACTGCTTTCCACAGTGGTTGTACTAAGTCTACATTCCCACCAGCAGCGGATGAGGGTTCCCTTTTTCCCACAATCTCTTCAACATCTGTCGCTGCTTGTCTTGTGAATAACAGTCACTATAACAGTTGTGAGGTGGTATCTCATTGTAGTTGGGTGAGTTGAATGGTATGAGAATTTTACCTCAATAAAACTGTTTTTTAAAGCAAGTTAAAGGATAATACTGTATATAGTATATAGATCATGGTCCCATTTTAATACACTTTTGCCCATGGGTAAGTGTGTGTGCTGGAACACAGATAAAAATTTTCTGGGGGGAAAAAAATCAAGAAATTTAACAGTAACTAAAACTGGGAAGGGAGAGGCTATGCACAATGGATTAAAGAAAGAGGAATTTCAGCCCTAGCCATTTTGGCTCAGTGGATAGAGTGTCTGCCTGTAGACTGAAAGGTGCCAAGCTTGATTCTGGTCAAGGATACATGCCCAGGTTGGGGACTCGATCCCCGGTGGGGGCATGCAAGAGGCAGCCAATCAATGATTCTCTCATCATTGATATTTCTCTCTCTCTCTCTCTCTCTCTCTCTCTCTCTCTCTCTCTCTCTCTCCCTCTCTCTCTCTTTCCCTTCCTCTCTGAAATCAATAAAAATATATTTTAAAAAAGAAAGAGAAATTTCAATTTTTATTTTATTCCTTATGTTCACTTAAAATTTGTTTCACACCATGTAAAATAAAATAAACTTTTTAAAAATAATTAAAAGAATAAGAGCTCTGTGTGGTCATTAAAACTACACAGTACAGGCATAAGAAGAGATACACAGATCTGGCCATGTGGCTCAGTGGGCTGGAGCATCATCCTGAGCACTGAAAGGCCACAGGTGTGGGCTCGATTCCTGGTCAGGACATATATCCAGGTTGCGGGTTTGATCCCTGGTCAGATTTCTCTCTCTCTCTCTCTCTCTCTCTCTCTCTCTCTCTCTCTTCCTCTCTTTAAAATCAATTTAAGAAAATTTTTAAACATATCCTCTGGTGAGGATAAAAGAAAGTTTTAAAAAAAGAAGAGATATGCAGATCAATAAAACGTACTGAGGTCCAGAAACAGATCCCTGTACACAAAGAAATTTATATATGACAAGTGTTAATATCAGCCAAGATAACCCCGTCCTTAACTCAGGACAGAAATTCCAGATGGAATAAAAAGCTATAGGTAAACATTAGTAAATATACCCAATAAAAGTGTCAGAAAACCTACAGGAGATTATTTTCATAATTTAACTGATGACTGCTCTAAGATACAAAACCCAAAAGTTGCCCGGCCACTGTGGCTCAGTGGCTGAGTGCTGACCCATGAACCAAGAGGTCACCGGTTCGATTTCTGGTCAGGGCACATGCCTGGGTTGTGGGCTCAACCCCCAGTGTGGAGTGTGCAGGAGGCAGCTGATCAATGATGTTTCTCTCTCATTGATGTTTCTATTTCTCTCTCCCTCTCCCTTCCTCTCTGAAATCAAAAATATTTTTAAAAATAAAGTTATAATTCTTACAATTATTTCAGCCAAAAACCCCCACACACAACAAAGACAAATATTTCTCAGCAAGCAGGGTGTATTTAATGACCATATGTCTTATGTTCTAGAGATAGTACCCGTGTGGTACTTAATGCCAAAAAATCTGCACTAAAGTAAACATTCAAATTCATTTATGTTGGGTTTCTCTTCCTCTACCCCCACAAAATTTGTGAATATAGCCATCTAGGTACAAGATCGTTACCAAGACAACTAAAAGTCAACACTACCATTTCTCACCAAGAACAAATAATCTATTTAAAACTAGGAGTTATTTAAGGTGAACACAGCACAACTCCACCCTTCACAGCCCCAGAAAAGGCAAGATGTGACAGGAACCCCAAACACCGACGAGGTGACGGGACCCTTCTCTCCCTGCAAGGTAAGAGGCCACCTTATTCAATTCAACTAAGAGACTATGGTCACACATTTTGACTGAATGCTTTTCAAATGAGCTCTGAGTCCTTGTTCCTTCTCAATGCAGCCATTCACGAATCCTCATGACACCATGTTACAAAGCTAACAAAAACACTGTATAAAAGGAGACCACCCCGGCCCGCCCAGTGTTGCTCAGTGGTTGAGCGTCAACTTATGAACCAGGAGGTCGCAGTTACATTCCTGGTCAGGGCACATGCCTGGTTCTCTCTCATCATTGATATTTCTGTCTCTCTCTCCCTCTCCCTTCCTCTCTGAAATAAGAATATATTAAAAAACAAAAAAGTACACCACCCCAAGCAGACCAGCCAAACTCAGTCTGGGAAGCCTCGGGGCCACTTGGAACAGGTACTATCACTATCTGCCCCTGAACCCGTGCATCTGTACAGGGTTCCTACTGGGATTATAATCTCAGTACAAATGCCTGAAATTAGTCCCAACGCACACCAAGCCCAGACCTAGCCGGTGGCCTGCAAGACCCCACACCTGCACTGGGTGATCACCTTATTCACCTTTCAAGCAGGCAGCCTGGTCTACAGACAGGCCTCCGGTCTGAGTTTATTTATCCTTTTCTTTATTCATTTGGAGTATTTCCGCTGATTTCCAGCTGAGCTATGGGTAATAAGACACAGTCATTATATAATTAAGACAAAAAGAATTATGTTTTTCATTATTATTTCTACCCTACAGATTCCCCTGCCCTTTGAATATACTATCGCATTTAGGCCGTCAGAAAAAAATCACGATGGGCGACAAGGTTTTATCATTACCATTTTATAGCTGAGAAAACTGGAAACCAAGCAAATTATTTAATTTGGCTAAAACCTCATGACCCTTCTCTCGTGAGAACTAGTGATCAAGCCTTCACAGTGGGACTAGGGCTGTCTTTATTGCAACCCAGGTGCAAATGGGCCCTGATACTCTCGGGCTCGGGCCATGGAAACCTCCCTTGCGACTTCTAATGTTCTCTTTCTCACATCTCCGCAGGCCGGAACACAGCCAGCAGACAGGAGGAGCCTGCGTCACCGGTTTCTCCTTCACACAAAGCCGCCAAGGAGCCACACCGTGAACAGCACCACACACTGGGCCACGGTGTGAGTGCGAACTAAACTTTCACTATGTGGAGCCACTGAAATGCTGACTTGTTACAGGCGTTATCCTGTGACCTGTAACCTGACAAATACAGGCCCATTTGTAATTTACACACACACACACACACACACACACACACACACACACACTGATATAGCATAAAGCAATATGAAGGTAAATATGAAGCCATTAGCAGCTGTTATCTCTCTGAAATGGGACCAGGTGATCAGGGAAGTAGATAAGGATGCTTCTGCTTTTCAGTTAATACTTCCCTGTGCTGTTTAATTTTTTAAAATAAATTTACTCAAAAGGAGTTCATAAAAATCAGAGAGCTGCTGAAAAATGTCAAAGGTTATCTTACACAAATTGCCTGTTGTCCATTGTACTATAGACGATTTTACCCCCTTACTGAATAAAAAGAAGAAATAACTATCTCATTTATAATGTCCTACAATGTGTCAGCCTTTATTATTTCACCTGGAATTTGTCCATTTTGCATATATTAGATTAAGAATTTATAAAATAAAATAAAATTTTACCTTTAGCATTTATTCTAACTTATACTTTATGCATAGGAGGAAAAGACATATCATGACGCCCTTATGTATTCTATTTGCAATAAGTAAAATATTTGACTGTGAATTTCAGGTACACATCCTTTCATCTACCTATCTTACAGGAAGTGTTAATAATTTATCAATGAAAGTTTTACCATTTCCATCAAAATTTGCAATAATTTTTAAAACATTTACTTCTTCACTTTTTTCATGTTTTCCGAATTTCTCCAGATCATTTTCCATCTGGATTTTTTGGAGGGTGAGGGAGGATGGAATATACCAGAATGACTGCATCCTGGGGAGTGTTACAGTCTGTGGGAGCAGGGGTCCTTCTCCGCCAGCGACTGTGGATGCCGGGTAGTGGACGGAGAAGACATGAGAAGTCACAGGCATGTAAGAGAGGCTTTACTGCAGACCAAGTAGCACTGCTAACAAGGAGCCATCAGACAAAACAGTTGTTCACAGCAGCCTCACAAGGCAGCCGCTAACAAAGCCGTCACATAGAACAGCCCAGCAAACATAGGAGCTAGTAAAGCATCCATGCGCCAGCTGGTCAGTAACACATCCTTATACCAACTTAGACAAAAGAGGCTTCCTGCCAAATAGTGACATCAATATTTGGGTTAAAGGAAGGTATGCCTGCGCAGTGCGTACAGTACAACTGCTGTGTCCTTGCTCAGATTGGCCTTGAACATCGGTGTACTCTGGACAAGGTACTCACATAGTCCAACATCTATAATAATAAAAGTGTAATATGCTCATTAGACCAGATGTCCTTCCAGATGTCCTTCCGGGGCTGCAGCTGTGGGATCGAGGCAGCCACCGCGGCTGTGAGGGAGGGATCCAGGCAGCTGCGGCTGCGAAGGCCTACTCTTACACGAATTTCGTGCATCGGGCCTCTGGTAAAAATATGAATTATAGGATCATTTAAAACTTTAAACTATGAGGTTGGCTTGAATGTCTTGTAACTTGAAGGTAAATCTGGGTTATGTCCTTTCATTTATTTTCAAGATTTTAAATGTACAAGCAAGATCCCAGCTCATTCTCATCATCTCCTCATTTACATTAAATGTCCATGGGTTTATTAACAATGAAAAGCTCTTGGTTGTTCCTACTACTCACATCAGCTTGTCTCAAAACAAAAACTCTTAAAAAAAAAAAATTTCAAGCCCAGCTGATGTTGCTCAGTGGCTGAGCATTAACCTATGAGCCAGGAGGTCACAGTGCAATTCCTGGTACTTCCAACTACAAGATATGATGAGATTAAATGTTCTGAAGACCTCCCTAGTCTAGATGTAGGTCTTGTTATAGTAAAAAAAATCCAGAATTGAATAGTTGATACACTGACTAATGCTCAGACAAAGGTTCCTCTTTAGAACTCCGGAAATAACATTATTTTGATAGAGAAATGGGTTCACACAGGAGTTTTGCCTGAGCATTTTCTTTTCCAGCTCCCACTCTCCCAGACAAGTTGGCTCACTTTCCCAGCTGGTCTCCGAGCCAATGGACGCCCCGTCCTGTCTTCTCACCTGGGAGGGTTCTAAACAGCTCTGATGCAGGAAGTTTGAATGTAACATTTGTTCCCTGGACTGAAATTGAGAAACTGTAACCACTAAGGCACGCACTTTTCAACACTGCAGATGCTTACATCACACACACACACAACCTACCACTAGATGCTCAGCATTACAGTGACAGCTGACATCAGCGGAGCCAACCCCGAGGAGCTGCCTCCCCCGCTCGCTCCTTGCACCCTTGGACTGGGCCAAGCCAGCAGCGCCTGCCAGCAGCTGTTTGTGGAGCAGGCAGGGCCGCCCATCCTGCCCAGGAGGACTGCCGAAGGTGGCTTCATCGAGGACAGCATGAGTAACCCGCCAGGCCCAGCAAGAGTGGCTCAGCTGGTTAGCACCAACAGGAATCCCTTTCTTCTGCTCGTGTAATCGTCCCTTACCCTTTCTCGTAAAAACCCCGTCCTCAGTACTTGGGTTTCTGTTTGAATCTGTGCTCCCCAAACTGCAATTCTGTGATCCCAAATAAACGCTTATCACCTCTCATTTTTGCCTTTTTAATTTTAGGTTAACGACAACAGGTAAGACATTTACTATTCTTCTGTTCCACCTCATTAAAAAAAAACAGCTGCTCAGAATCCAGAACCCAACACGCAGTTTGAAAAATAAACCCCAAGACACACTCCAGAACACGCAGCAATCCTAAAGTCCTCCTTAGAGACAACGGTGCGAAAGGAAAAGCCGGCACCAGACACTCCCCTCGGCCAAGCATGGCAATACTTAGCTCCTCTCTGCACATCCGTAAAACACATCAATGCCTGGGCTTCCACCTCATCACGGAGGACCGCGGGCAGTTTCTATTCAAATGTAGGTAATTCATTACCCTGGCCCTACAGTTCTCCCAGTCCTACAGCTAGGGACTGGAAAATCCAACAGCCCACAGCCCGTACTCAAAGTCCCTGATCACTGTTACCCACTCTCGCTCAGAGGCAAATTTTCAACCTTGTCAATTTTTTAAAAAGGAAGTAGGAAGGCAGCAAAATAAAAATCAGCAAAACACTAAGTTTGCTTGAATAGAGACCAGTGAAACACATCTTTGTACTTCCCCAAAATGAGCCACGGTGCCGTAAAGAGAGTAAAATCAATTCACAGAGACAGAAAGGAGAGGAGTGGCCGCCCGGGTGGGAACGTGCAGGACAGAAAACAGACACAGTGCTAACGGACACGGCCTACAGCCGGACCTTGGGGACGGTGCCGGGCTCTGCAGGTTTACTAACAACCACGGAGTCATACACTCACGAGGGAATTTTGAGGTAAACTGTATGGTAATTATTGATTGCAAATTATATCCAATAAAGCCGTTTTTCTAAAAAGATCTAGCCACATGTGTAAGAGAAGGAAAACATCCAAGAAGGTACGTGTTAGTTAAAACAATCAGTGTGCAGAACAGTGTGCATGATGCGTTCCCATCTGGGTTTTTAAAACAGCTATACACATGACCTGCATGATGTTCCTAGAACAGGGATGGGGACATCCAGCCTGCGGGTCGTATAAGGCCCTTGAAATCATTTGGTCTGGTCCTACCAAGGCATTAGAGGTGAGTTAATTAAATGTTTGACCAAACATAGCAGGCTAATTTTTCAAGTTGATAATTTCGTATGGCCCGAGAATGATGTTATCAATATCCAAACGGCCCTTGGCAGAAAAAAGGTTCCCCACCCGTTCCAGAACACCCGGGGCTCGATGAGGGCAGCTGTGCCTGGGAAATGGGTCGAGGGCGAGCGTTTGCATTATTTTTCAAAAGCACGAAAATTGGTCGGTCGGAGCCCTCAACAGCAGGCCCCTCCCAGTTTGGGTTAACGCTGTCTTTGGGTGGGGGAGGCCTCGTTCGGTAGAAGACTATGTTAAAAAGGTGACTCTTTGGTGACAGAATCCTCAGCCTGAACCCTCATTGCATAAGAACCCGCAGCAGAGAACCTGCATGCCCTGGGGAGGAAAGCGTGGTTTCGTAAGGTTCAGACTTCTGCTCCTTCGGGCGCAGGAACCGAACTCAGAGTGGTCTACGCTCGGGACTGCAGGTTTGGGGCGGCATCCAACACGACGGGAAATGGAAGTATACTCCGCATCGACACTGAGCGAAACAAAAGAAGTATCTAACCACAATGCTGTTCACCTGGAACCCACCAAAATAACACTGAACATAAACGGTAATTGAAAAAGAAAAATGAAAAAAACACACAAAAGGATACACAAATGAAAAAACTGAAAATGAACCCCAAAAAGTCACTCAACACCCCACCCCAAAGCCTGTAACCAGATCTTTGGTAGCTGCTGGGTTCTGGCCTGGGCTCTGCCTTCGAGCCACATCACACCTCTTGGCCTTCGTCAGTCTGGGTACCTGATCGGGCTCTTCACCTGGCTACTTAAGGACACTGACACTCTGAAAATGAAGATCTTGTGGCTCACCCCCCCTCCCAGAATTCCCCCAAAAGCATCCACTGTCAGGCCTCCAGCCCACTCTGTCATCACATGGCTTCCAGATCCAGAAGGCCAAGGTAAGCAGATTTGGACAAAATACTAGCATCCCCAACTTTCAAACACAAGACTCACGTCTGACCTGCACCCAGCCCCTCCCACCCAGGTCTGCACGGCGTGTGGCACCCTGACATCATCCACCATCTCCCTCCCTCTTGCCAGAAGACCCCTCCTGGCCCAGCCTGCCCACCCTGCTGCTGCACTGCCCCCTGGAGCTTACCCCACACACTGCAGCCCTGCCGCCCCCTCACCTACCTGTGCTACTTGGATTATTTCAACTCCATTACTCAACATTCTGTTGCCTGTGTGTACTGAACACTGCCATGTCCAAGAGACTGGCGAGGAGGAGGGAAGGATGAGATTTTTCTAGATAATATTTAGGACAGTGTTTTGTTTTTTAATACAGTAGCAGCTTTACTGAGCCATAATGCACATACTGGGCACAATTCAGTAGTTATTAGTCTGTTCACAGAGTTGGGAAACCATCCCCAAGACCTAATTTTAGAACATTTCATCACCCCCAAAGGAAACCCCATGCCCATCAGCATCTAGGATAGTGTTTTTATGGGAAAAAAAAAATATTTTTTTCAGAGTTTCAGTCTTGCAAACTTTTAGAACATCTAAAATTATAAAATACATGCACAGTGTGATCTAGAACTGGAAGGGCATAAGCCCTCCCTTAGGGGAAAGCAATACCCTGCTAAACAACAAGGCAGGAGCCGTGGGTCCGGACAGCGCCTCGGGCCAACAAAACGCGCTCAACCAGAACAAAATAAACTGACGAGCAGAACCAGAGACATGGAGACATGGCACAGACTGACAGACGTCAGAGGGGAGGGGGGTGGGCGGACGGATGGAAGAAGGTGAAGAGAACAGCCAAGTGACATATATGACAGCCCGTGGACACACCACACTGTGGTGAGGCCAGAGGGGAGGAGAGCGGAGACTGGGGGGAGGGGGGGGGGGAGAAGAGGGGGAATAGGAGACATCGGTACTAATGTCAACAATTACACATTTTTCTAATTTAAACAAAGCAGAATGGCTTTCTCCTACCCTCCCAAGTGTCCCCACAGGCCCCAGGCCGGCCCCGGCCCAGCTCGGCCTCTGGGCCTTTTCCTGGACCCACACTCTGCCAGCTCGGAGAGCGGGCTCTGTTACCATCAGCAATGCCAACGTCACCTCGAACTGGAGACAAGCAGAGAAAAGAGGCCTATTTATGCTCTCAGCGCAACAAAACGTGCCTTTGTTGTACGCCAAGGCCCGGAGAGTCCCAGGCCTGGTCCCCCCATGACACACACACTGGCCCCATGGCCGCTGCTTCCGGAACACGGACTCAGACACGGCCTCTGCGCCTTAACGGCCTGGAAGAGGTTAACGAGTTTCTGCAAAGTAAGCATTGTAACAACCGCTAAGGCTTCCCGGTGGCAAAAAACACCCACAGGGATGCCCACCTGAGTCCACACCACACACACACACACACACAATCCAGCACATACTCTCTGTATGAATTGGTTATATACGACTTTTTTATGAAAATGCTTTGGACACTCCATCACCAGGATTACTGCCTCCTGTCTCTGAAGTCAAGTTCACGGGTCACTCTTTAATCAGCAGAGGTCATTCTATCCTGTGCTGTGAATGCTCAGAGGCCTGATCCCACACTGGCCAGGTCGGCTCTCCAGCTTCTCACTGAGAGCAGCGGGCCTGGCCTGCTCGGCCCCACACCTGAGGGCAGCGGGCCTGGCCTGCTCAGCCCCACACCTGAGAGCAGCGGGCCTGGCCTGCTCAGCCCCACACCTGAGAGCAACGGGCCTGGCCTGCTCAGCCCCACACCTGAGAGCAGCGGGCCTGGCCTGCTCAGCCCCACACCTGAGAGCAGCGGGCCTGGCCTGCTCAGCCCCACACCTGAGAGCAATGGGCCTGGCCTGCTCGGCCCCACACGTGTGTACAGAAAACTAGGGAGTGAAACCGCCGGACATTAGCGTTGGCCTGGTCCCCAGCAGTCAAGACTTGGTTAACTGCGGAGAAGCCTGCTTGCATTTAGCTCCACATTCAGAAAATGGGGGCAGCCAGAGACCAAATCGGACTGGGCAGCACGGACCCTGCCCTTCCTCCACCTCCCCGTGACCCCCAGGAGAGGGTGGGGAGTGGGGGGAGCAGGCACTGCAGGGTGGATAGAACAGCACCCGCAAGGCAGGGCCACTTCCAGCAGCCGATGGCAGTGCCAGGGAGCGTGACCGTGGGAGTGAGGCCCGGCGGTGTACGCCCTGAGTCCACACAGAGGAACCACACGACCGGGAAGAAGGCCCCGCTCCCCGGACTCGGATCCCCCACCTGTGACCCATACCGCTCTCCAGGCAGCTGCTGAGTAGGCTCATGAGCCCACCACAGGGCTGCTCCTCATGTCCACCTCCTGCCCCGCGAGCCGCCTCCGGAGACAGAGACCTGCGCCCCCAGGCAGGTCGGGCCCTAGCAGGAGTACTCCATTAGCGCATCTCTCTCTGTCTTTGCTGCTACAAATCCCAAAAGGGCTCCTGGGTTGGGAAGAAAGCCCTCAAATTGTCTTCTGGACTTACATCCAGCCTCAAAGTAAGAGTCTGGATCTTTTGGAACACACATTTGCTCTGGGACCAAAACTCATTACAGCTTAGCAAGAGGCCACCCACAGCATGCTCCAGGCTAATTACACGTCTCACCCACGTAACTTACGTGGCTAACGCTCATGCCTCCCCCGCCTGGCGGCACCTTCCTCCCGTGTCGGGGTCGGAGCCACCCACTCATTTCTTGCTTTGTTTGCTTAAGCTTCAGTGTTAGCACAATGCCCACCACTTTAAAAGCAACCAACTGATCAATTAACTAGAAATGACCATTTCTAGAGCTTATAGGTATCCCGTAACCCAACATTAAAACACCTACTAGGGGCTGAACAGATCCATTTCAACATGAAGCACATGTGCTAAGTGGTTGGGATTCTAATATATTCCCCTGTATTAGGCACCAAAGCAGACGGAAAGCAGCAAAACACTTTTTTTAAATGTTATTTATGTTCTCATCACATTCATGCAATACAGAGATCAAATTTTTAAGCAATGACAAATACCATATTAGTTCATTTTTGGGTTAACCTATATGATGAAATCCATGTAAGAGATTCCAAAACTTAAATAACAGGTAACAAATTCTATAATAAGCTTTTTTTTAAAGTTCAAAATATAGTCCAACTCAACCTGGGCGTTCATACTTCTTCAAATGAAAGTAATCCTTGTCTGGCAAACAGGTATTGTAATATTTTGTTCTTTCATCCACCATGAAGAATCTCATGATAATATTACGAACACGTAGTAAATACACTACATGTTGATTTTCCCAACATACGAGGCGAGGATTCTGCAATAGGAAGCCACTTGTGACTAAACTAACGCAGAACTTAAAAACACTGAGGTTCCCCTGGGGTTTGCAGGCTGAACAGTGGGCATCTCCTGATGGGGGACATGGAAAGGGGTCGGTACCCATCACAAGCAGGGGCTCTGCAAGCTGGCTGAGGTCTCCTGGCCTTCCCCCTCCCTGAGGCCCAGGCGTCCTCACACAGCTGAGGCCTGCCGCCTCTCCATAGCAACCGCAGCAAGCCCTCCCGCCCAGGAAGGCCAGCTCCTCCCGACATTAAATATGTATTAGGTCCAGACAGTGCTCCTTCGGGGCGTTCATTAGATGCCACACACGCAGAGGACCCTGCTCTCCTGCAAAAGCCCGTTTCAATCAGATTCCTGATTAACCCAGAGAGGAGTGCCCGCGGGGTCCCGTGGGGCTGGCAGGTGGCCGGCCCGTTCACCAGGCCTCAGAGTCCGCTTCGTTACTGCCGTTCAGAACCCACGGCTCTTCCCATTTCTCAGTCATCCCAATCGCCTCAGCACCACATCCAAGCAATCGTAACAGAAAAACAAAAATCGAATAAAGCACTTTACCTCTTTAAAACCTAGTAAGGCCCTCAGACCTTGGTCGTTTGGAAAGAATGCACATTGCAATGAGTTACTCTGTGGGTTATTTTGTAATTTGTTTCCACACACCACATGGGTTCAAAACGCATGCCTGTCTCAGGCTGCAGCACTCCTAGGGGGGTTCGTTCTAAATCTGGGAAGCCCTGCGGTTAGAATGAGCACAAATGGTTATCATTTATTAGGGCACTTTCACACCCCAAAGCAGAAGGAGGTAACGGTCCTCAGGTTTCCTGATGATGGAAAGGGCATCTCTGCTTTAAAAGCAGGTGCTCCCAAGAAGTTCAAAGGGACAGCGGGGACCTTGTTTAAGCCGGGCCCGTGGCCAGAACGACGGCCACGGGTAAAGGCCGGTGAAGGCAGGTGATCTCTGAGCAGTGCCACCGAAGTCGGGACCGTTTTCACACCATCAGGGAGAGCTGAGCTACCAGGACCCTTCTGCTTCTCGCCAGCACCTGGTTCAGGGCCTGGCACGGGGCAGACGCTCAAAGGGTGGGAACAAGTGGCTGGAGGGGTCCTGAGATTCTTCCTCCTCCTTCAGGGGGGCACGTTAAACACCACCCCACCCCAGCGTGTCACTCTTAGGAGCACCTCGAAGGGTATGACAAGCCAGGAAAGACGAATCCTGACATTCAAGAAATGACAGGTTCCTCAACATACTAGGG
The DNA here is from genome assembly GCF_951640355.1 of Cnephaeus nilssonii. NCBI lineage: Eukaryota > Metazoa > Chordata > Mammalia > Chiroptera > Vespertilionidae > Cnephaeus > Cnephaeus nilssonii. The sequence continues at coordinate 51,505,131 of NC_137089.1, read as the reverse complement.
CAACTCCACACTAAATCAGTGTCTGAGGCAAAAGGAGAAAAATAACTTTTCCCCCAAAACTGAACTTAGAAGCAATGCCCATTATTCTGAGATAATATTCTTCCTGACTCTGGGGGGGTAAAGAGGTGTTAAAAATCTCATACTTATGTTTTTAAATGTTGGCTTTTTGTTTTTAATGACTTAGGAAAACAAGGAAATGACAACCCGTAATTTTATTTTATTTATTTATTTTTTTCGTAATTTTATTTTTTTTAAATATATTCTTATTGGTTTCAGAAAGGATAGGAGAGAAAGAGAGAGAGAGAGAGAGAGAGAGAAACATCAATGATGAGAGAGAATCAGTGATTGGCTGCCTCCTGCACACCCCCAAATGGGGATTGAGCCTGAAACCCAGGCATGTGCCCTGATCAGGCATGGAACCGTGACCTCCTGGTTTGTAGGTCAATGCTCAACCACTGACCCACACAGGCTGGGCCAACTCCGTAATTTTAATGTTGCCAATCTGTGAAATCCAAAATACTAGGAATGGTGGTGCTAGGATGTCACACCCACTTACCTGTGCGTACAACTCACCTGTGACTACCTAGGACCTGTGGACTCACCTAACCAGATCACTGCGGGGACAGCACGGAAAAAGAGGAATAACCGGTTTAGGAGGTGGAGGGCACGGGAAGGCTGCATTTGGTTATAAATCTTGTCTGACATGAGGAACAATGTCCAGATTGGAGAACTCTCATATGACTTCCCATAAAAAGTGACCTTTGGACCCACAGCCTCCATTGCTGATGAGGGCCGTTCTTATCAATCAGGGTCCGAGAGGGGAAGACAGCTGAACAGCACTGCTCCAGGGCGTGTACAGCCATATCCGGTGGAACTTGCGAGGAGGCCGAGAAGGCACATGTTACAGGATGCCTAGCAGCTCTGGTTTAGCCCCAGGTTAGAAAGTGGCTCCCAACGTGGGCACACGCCCCACAGGGGGGCAATGTGATTTTTAAGGGGGGCAATTCGAGAATGAGTTATTAACAGTGACTTTTTTGCATTTCTTATGGTTCTAGGGGTCTCATATACATTTTATAAATATATATTTTGACATATTTAAGCATTTCAGTTCTCTATTATGTTTTAAAACTTTATTTGCTATTTTTTCACATCACTTCATATTATTATTTTTTAAACAATTTCTTAGTGATTTCTTCCTCAGTACTTCAACTGTCCTTTCGCTCTTTTATTTTTCTCTTTCATGGATACCATGTTCTTTGGGAGCTTGTTTAGACCAAGTTAATGGCCTTCTAGGCTTCCTCCACGTGAAAAGGAGTCACTTTTTGAATAATAGGAATTCTATGTGGGGGGGGGGGGCATCAGGATTTTAGAGATGATTCGGTGGGGCGTGGCCAGAAAAAGGCTGGGAACCAACGGCCTAGGTATTCTTATCTCAACTCTGCGATTAGCCATCAAGTAGAAGTTTCGCTCTTTATAAAAAGAACTCTTCAAATTTCACTGAGGACAAAAGGCTGAATACAAGGACGCTCTCGGGCTGGGTGCGGGGGCATCGCTACTCCAGTGTCAGGCTTTCTTGTCCTGGATATTTCGAGGTCATCACAGCCCGCTGGTCTCTGATACGAGCGGAACCCACGCTGAAGTGACCGGAGGACAAGGAAGCCGCTGTGTGCAACCGGGGCCGAGAAAAACCACCGCTGCTCTTAACCTGAGCGCCTCCCCTCCTCGGCTCCCACACCCAGCCAACTGGCTTCTTCCTTTAACAAGACCAGATGTCTAGCTGTGTAAGCAGTTTGGGTCCTGGACCCAGAGAAGATGAAGCAAGAGCGTTATTCTAGCCTCACAGAGCAGAAACATCCAATTAAAGGGAAAAAGATTTGCCCGGACATGGAGAGTATAACCAGGGTACGGAGATGAGTAGATTACTCTTACTGCCAAGCCTCAGCTGAACACCAAGTTTAGCTGCTAATCCCATTATTAGGAATAGAGGCTTTTACCCCTCACCTCCGAAGGAACAGACTTACCTGAGCCCGTGCGGAGGAGGCCTGCGATAGGTCACAGGGCCCTCCTGTACGCCACCTGGTCCTGCATCTATCCGAAGAGAACCAGAACGCAAGTTAAGTTAAAGCAGACACCGGACGGACTGGTTTCCCATGCAGATTCTCCTGAGAGGTCTGAGCATTCCCTGAGACGCAGCTTTCCACATGAACAAGAGCCTGAGCCGGGACTGAGCAACCTGGGCAGCCACCTTGCTGGGCCGGGCCTTGGAGACACCTGCTGGAGCTGACCTTTGTCAAGGGCCCAGGGAAGGGGGCAGAGTGAACTGCCTCTACCTCCCCCACGGCCCCCACCTCAGGAGCAGGTCCACCCTGAACCTCCAGTTCCACCCCCACTCTGATCCCCACCCACAGGCAGAGGGCTGAGCTGGAGAGGAGGGGCCGCCGCGCCCTCCGCCCTCCGGGAGCCTGCAGGAGCCAGGCCCACTGTCACCAAGACCAGGTCTGAGACGCGGCTGGGCCTACCCCCCTCCTATGCAACGGGCGCTCAATCCAGCGCCCCGCACTGCCCACAGCTCAATCCAGCGCCCGCACTGCCCACAGCTCAACCCCGCGCCCGCACTGCCCACCGCTCAACCCCGCGCCCGCACTGCCCACAGCTCAACCCCGCGCCCCGCACTGCCCACAGCTCAACCCCACGCCCCGCACTGTCCACAGCTCAACCCCGCGCCCCGCACTGTCCACAGCTCAACCCCACGCCCCGCACTGCCCACAGCTCAACCCCGCGCCCCGCACTGTCCACAGCTCAACCCCGCGCCCCGCACTGCCCACAGCTCAACCCCGCGCCCCGCACTGCCCACAGCTCAACCCCGCGCCCGCACTGTCCCTCTGTGCTGGCACCAGCTTTCCCGAGCCCTGCTCCCTGTGACAGCCTCAGACAGGCCTGGGTTCCCTGCACAGGGAAACGGATCCGGGAGGCCGTGTCTCCAGTCAGCGCTGTGATTAGGGCCTGGATACTGACTATGGGGGTGCTGGGGAGGCGGAGGGGGCAGGGCAAGCACTAGTGAGCAAACACTGCGGGCCTGCCTGGGTTTTCACTTTCATTCGGACGAGGTTCTATTTCCATCAGTGTGTTGGCCCCTTAATTAACAGGTACATTCAAGAGGCGGATGCTGACACACCAAGGGGGAGATGGGGGAAGGGTGCTTACGATTCCGAGGTCGCCAGGCTCTTACGAAAAAGAAGTGTTTATACATGTTTCTCCACTCAGATTACGTTTAGCTTATGCAAAAAAAAAGATAAGAATTACTGCAAATCACAGAGAAATACTAAATAGAATGAGTACAGCTGCTTTACACACGCCAGTACCTGGAGGGGCTCAATGACGGCCACAGGTGCTTCCCCAAAAAACAAACACCAAAGTGTGGTGGCCGCTCGGGGTGCTGCCGAGTGCAGGGACCAAATAAGGGGTTCACCGCCCACATCACGTGGCTGAAGCCAGGACCCAGGAGGCCTGGGTAAGGGCGGTGCCACCAGCAAATTCCTTCTTTTTCGCACGCGCTGGTGGAAAGAACGAGGGACCTCACTCCTCAAGCTGAAAGGCCACGCCTGCCACACCGCCCCGCTGCGTCCCGCCTTCACCCCTCCAGCCTCCACAGCAAGAGGAGCAGGCCTGTCCTCTGCGAAGCACACAATGACGATTTCCTTCTGTTCAGCTCAGAGAACATGAATGCGACGTGTGGTGTTAATGGGAAAAGCCCACATGAGAAATTCCCCCAAGGACGAGGGGACTGGCAGATGGGCACGTGGTCAGAAGCCGGGGTGGGCCTGGGTCCCTGCTCTTACCTGTGGGAAGTGTCCTGAGAGCCCGAGGCCGAGGGAAGGGCGGCCAGCACCTGGAGCCGGTGTCAGCGCAGGGACAATGCGACAGTCCCGTCCGGGCATGGCACCGGCTTCGAAAGAAACATCAGGTTTCCTCTTCATCTCCTAACGCTTCTAAAAATTACATGGCCTCCAAGTGTTTCCACTCTGCCCAGAATTATACAGAAACCCAAAGAGTTAAACTGATAAAGTATGGTTTTTGGAAATTTCCAATAATTTGAAATATTTTTCTAAACTTTGAGTCATTACACACACACACACACACACACACACACCGAGAGAGAGAGAGAGAGAGAGAGAGAGAGAGAGAGAGAGAGAGAGAGAGACCTAAATTAGCTTTGCAATAGCAATGTAATTAATTAATAATAAATGGGGGGAAAAACTAGGAAATCCATTTTCAGAGGTTTTTTTTAATTCTTACTGGAAAAAATTTTAATACTAATAAGAAACATACATTACGTATATTGAATGAGTCCATGAAATCCCTTCAATAAAAGCAAAGCAAAAACAACTTTCTGGCCCAAGTGGGGAAAGATAAAAAGAGAAAGAAGAAAATGGAATTCGGTGGGGAAAAAAGACAGGAAAAGAGAGAGAGACTGCGGGCGGGAGGAAGGAGAAGCGTGGCCGCAGAGAGCCCATGGAAAGAGCCCACGGAGAGAGCCCACGACTGAACCCATGGACAGAGCCCACGGAGAGAGCCCACGGACAAAGCCCATGGACAGAGCCCACGGAGACAGCCCACGACAGAGCCCACGGCAGAGCCCACGGACAGAGCCCACGGAGACAGCCCACGGACAAAGCCCATGGACAGAGCCCATGGAGACAGCCCACGACAGAGCCCACGACAGAGCCCACAGAGAGAGCCACGGAGAGAGCGGGCTGCTGTGCCACGGCAGGCCTAAGGCTCAGATGTGGGATCATCAGTTGTCTAGCGCCCTCGGCAAAGCTGGTTGTCTCACCAGCGCTCACTGCCCTTCAGGTGTAACATCCACAGCCGCATGACGCACAGGATACGCCAGGGAACGCCACCAGACCTGCAGGGAGCCCAGCGCAGCAGAGGCCGCCAGCAGGCAGGGACCCGGGCCTGAGCCCCTGCCAGGGCTGACAGAGGAAGTGGGCTGGGGAAGGGGCTGTCGCCTGGGAACACAGGCCCCAAAGCGGGAGGAACCTGCCGAGTCCTCCTCCTCCAGCCCAGAGCACGGAGCACGAAGCAGTCGCACCATTTCTCCATCAGCAGAACAGGCCTCGGAGGCCTGCCTCTCTCTCACCCACGACCAAGGAAGTAGCTGACTGACTCTGCAGTCTGGGGCGGCCACTGGGAATGAAAACTCCCAAGTGCAAGAAGCCAGGACAAATAATCACGCACAGGTCAGTCCCACGGCCCACCACCGGCAGGGAAAACATCACAGCGTTCCCAGGATTTGGCTCAAATGTCACCTGTCGGCTCCCCTGCGTCTCACCCAGGCTCAGGATACTACTTTCAGCCGCTGATGTTTAACAAGCTCTTACTGTCTGCAAGGCTCTTGCACGTTAAAGTGAATTGTTGCTTAGAGACTTGAGCTGCTTGAAGGTCAAAGCCTAGATATGACTATTCAAATACGTTTGGCATTAAACGCATCTTTGCTAAAATCAGTGGCAAATACTATAGGAACAGTAAGCCCCATTACTCCCCCTGCCTCCACTTTCTTCGCTAATTTCACAAACACACACAAATGTCAAGCACAGGCAAGCAAATCACCATCACGTACCCCAAACGTCCCTTCCGAACACCACTGGGCTTCTGGAAAGAGCAGTCTGGCCTTTGGCGTTGCCTCCTTTACCACTCCACAGGCCCGAACCCACCAGCCTTCCCTCCTTCTCCGCACCCCCACCCCATCTATGGGCTTGCATCTCAGCATTATCCCAACTGTCCTCGTCACCAAGGCCAACAGCTACATTCCCCCTCAATCTGCTTGGCCTCTCCCCTCCCCGCCCCTCCCTGAAATGTCCTGTTTGCTCCACTTTTTCCTCGAAATCAACTCAGCAACTTGATAGCTTCAAACATCACCTGTGCTAAGGTCCCCAAACCATGACATTCTGCCCACTCCTCTCTTAGCCCCAGATTTCACTGCCATGCACATGCGCCACAGGACCTGGGGTGGCCATAAAACATGCACACAGTCGACACTCCTCCCACCAACAGTGGGGTCTAATCCCCCCTCCCTGAATGGGCCTTTGTGACCCATTTCTAATAGAATGAGAGAAAGTGACGCCACGTGACTTCGAGACAGGTCATAAAAAGCCACACAGCTGCCCCCTGCCTCTCTCTTGGGACTCCCCCCGGGGGAGCCCTGAGCTAACTTCCTGAGCGGCCTGCTGCTGGGCCAACAGCATGGTCTCCAGAGAAAACACTCAGCACAGGCAAGCTAACAGCCCTCAACAAACAGGCTGTGTGGACCGGAGACCACGGGGGAGCAGGTGCCTGACCTCCAGCCGTCCGTGTCTTCCCAGAACCACCGGCCCTCGCGTGGTCGTTTGGATGGTCCCAGCTGCAGGCTGCAAGTGGTCCAACTGAGGCTGAGTGGCCCAGCCGAGCTGCCCCTGCTGAGCCCAGGCACCTTACAGCTCTACGACCACAGTCCATGCTGCCGTTTTAGACCACGAGGTGTGGGGCGGTTTGTTATGCAGCTCTGGGTGACCAGGGCTCCAATGGGACAGACCCCACCCAAGCGCAGACCCTCCCTCCTGCATCTGCTCTTCTTTTCCTAGATTCTATCCCAGTTCCAACCCCTTTGCCCTCAGACCCGCACCCCAGATCTCACCCCCAATTCCCTTCCGTGCCCCTTTTTCTCTTATAAAGATTTCCTACTTAGCCTTCAAGTCCAAGTTCGAAGATCACCCACTTTCCTTACAGAGGCCCGGCCTAGCTGTCCACTGCCTCGGCGGCCACGGTCACGCAGCCATACACACCCATTTCGCTGGAGTGGCCTCGTACGCTTGCACTTGCTGCTAAAGAAATGAAGTGTTTAATTTGAAATGGGAACCACTGGGTGAGCATTTTACAGAAATAGCTTATCTTCAGTTTCACAATAAGTATGTACTGACTTGAATGTCTGAGTAGAAAATTCAGCTTCATCATTTTCTGGTTATAAGATATTGAGATATTCTAGTTATAGTCCTAGTGCTAGTCACAGATTTCTCCTTAATTTCCAAAATACGTGAGTGTGGACGAAAAGGGGCCACATGCTGACCTGACCAGCTCAAGGCAGGCCTGCGTGGCGGCCTTGCATACTCAGAGACCTAAAGGAACCACAGAGGATGGTCTGAAATTAAAACGTTGTAACTAAAAGCAGTTTATGGTGGGCAGCCCTGTCCTAGGCCAGAACCTCCCTGACAAAGGTCAATTCTGCCCTAACTGAGCCTGTCTACTGTCTTTTTGCATCTACAATTACAGATCACTGGAATGTCAAAACAATTTTCCGGACCCCTCACAGGCACCGCTCTGCGGAGACCACAAATCCCCTCAGTTACTGAGCTACTTGCTGACTGTTAACTATCCTGCACCCGCCTAAGCCAAAGAGGTGTGTATCCATCATTTTACCTTTTATCCACTCCCAGAGGTTTCCCCACTTGGTTTTCTCCCACCTCCCTAATCTATCACCAATGGACTTCATGTAACCCACTTCTGTCTCCTCCTTTGATTGTGATGTATAAAACAAGGTGCAAAACTGCCATTCTCCGGAGCATTCTCTCAATCCCCTGAGGTTCTGCTTCCCAGCATTTGTCAACAGTTTGGCTCAAATCAACTCACAAAAATTCTTCACAGGTTGGAATGTTTCTTACGTTATCATGAGGTATTGTCAGCCTCAGAGAGGTTTAGTGACTTATCCAGTATCTCATAACCAGAAAATGATGAAGCTCAATTTTCCACCCAGACATAACTTCAAGTCTAGCATTCTTTGCCCTAAACATGTATAACTAGTTCTGACCCATGAGGACAGACACACGGCCACGTCCCTTCCCATGGCGCTACCACAGCCTGCTGCTTTTCTGAACAATACCTTTTAAAGGAAAAGGGAGAGCGTAAATAACTCTTCCAGACACATCACACTTTTTATCAAAATAAATGCCAGCCAGGCCGATGTGGCTCAGTAGTAGATTGAGCATAATTCCATGCACCAAGAGGTCACTGGTTCGATTCCCAGAGGGGGCACACACCCGGGCTTCGGGCTTGGTCCTCAGTAAGGGACCTGCAGGAGGCAGCCGATCCATGTTCCCCTCTCATCGATGTTTTATCTCTCTCTCTAAAATCAATAAAAACATATTTTTTAAAATATTAACTCCAGATGGATGAAAGATTTAAATGTAAAAACTAAAACCATAAAAACATACACACCAAGTGAAGATGGCATTTCTGGGAATGAGTCAAAAGCTAGAAGCAAAAGATAAAAACCCATCAACTGGTATTTCTGCTTGGGGGGGGGGGGGGGAAGGAACTATAAAGTCAAAAAAGGAACAACAAACTAGGAAAAAATATATTAGTAATTAATATCATGGACAAGGGCCACATTTACAAATCAAGAAGAATAAGACCAATAACACAATAGTAAAATTGGCCAAGTATATGAACAGACATTTCGTAGAAAATGAAATACAGGTCTTAAGCCTATCAAATGAAATACAACCACCTTCACTTTAAGAAAAACACATAAGGAAACATATACCTGCTCCCCTACGAGATAAGCAAAGATGACAGAGTGTGACAGCACCCTGGGGGAGGCGGAGGAAGCCGGGGCTGGCGCGTCGCTGGGATGTATAACTGGCACCGCTTCTTCGGAGCAGGATTCCACACTGTCACACTGAACAGTCACATTCTTCGAAGAACTCTTCCCACAGGCACAGCGCACATTTACGGGATGGCGTGGATACACATCTATTTGCTGCAGCTTTGTTTTAAGGCCCGGGGGAAACCTAAACCTCCACCAGCAGGGAACAAGTTAATATCACCCTTCTGGTACATAATGTGGGGACACAAAAAATCGCTTCCCTTCCACCTTCCAAGTTGTAGCCGTGCTGATCATCAGATTTACATGAGACAGATCAGCAGGAGAGTGTCCGAGGCTTATGGCGGATGTACATGTGGGGTGCCATAAGACTATGGGACCAAAGACGTTGCATTGGGCAGCTGCAGCTCGTGTACCACTTTGGACAAAAGAGAAGGGGGCAGGGGCCTGGGATTTCCAAAGGAAAGCAGGTAATTCACATGTAGACGAGAAAGAGCAAGTAGGTAAGCTTTCTCTGGGCCACCCAGGAACAATGGGACCTAGAAGGAGGTCCAACCAACAGGCTGGGCGAGGTGATGCTCCCTCCTGGAAGCAGGTTTTTCTACCTGAATGTCCTTAGGCAGGTGGGGGCGGGTCAGAGCTCTTTCAGAGCCTTCCTTTTTTTTTTTTTTTTTTTTTTTTTTTTTTTTTTTGGCATACTGTTTTTATTTTAACATTTTAATGCTGACATGACTGCAGACTTCCCCCATCCCCTCCCCTTTGCCCACATCCACCCCTACTCCCAGGCCTTCACCACACTATGGTCGGTGTCATGGGTTATGCATATGTTTATTGGCTAATCCCTCCACCTTCTTTATGCAACCCTCCCTCCTCTCCTCCCCTCCGACATCCGTCAGTCTGTTCCCTGTACCTCCGTATGCTTCTGGTTCTGCTTTGTTCATTACATTCCACATATTAGCGAGATCATGTGGTACTTGTCTTTCTCTGACTGGCTTATTTCGCTTAGCATAATGCTCTCCAGGTCCCTCCATGCTGTCTCCAGCTGCACAGTATTCCGTTGCATAAATGTACCAGAGGTGTGTTTTTGTTTTTTTATCCACTCATCTACTCATGGGCACTTGGGCTGTGGGAGTCTTTTTTTTCTTAATAACCAGTTTAAAATCAATAAACCAAAACGCATATCTGGGATGGCAAAACTTTGGTTCCCCTCAATAACATGATACATCTACAAATACACATCTATAAATAGTCATTAAAAGGAAGCCACTCTACATGTCAAATGACCTCTAAAACACTCAGTATTAGCCCTAGCCAGTTTGGCTCAGTGGATAGAGCATCGGCCTGCGGACCAAGTAGTCCTGGGTTTGATTCCGGTCAAGGGCACGTACCTCAGTTGCAGGCTCCTCCCCATCCCCAGCCCTGGTTGGGGCATATGCAGGAGGCAACCAATCAATGTGTTTCTCTCACATCAACAGTTCTCTCTATCTTTCCCTCTCTCTTCCACTCTCTCTGAAAGTCAATGGGAAAATATCCTTGGGTGAGGATCAAAAATTTAAAAAAATAACACTTCACTTAAATGTGAAGGTAGGCACTAAACAATTTGTGCATGTCATATAGCCACACAAGTGCATACAGCATTATGTATCTAAATAAAAGCATATGTGAAACTACATACACAGACTCTCTGGGTGGGTAGAGAAGACACTGGTAACGGTGGTGGCATTGCCATCCAAGGGACATAGCCCAGGAGACAGGACTGGCAGGGAGGTTTACCTTTTGCAACCTTTTAGTCATTTTGAATTTTGTGTCATGTGCATTAATTACCTGGCCATGCTAGTCAAAATGATGCTGGAGAAGTGCTTTAAAATATAGTGAGGTTTTAAAACAGTAATATTATAGTGCAAAAAATTAAAATTTAAAAGCCATCAAGACTACATTATAAAATTTTCAAAAGCCTCCTAACATTTAAATCAAAAAAGGAGGGGATAGTAGAAGAATATCATGTAAGGAAAAATATCCTGTAAGTAAATTACATCTAGAAAATTAATACTTTAGAAAATTAATTGTAAGGCTAAAAGCAAGACACCCATGAAAAACACACAAGGTGTCAAAACAAGCCAGAGGAAAATCATTTGGGCAAAAAATGAAATAGGATCCCAAGTCAAATTTACAGAAAATATTCCTTTATTAACTTTTGGTTGAGAATATGTTTGTATATTTTCAGAAAACAACTCTGAGACCATTTGGATTCCAGCAACAGAGAGGAATCGACAGGACTACTCCAGCCATGAAGACAGAAGAGAAGCAGTCCAGAGATGGAAGACGCTGACGTGGCCTTCCCATACTAGCAGTTAGCAGCTGTGCATCACTGCAGGTTGCCCAGGACCAAACCAGAGAGAGTCGGACCTGCATTACCACCATTTGTCCACCATCCAGAACTGAAATGTCAGTGCTGACATGTACACATAAGGAACTGTTGGACATTGAAATTGGGTCTCAAAAGAACTGTTGGCCCAGTAAGAAACTCACTACAGACTGATTCATTTGCCTGTCACCATAACCATTATTGCTTGTCTCATTTTCGGTTCTTATAAGTGTATTTCTAATAGCACATGATCTCACTCATCTAGGGGAAATAATGAACAACATAGACTGATGAACAAGAACAGACCCAGAAACAAGGAGGCATGGATCAGACTGTTGGGCCTCAGAGGGAGGGTAGGGGAGGATGGGGGTAGGAGGGAGAGATCAACCAAAGGACTTGTGTGCAGGCATATGACCCTAACCAGCGGTTAAGGACAACAGGGGGGTGAGGGCATGTGTGGGGAGGGGTATGGGATGGGAATGGGGGGGGGGGGTGAGGACAAATATGTGATACCTTAATCAATAAAGAAATTTAAAAAATTAAAAATAAAAATAAATAAATAAATAAAAAAGAATTGCCAAGAAAAAAAAATATAGAGAGAGAGAGGTTTTTTTTAAGGCAAGGAATAGAATGAAATATTCAAAGGAGATTACTTAGGGAGTTGCTGAGAAATTTAGATAGGTGGACGGCTATAAACCAATATGCTCTCAGTAGCTTTTCAGAGTAGGATTACAAGTGATTTTCTTTTCTTTTTCTCCACCTGTATTTACTGATTTCGCTAAAATGAACAACTATTCTCAACCACCAAAAAAGTACTTTTAACTCAGACGTTTTTTAACTTCCACTAAACATTAAATCCCTCGGACATTTACTAATAAAAATACATCGCTGAGATTATGGTTTCTGTACAGCTAGTCCCCACCCAGTTTAAGTAACATTTGGCAGAGTCTCCGGAGGGAGGTTAAATGCAGCCAACAATTAAAACATAAATAATGAACCCCCAAAGGAAAATAAAACGATCTGCACCTACAACAAAGACTCCGTAGCACAGGAGGTCAGGGGGTTGGGGGTTCTTTTTGCTCTGAACTGGAGCTGTTCAGATTGTGTGCATGAATTATTCCGCGTTGAGATCTTGCTAACCACTCATGACCCCTCCTCCTACCACTTAAGCTTTTCCCTGGGGACCAGGCAGGCTTCCGCACAAAAATAAATGCAGGAAGTGAGTGTGAGCTAACAAAGACATCAGCACCATATGGAACACGAGACTTGACCAAAGAAACCGAGAACCTGGGCTGCTCGCACCTAAAGATCCGTGAGCAGACAGTCCTTCCCTGTTACCCAGCGACTCCGTATTGTTTTACTTTTCAGTAAGCGACACCTTACATTTTTGTTCCCTCTCAGGCATAATTACAATGCTGAAGTCACAGTGACATCTTACTGTGTCACCGCTTTCTTTCAGCCTTCCCTCCTCCCCATTTTCTTTGGCCTTCCTTCCCCCCTTAAAATAAAGTGTGTGTGTGTGTGTGTGTGTGTGTGTGTGTGTGTTTGTGTGTGTAATTCAAACACAAAAACGCTTAGTGACTAGTTGACTATCACTTCCATATAATGGTGCCAAACTAGAGGTTATTACTAACAGAGTAGCGAGCATAAATATTTATTCAGCCCCATAAAAAGTAGTAGGGAGGTTTTTTACCGTGTTTGCACTAGTTAGCACAGAACAGGAAATACCACACACATTAGACGTGCTGTGCCGGGTTTAACACGTTGAAATTCTCGACAGGCATCAGCAGGTTCAGGTATATTTTAAATCACTTGACACTGACTGAGCTCTCAATTTAAGCAGAGCCTTTTATACAAAGTCTTGGTACAGAGGACGGTGAGAACTATTAGAATCGGAGCCTGACACTGTAGAGTATTAGAATGTGCCACTGAAGACACAAAGAAAACTGTTCATTTCCAAACTCTACAGCTCTGCTGAACAACACAAAGGATACATTTTGACAGCTTCATATAGGAAAGAAGGTAAAGGAGACACTTTCAATAGAGAAATGCATTTAAGACAAGAGGCAGGGCATTTAATTTTGCATCTAGAGGTGTGTTTTTAAAGGGACAGATAAGTGCAAGGAAGTCCACACATATTCAGTAAAAATGTTCTGATTTGGTTTTAAAAACTATGCAAAATAATCGCAATTCAAGAGCCAAGCACAGAGTGATAAGCCTTGCTTCAGCAAACATTACTTGCCAGTGAGTAGGGTGTACAATCCTAGGCTCCGCCTCCACGCTAAGCCAGGCATCTCCCTGAGTCACTGAAGATTGAGCCATCCACTCCAGCAGCTCAAAACCTCACATTAACTCACCCTCCCCCAAGCCCTGCACAGCCTCATCAGCAACTTTCTCCACCTAACCACACAGCTCCACTTCCTTTAAAATTACAGAGGAAAAAAGAGCAGGAGGCAGGAGGAAGGAGAAATCGAGAGTCCAACTTGGAAGGTCACCAGCAGTTCTGACAGCTGGAAGGGGCCCCTGCATTTCCCCTTCCATTGCAGGTAACCCCCAGACATTTCTGAGCACCTACTGTGCGCCGTGGGACATAAAGATAAAAAGGCCAAAGAGAGGCAGATGGAACCAGCAGTGTAAGGCAAGGCTCCGTGGCCGTCACCCAGCACAGCTGCACAGGGAGCCCGCTGACCTTCCCAGCAGGCAACTCACCTGTCATTCTGAGACCAGTCTCCATCCCTCCACTTGAAGAGGAGGAATAACGATTAAATGAAAGGATTAACAGTGTGGCTCAGTGGTTGAGGGTCGACCTATGAACCAGGAGGTCACAGTTCGACTACTGGTCAGGGCACATGCCCTGGTTGCGGGCTCAACCCCCAGCATGTAGGAGGCAGCGATCAATTAATTTTCTCTCATCATTGATGTTTCTCTCTCTCTCTCCCTCACCCTTCCTGAGATCAATAAAAATGTATTTTAAAAAACACACACACAAAAACAAAGACTAACATGACTATGTCTTACACACACACACACACACACACACACACACACACACGTCCTACAAAAACCAAGCGGAGTGCGGCAGCCAGTTGGAATACTGCATCGCACCAAGGGCTGATTCTTACCAGAGGAGCTGGAACACAAAATCCAATCAAGTTAGTCCCTCCACTCACCTAAGTCGGACACAGCTACTGACAAGTACCAAGCATGGTCGTTCTAAACACTTCGTGTTAACTATGGCAATGGAAGACACGGACAAAAGTGCATGCTGAGGTTTGACACCCCAATTGTTCCCATTCACAATTAGGACAGTGCTGGCTTCCAGGGTGGCCCTGCCTCCTCCCCACAACACACACCAGGCTGGTGATGAGTTTTCTGACTCGAACATCTGAATGGCTACTATGTGCAAATCACCATGTTACCCAACCCTGGACATGCCTCTCCCCTCAAGAAGTTAAAAACATAGACAGTACGTGTGCGTGTGTATACATACATATGTAAAATACATATACAGATATGTAAAATACATATTACATACTGTAAGTGCTCAATGTGAGAATAATTTGAAGGATGGGTGAGAAAGTAAGAGTTGGAAGGCTCCAAAGAATCTTACAACTTCTCAAAAGTAACATACAAAATTGTATCAATGAAATTTACATAAAACACAGAAGCCTGAAGGAAAACACTGGAGGGTATTGCAAAAAATGAAAACTGTTGAGTTTAGGCTCAAAACAACAGTCATTTCTACCCCAACTTTCTAAATTGGCCCGGTTGTTCTCGGTTGTGTTTTTTAGCATTTCTGCATCTTTTTAAAGCGTGTTGCGCATGTTACAGCTCCTCCCGGAGGTAGCAACCCTGAAAGCTGGACCTGCCCTGCAAGGCCACACACAAGGATCCCCGCGAGGCGAATCCAGCTTTCGGAACCAGGTGCGCCCTGAGCAGGGGGAACAGGCTGGGTTTTGTGTGGTGAGCTGCACCTTGAGGGTAAAAGAAGACCCTTCCTATGAAAAGCCGCCCCCCCCACCCCCAAATAACCCCAGACACCACCCCACGGCTGCGGACACCTGGCATGTTAAGTCTGCGTCCCGACCGTCGCCATGAGATCCCGTCCACCAGGAGAGGAGAGACGGGTCCTGCTGCCACACTGCGAGGCGGAAGGACCCGGGCCCCGGTGCCTCAGTTTCCATCCGTTACAAGAGCCAGCTGTGCGGCTCTCGCTCCGCGCCGCCTTCCACCCGAAACGCAGCTCGGCCGGTCGCCGCCTCCCAGAACCTTCTCTGCATCGGTCCCTCCGGCCGCCAGCGCCCTCCTCCAGCCGGTCACAGCAGGAAGCGCGACCGGACCCGGAGCTGCCGCCGCCGGTGCGGGCGGCGCCGAGGACGCCGTGCACCTGCTGGGCCCGCGCCCCCCATCCGGGCCCGCGCCCCCCGCCTCGCCCCGCGCCCTCACCTGGCTCGCCGCGCTCCATCGCCGCCACCTCGCGTTCCCCGCGCCGCCGGCCCCGCTCCGACCACGCCGCCGGCTCCTCCTCGCTCCGCCGCCACTGGCGCCGAGTCCCCGCCCCC
This sequence comes from Cnephaeus nilssonii, assembly GCF_951640355.1. Taxonomy (NCBI): domain Eukaryota; kingdom Metazoa; phylum Chordata; class Mammalia; order Chiroptera; family Vespertilionidae; genus Cnephaeus; species Cnephaeus nilssonii. The sequence goes on along the minus strand of NC_137089.1, from coordinate 51,489,566 downwards.
CAGGCGTCCGGCGCCTCCCAACCACCTGACCGCCGCCCGGTGCGCCGCCACGTAGCGGGTCGGGAGGGCGGGGCCGCGGGAGGCGGCGGGCGGGGGCGGGGCCGCGGGAGGCGGCGGGAGGGCGGGGCCGCGGGAGGCGGCGGGAGGCGGGGGGAGGGCGGGGCCGCGGGAGGCGGCGGGAGGCGGGGGGAGGGCGGGGCCGCGGGAGGCGGGGGGCGGGGCCGCGGGAGGCGGTGGGCGGGGGCGGGGCCGGGGCCGCGGGAGGCGGGGGGCGGGGCCGCGGGAGGTGGCGGGAGGCGGGGGGCGGGGCCGCGGGAGGCGGGGGGCGGGGCCGCGGGAGGCGGGGGGCGGGGCCGCGGGAGGCGGGGGGCGGGGCCGCGGGAGGCGTGGCGTCGTTTCCTGCGAGGCGGCCGCGCGGCCTCCCCGCCTCCCAGCACCTGCGCTCAGGTAGAGTAGGCCGCACGGAAGGGTGTGGAGAAATGCCTTTGCCCTGCCGTCTCCGTAGGCCCTCCGACGGAAATCATCCCCGTGCCGACTTCAGCAGGTCCCAAAGGCGAAAACGACACCGAATCTCCAAATTTCCTGTCCTCCCATCTTTTCACAGAAAGCGCGCATTTTCCTGCGACAAATCAGGAAGGTTTTGCTGCAATAAGCACGTTCTGAGTGCAGGTTAAATGCGTTAAATGAACCAGCCGGCGGCACTACCGGCAGGGTCTGTTGGAAATGCGCTTTGAGGTTTGGTGTCCACTGACCAAGCGGGCAGTTTGAAGGCCTGGAGCAGGACGTGTGGTTACTACCATGAGCACTGCGGTTACTCATCCTCCATGAAGGCACTTCGGTTCTGTCACTCCGAGGTGGCACCTCGGTTTCATAAGCCAGCTGAGCCTGCGGGTGATGCAACTTCTTCCGGTGTTACCTGGAGACTCCGCCTTGGCCTTGGCCTTGACCTCCAGCCGGCAGCGTGGCATCGCTCTCCAGGCATAGCGGCTCTTCCGGTGTGTTTAGTTGTCATAGTCAGCTGAAGACCATGCGCTGCCCTCTGCACACGCAGGAGACCTCCCTCTGATTCCTGCGCCCACTGCACCCGCCTCCTGCCGGGTGCCACTCACGCCTGGCACCCTCAGGTCATTGCTACGGCCAGACGTCCTACTAGGTTAGAGCCTCTTAGCTGATAAGCTCCAGCGGGTCAAGGGCCATGTTGGTCTTGTTTTCATGCCTTTTATGAGAGCATGCATTAAACAATACTGTAAGTTTAGCTTTCATGTTCGCATTTTAAAATGAGGTCTATGGTGTCTGCTAACAACCCAGTGTTGGTAACAAAAATGCGCAATACTCTGCTTTTTAAACTTGCTTTTGAAGTGTAATGGTACAGTAAATTTTGGCATTGGCAGGAATTCCATTATGTAAGGAATTTTTGACTAGCTGCTGCTCAGATCTACCGTATAGCGGTAACACCTGGAGAGACAGTCTCCCAGCCTATGGGCTAACTTGTGGACAAATCAATAGCACTAATGTTGGTTAGAAATATTGTTTTTTAAAGATATTTTTATTGATTTCAGAGAGGAAGAGAGAGGGATAGAGAGACAGAAACATCCATGATGAGAGAGAATCACTGATCGGCTGCCTCCTGCACGCTCCACACTGGGGATAGAGCCTGCAACCCAGGCATGTGCCCCAAATGGGAATTGAACTGTGACCTGGTTCATAGGTCGACGCTCAATCACTGAGCCATGTCAGCTGGGCTAGAAATATTATTTATTCTACTCATATCTATTTAATGTATGTTGGAAGGAAAAATGCCTGGTTTTTTAAAGAATGCATTTGCTGTCCACCAGTGGCAGAGAAGGCTAGCGGCCTACCCAGTATCTTGCTTTCCACTGTCCTTTCTAAGAGATCCCAGACATTGTTTGGGCGAGCAGTGTCCAGCAGAAACACTGGCCACTGAGCCTCCCTTGCAGCTGGGGTTGGCTGTCTCACACATTAGAGGCCAGTGTGATATGAGCAAAGTTAGCTAGTCACAACCTCCAAGAAATCATTTAAGCCCTAACTGGTTTGGCTCAGTGGATAGAGCGTCGGCCTGCGGACTGAAGGGTCCCAGGTTCGATTCTGGTCAAGGGCATGTACCTTGGTTGTGGGCACATCCCCGGTAGGGGGTATGCAGGAGGCAGCTGATCAATGTTTCTCTCTCATCAGTGTTTCTGATTCTCTCCCTCTCCCTTCCTCTCTGTAAAAATCAATAAATATATTTAAAAAAGAAATCATTTAAGAAGAAGACAGAGTTGGCAACATTATTTTACCCTTCACCTTCCCCCTTCCTGTCTAGAAGGCCAGCAGCCACTTGCTAACAGAGGATGAAAGCAAAACCCTCTGCAGAGGAGACACACAGAAGAAGCGGGGTCCTCAGGGGCATGGGGAGGAAATAAACATCTGACATTTTGTTTTTTTTAAATTGATTTGAGAGAGAGAGAGGGAAGGAGAGAGAGAGAGGAAGAGAGGGACATCGGTTTGTTATTCCACTTCTTTAGGCATTAGGCATTCAGTGGTTGATTCTCCTATGTGCCCTGACCAGGGACTGAATCCCCCACCTTGGTGTATCGGGACGACACTCCGACCAACCGACCAACCCAGCCCCGGGCCAGGGCAGCCCCTGACGTCTTGAAGCCGCTGTAGTTGGCTTCCGGTTACATGGAGCCAAATGCAATCCTAACAAACAACAAGCCGTTTTTCAAAAATCCCATCTTGTTATGTACCAGCACAGGTGTGCCCATGCGATCCCGAGCCGCAGGTAAATATTAACTTACTCTTTCTGTGAGGTTAAGTAAGCCCGTCCACACCACAGACAGCCCAGTGAGGGCATTTCCACAGAAGCCTGCTTTTCTCTTGTGTCTTCCCACTACTTTTCTTTTCCTCACAAACCAGAAACGGCACGTACAGCTGGGGCTGTGTTCCTCCTAAACCAACAAACCGCGGTCGCGCCCTCGGGGGCCCTGGAGCACGGCCGGCACTGCGCCCATCACCGGGCAGAGCTAAGCCGCCCCCTCCAAGGCCCGGGACGCCAGGAAGACACTAGATTCACTTCGCAGCGTCCTGCTGTTCATGGCGACATGGTTCCTTTTTTCAGTTTCTTTTCACAAACACCCATTTGTTGGTAAAATGTCTACATGGAAATTCCCCCTAAAGCAGGTGAATCGAAAGAAATGGAAATTTTCAAGGGGCTAGAAGGACATGGAAGCTGTGCGTGGTAAGTGGAAATTGTCTCCGCCCTCACTGGGCCCACCGCCTGATAGCCAGCAGAAAACAGAGAATGTGCCGGCCGGCGGTGCGGCTCCGTTGGTTGAGGGCTGTCCTGTGCAATCCTCAAGGTCGCCGGTTCCATTCCTGGTCCAGGCACATACCTGGGTTGTGGGTTTGATCCCCATTCAGGACGCTTTCAGCCTCTCTCTTCCTATCTCTAAACACGTCTTCCTGCCTCTAAACATGTCCTCGGGTACGTGTCCTCGGGTGAGGATAAAAATAAAAAGAACTCCCTTCATTTAAAACACACACACAGCCCTGGTTGGCATTGCTCAGTGGTTAGAGCGGCAGCCTGCACACTGAAGGGTCACAGGTTCAATCCCGATCAAGGGCATGGACCTGGATTGATGTGTCTCTCTCACATTGATGTTTCTCTCTCTCCCCCACCCCACTCCCACCCCTTTCACTCTCTCTAAAAATCAATGAAAAAAAGTATCCTTGAGTGAGAATTAACAACAACAACAACAAAAACTGTCCTGGGAAAAAGGCCAAAACGAATGTCCAGAAAACACATCCAGGGCAGTTTAGGAGGGAGGTTTGGGAGTTAGTTGCAGGTTCCCAGTGCAGGGTGTAAGGAGGGGTAGGAATGGGTGGGCGTGTCCATTTGGCCCCAAGGACTGCTCACCCAGATGAGAGGCGCAGGTGGGCAGATTCTAAAGCCTGGGCCCAGCCCAGGGGCGCCCAGGAGCCTGAGTCTGGGGTTGCCAGATAACATCTAGGACACCCAGTTCAATTTGAATTTTACATGAACAAGAAATAACTTTTAGTGTAAGCATAGCCCCTGCAATGTTTGCAACATACAAATTCTTAATGGGTCCCTGTGTTTTCATTTGCTGACTGGCCACCCTATCGGGCAGTTTGGCTGTCTAGTCAAACAACTAAGAGCACATGATATCACAATTTTGAAAAAGTTATCACCCAGAGTTAGGAGATCCTAGAAACCAAAAGCCAGTTTTGGAGAAGTACTGATTTAACGTCAGGTAATTAGCGTTTAATTGCTAAGGAAAACATTACAGCCTTGCATTCTCTAGGCTCTGAAGACTGTGAATGTGAAATAAACAACCTGGAAAGGGTGTAAAGATGGCTGTGGCAGGGAAGCGCACTTTGCGCTAATGCAAGTCAGACGAGGAGATCCCGCAACCATCACAGGAAGTGGCCCAGGGCATTGATTTTGTTAAAGCCATGCACCACTTCATCTTCCTTGTGTGTGTTTAAGCCGCTTTGAATTCTGTGTCCATTAGATTACCTCTTGGGAGCTGAACAAGTTTGAGGAAGATTGCTAAATGCTTAAAATCTCTTAACAAGCCATGTTCTGAGGGCAGCTCTTATGGGACATAACTTCAAAGTTTCTTTAATGAAATAAGCGTTTTCATGTTCCAACGAAGTCATGATTTTAAGAAATGTTTAGCCCTAGACGGGTGGCTCAGTTGGTTGGAGCGTCGTCCTGTGCACTGAAGGGTCGCAGGTTTGATTCTTCGTTAGGGCACATGCCCAGGTTGTGGGTTCAATCTCCAGTCATGGCTTATGGGAGGCAACCAGTCGATGTTTCTCTCTCACCTCTCTCTCTCTCTCTCTCTCTCTCTCTCTCTCTCTCTCTCTCTCTCTCTCCCTCTCTCCCTCTCCCTCTCCCTCTCTCCCCTTCCTTCCTCTCTCTCTAAAGTAAAAAAATAAAAAAACATTTATAAATAAATAAAACATATCCTCTGGTGAGAATTAAAAAGAAAAGTAATGTTTGATTCTGAAAAGGGGCATCAGAAAAGTAGAATAACATGTTCCCCAATGCAAAATACTCTGGTCATTGTTACCGTTAGATCCCCTGGGAAATGAACTGAGCTGGAGGGAGGTTTGTGTGCAGGAAACTTTCTGGGGATAAACCTGTGGGGAGGGAAGCAAGCGAGATTAAGCTGGGCGAGGCCTTCCGTGCAGTCACTCAGAGACGCCCCCACCCCTCCAGCAGCTGTGGGGCTGCGTGTCGCCCCAGAGTTGTACCAGATTGAAGCAAGGGTCCCTGCCTTTATAGCCTATGCTGACCCATCCTAAGAAGGAGGCTGCCCTCAGGAAATAATTTTGGGCAAGGTGGCTTGCTCTCGCTGCGGGCAAGTCTCCAAGGGAACACAGCGGACAGCCATCAGCTGCCAACAGCCCAGGCCTGCAAGGCTCGGTGGGTGGTACCGCTTAGCATCCTCTCAATCACATTCTGTAAACTTCTTGGGCTTTTCTACCTATATTATAAATTATTACTATGAATCAGAGTAGAACTGTCAAGCAAGGAAATAAAAACTAAACCTACCTTCCAATGAAAATGGAGTCTCAGAAAGATGTTTCCCTGCTCAGATGACAGGCCCTTGGCCCAGAACCTTCCTCAAAGGGGCAAAAACTCCCGATGACATTGGGATGACATGCTATGTCATTACCACTGAAGTGTTTCCAAAGAAAATGTCACTCATGCTATTTTTAAGCCTAGTTCTGAGAGAGAGAGAGAGAGAGAGAGAGAGAGAGAGAGAGAGAGAGAAGAAGAAGAAGAAGGAGGAGGAGGAGGAGGAGGAGGAGGAGGAGGAGGAGGAGGGGGAGGAGGAGGAGGAGGGAGGGAGGGAGGGAGGGAGGGGCCAGCTCACGGATCTGTCCTAAAGCCCAAGATGCACAGAGGTAAGTGCCTTCCTCCACAAATGTACCAAATGAAAATGATGGGTCGCTGAAGAGCATCTCCTTCCCTCACTTATCGTCTCTGGCTTCCTCCCCAGGGAAAATTCAAGAAGCGGAGGCTCCTGAAGTAGACCATTAGTGCACATGTAAAACCACCCACCAGAGCTACTGTGTCTGACACAGGAGAGAACACATTCTCTTCAGTCGCCACGAATAAGCCTGAGCGTCGCCCAGTCACGGGACTCACGCGTCCACGTGCTGGCCTGTGGGTGAACTGCCTGAAAAACACCTCCTCTGCTCTCGACATTTTCTACGTTTTAAATGCTGCACTGGCAAACAAGTCCAGCTGTTCCCTCCGATTCACTCTTCATTGTAGTCAATGCTGGACTTTTAGTGAGATAAAACCAATGTGCAGGTACATTAATGCTCGGACTTCCCCCCAACCTCGGGCAGCAGAATGGCTTCTTGCCAATGAGGAGCTGAGACACCAAGAGAGGAAGAAACTCACTCAGAATCACATACCTCTTAGTGTCGGAGCCGTAACTCACAGAGCGCTCCCTGCTCGCTTCGAGATCTGTCTGCCACGCCCTGACAGCAAACCGGCCCCGGGGATGAGTTGTCACAGAGCCCCACGTCACTGGGGAAGAGCCCACAGCGGGCACTGCCGACTTACCCCACCAGTGCCCTCCCGGTGGCCAGGCTGAGGATCAAGCATCTGCCTCACGGGAGCACAGCAGCACGTCGCCCACTCAAGACTTGTCTGCGGCAGACACCCTCCTAAGCCTGGAAGGCAGCAAGGCTGGCAGCTCGAACTCGTCTCCGTTATCCAGGCTCTCTCTCTCTCTCTCTCTCTCTCTCTCTCTCTCTCTCTCTCTCTCGGGATGGCTGCCTCCTCCTCAGAGGAACAGCCAGAGCAATGTGCTCAACGTGGAAATCCATACAAATGAAACGGCAGTGACTAACATTTCACCAGCTCTGGCGGACGTTACGGCAGCACCACTCTGCCCGCGACGGGACGCAGGTCAGCCACAGCCCTTTGGCACGAGAAGGACAGACAACAGCGTGGCTCCAGAGTCCCTGCTCGCTGGTCCTGGGCATTTCGGTCACTGCGAATACTTCTTGCTGAACTTGGATCAAGAAAGCAGGCTAGACGATCAATGATTCGCTCCCATCAATAATGTTTCTCTCTCTCTCTCTCTCTCTCTCTCTCTCTCTCTCTCTCTCTCTGTCTCCCCCCCCCTCGTCCTGTCTGAAATCAATAAAAATATATTTAACAAAAAGAAAGAAAGTAGGCTAGAATAGATAAAGAGACCATGCCCCATCTGAAGGAATGAAGCTGGTTGGCTTGCTTAACTTGAGCCTCCAGGCCTGTGGGATTTATTTTCTTGTCCTGGGTTGGGCCGTGGGGTTCCTGGTTTTGAAGCACCTTACAGGTGAGGGCAGATGTTCTGGTTTTTGCCATAGTGGCCATGATGTGGTGCACTGTATTCTCTCCAGTTTAAAACGCATCTGCTCAGTCACACTCTGGCTGTGTGGTCCTCATGATGACATAGAAAAAGTCCAGGAGATCTCTCAACACTTGGCTATGGAGACAGCTGGACAACCCCCAAGAATCAAAGATCTAGATCTCAAGCATCCCCTGAGTTGGTCAACTTCTCAAAAGTCAGAGGACGACCAAAAGAGGGTCCCGAAAGACTAAATGTAGAAATGGGTGATGGCCAGGCCCACTTAGGACAAGACACCCTGAGCCACCGCCAGTCCCTGTGGCAGACAGCCCAGGACCGTCAGGACGTGGGCAGCAATGACCAGCTTCCTTATTTTTCATCCTGCTTCCAACTCAGGACCAGCCAGAGAAAGTCAAACACGCTGACCATATCATTCATGTGATTAAAATCTTTTGCTTGTGACTACACTGGACTTTCAAGGTTTAAACAATAACTCTTAGCACATCTTGTAAGTCTCTGCTGTATTCATCAGTACTCTTTTAAAATATATATATATATGTTATTTTAAATTGATTTTAGAGAGAGAGGAAGAGAGAGGGAGGGAGAGAGAGAGAGGCATTGACTGTCTGCAACTTGGGCATGTCCTCTGACGGGGAATCCAACCGGCAACACTTCGGTGCACGGGACAATGCCCACGCTGGCCAGGGCTTCGTCAATACTCTTGATTTTAAGTGATAGAAACGCAATTTGAACTAAAGAAAAAAAGGGGATTACCGGTTCAGGAACTGGAAATAGTAGGTGTGAGGTAGGGTTCGGGGTAACTGGGTCTAGATTAAGCTACTGGGGCTTGGGCATGGTGTGAGGCAGGGAAAGGCAGCTAACGGGGTCTTCAGAGGGGACCTCTGCCACGTGTGCTCCTGGGTGACTTCTAACTGGTGATGTGTTCCACGTGCCGGTGCCTGTCTTCCCGATTCTATGTTCAGTGACTTCCTGTCGGTGCCTTGCTGCTGGCCACACTGAGTCTTTATACCATGGGAGTTACGAATCGAAGCCCCCCTCCCACCCCGCTGGTTGTCCTCAGCCTGCCGCAGCCCGTGGTGGAGCCGGCAGGCAGTGGGCAGCTTCCTCCATCTGGGCCCTCGTTCTGTGAAATGCGGAGAATAATGGCGCCTATGCCGTGGGATTGCTTGGAGGATTACACGAGGCCGTCTGCCCAACATGTGGACAGTCCTCGTATCTATCGTATTTACTCGAGTCTAAGATGCTACGCTCTTAGCGATGCAGCGTCAGTGTCTATCAGACGCCAAGAAAGAAAAGCATTGGGAATCAACGCTCTGACCACACCTGCTGTAAGGCCGATCTCAATCTCAGAAGTGGTAAAATGTGGGAAATGTCTCTTAGAACCAAGTAAGTCTCTTGCTTGTAAGTACTCCGCTAAGAATGTGTTCTCACTGTGGCCGGCTAAATGTGTGTGGGTGTAGTAGACAATCATTTGTCTCATTCTACCATTTTAAGCACCAATTCATTCAAAATTTCAAGCAATGAAAATGCTCAGAAATCAGATCTTTTATATTCGTGAATGCACAGCAGGTAAGTAGAAGGGGAGGAGGAGACTAGAAATATGAGTTGTTGTTTTTTTCAAAATAAAACCAAGCACAACATTCAATGAGTTTTGCATTTCAAAATAGTGGGTTAAAAATAAACAAATCATGGCCCTGGCTGGTTTGGCTCAGTGGATAGAGCATCGGCCTGCAGACTGAAGGGTCCTGGGTTTGATTCAGGTCAAGAGCACCTGCCTGGGTTGCGGGCTCGATCCCCAGTAGGGGGCGTGCAGGAGGCAGCCCATCAGTGATTCTCATCATTGATGTTTCTACCTCTTTCTCTTCCTCTCCCTTCCTCTCTGAAACTAATTAAATATATTTAAAAACAAACAAACAAACAAGAAGATGTAAATATACAAGAAACATCGATGGGACCTTAAAGTAACACTTGAAATCACAAACAAGTAAATGCAAAATTCGGGGTTCCCTGAACAATTTGTGCACATTTTAGAAAAGCATGTAAACTTACATGAACAGTGAAGGGGTGCTCAGTGGGTTTGCTTGACTGACTGTGGGAGTCCCCAGGGGAGGACCGGGGGTGGTGCCTAATTCCAAAGGAAGGGGCTGGCTGCCGCGGACTTACCTCCCGGCTGCGGGAATGCGTTTACATTGTGTAAAGAAAAATTCCTGGAAACGAATGAACACAGGCTACCCAGCTTGGAGGGAGAAGAGAAACTACGGTTTTATACAAAAGAACTTCAGAAAGAAATGTGGTTGTTTTGTATTTTTTACACCATTAAAACTAAAAGTAAAATGCCCGTGCCTCCCACAAGCCTGTGTGTTTGCTAGCACACAGGACACAGGAGTAGGCAGGTCACAGGACACAGCGGCCTTCAGAGAACTGCTCCGGGGCTGCCGCGGGGCCTCCTGCAGCTTGGGAAGGGCTGGCTTTTGACCTCAAAATAACTCCCAAGCTCAGCACACGGTTTCCGGGCGCATTTGCCTAAATGCCGACTTGCCAGCTGACCACAGCCCAGTTCCTGCCCCGGAAGATGTTTGCAATCACATTTCTGGCCGTGATGGGAAGGCTGCTCCCAGAGGCCGGTGCCGTGGGCCCGGAGTGAAATGCGGAGCCCGGAGCCCGGAGCCGCTTTCTGTGCCATCAGACACGGCTGTGCAGCGTGGCCGGCCTGGGAGCTCTGAGCTCTTGTCAGCGGAAGGGAGGAGGAGCCACCTCTGCCTTCTTGACCCCCCTGGAAGGTCACGGTGCAGCTTGTAAAAGTGCTTTGCAAACAGAATAAATAGACCAGGACCGGCAGAGTGGCAGCCGTGAACTATGGGCAGCGTTTCACACAGAAAGATTATTTGATGATAAAGATATACTGTATAAGATGTCTTCTTAAGCCAAACTAGTGTTTCAAGATAGAAATTTCAATCCCCTTTCTCTTATAAAGTCTAAAGGAATGCTGGAAAAATCATGGGCTTTTAAGTCAGACAAACAGGGATTTAAATCTGGACTGAATATCTATCTAGCTGTGTGATGGTGGGCAGGTTACTTACCCTCTCTGAGTTGAGGAAGGCCACCTCCCAAGCTTGTCGTGGGCATACCATTATGTAAACTACCCCGCTCCATAAATTATGTCTTTCTCCCTATGTTCTCTCTCTTTTTTTTTTTTTTTTAAAAAAAAGTGATTTGAGAGAGAGAGAGGAAGAAGGAGAGAGGGAGGGAGAGAGAGAGAGAGAGAGAGAGAGAGAGAGCAACATTGATTTGTTGTTCCACTTATTTATGCACTCATTGGTTGATTCTTTTTTTGTTTTAATTTTTTTATTGATTCCAGATAGCCAGGGAGAGGGAGAGAGAGAAACATCAATGATGAGAGAGAATCATGGATTTGCTGCCTCCTGTATGCATGCCCCACACCCCAACCCCTACTGGGGATCAAGCCAGCAACCCAGGCATGTGCCCTGACCAGGAATCGAACCATGACCTACTGGCTCATAGGTCGATGCTCAACCACTGAGCCACACCGGCCGGATACATCGGCTGATTCTTGTATGTGCCCTGGCCGGGGATTGAACCCACACCTTGGCATAGCTGGACCATGCTCTAATCAACTGAGCTCCCTGGCCAGGCCCTCTCCCTGTGCGCTGAAATCCTTATCTTTTCCCTTATACATGCTCAGGTGTCGGTCAGGACGTGGACATCTGTGAGGAATCATCGTTCCATCCACCCCTCGTGGCTGTTTAATAAATGAGGGGACTGGTCCTACAGTAACCCCCTCAGCTGTGTACCCAGAAGCACTTCTGCCCCGAGAGGAACAGATGTGCTTCGGGTGGGGCGTGGTTGTTACTGGTTGTGGTGACAGCGTCTGATAAACAGGGAGTGGGCGTGAATGCATTCCGTGCTCCGGCTCCAGCAGCCGTTTTCTTCTGTCACCCACCTGATCGCCGTGGAGAGAAATGTAGTGCCTCCTTAGCGTGTGCCAGTCCTTACAGAGAATTAAACAAAGACCCCATTCACTGTCCCTGAGGGGATTTCCGAGACAAACAGGACGGAAGTGCAACAGTACACGTGAGAGACCTACCGGCGGGACTGCGCCCACAATCAGCCCGCGCTAATCTGGGGTGTTTGGGGTCCTCTGTCATGAAGCTGGCTTGCTCCATTCCCGCTGTTAGAGTGAGGACGGTGTCGGATTTACTGTTGCTCCCTGAGAGCCCTGGAAGCATGGCAGCCTTGCTTCAGATCTGCAGAGCGTGGAGGTGAAGGCTCCTCGCAGGAATTCACGCAGCGATGACCGCCTGGCTGTGACCGCCGCCCAAGCAGATGCACTTCCCTGCCTCGGAGGTTCGAGGGACACAGACAGAGCGCCCCACTGACGCGCCCGCTGCTCAGGGCTCGCTTGGCCACACCTTAAAGCAGCTTTCCTCCTGGTGAACGTGTTAATGCTGTTTATTCACATCCTGGGGGAGGAAACCTGGAGGGAACACAGGGGTTCGAGGTTCCAGCAACTGTAAACCTCAGGAACGGAAACTCGGAGGAGCCAGAAGGAGACACTGCGGTGGCCAGGTCCTCGTGCGGGACAGCGCTGTCACTGCCGAGGCAAGGTGCCGGCTCCGCAGGCTGGGCTCTGGCTCCTGAAGTTGGGATGAGAACATATTTGGAAGGAGGGAGGACAGGGGGGAGGGGAAAGAAGAAGGGAGGGAGAGAGGGAGAAGGGAGGAGGGAGAAGGGAGTGGGGAGAAGGGAGAAGACTGCTTTGCTGGAGCTGCAGGTCAGGTGCTGAGCTGGCTAAGTGGCCTTTGACCTTTGGCCTTGGGAGGTCCTGAATCATTGCTGCCCTGGCCGATTCTGGAATGTTCAGGTTGCACGGACAGATGCTAAAGTGCACGGAACGTGTGCGCTGTGGAAGGAACTGTGCCTTTGACCTGGAGCTCTGAAACCACGTGTCACTCAAGGACACAGGAAACTAAGCCTCAGACCAGGGAGAGACACTGAGTCCCAGAAGCCCGTGGGCTCCGGCCACTGTCCGGGGGCTGCCCCGTCTTTGCTGGGGGATCCCCGAGATGAGAAGGCCTGGAAAGCGTGTGAGAAGGGAGCCCTCCTGCAGCGGCTGCCCACGATGCGGGGCCACCGAGGCTCATCCGCTCGCAAGGAAGCCTCGCTCGCTCTGTCCGGCTCCCCCTCTCCGGTTCGTCCTCGCTTATGGCTTTGAAGATGAGCGACCATGCCCGTTTCTATACGTCCCACGCTGCGAGGCGATATTCATAACTCGATCAAGGTAGCATTTTGCTTCTGTTCACATAATTCAATAGAAATAGATTATCTGCTGAGCAATTGGGACATAATAGAGCACACAGCTCTCCTGTCTCCCGCACGCATCGCGCCCGGTCTCGTGTCCCACGCTGTCCCTGGCAGGACTGGGATAAACCGCTCGGGGCCATTGGCGGTGGCCACAGCCCAGGCAATATATAAATATCAAATCACCACACTTATACAAGAGTATATGTCAATTGTATCTCAGTCAAAAATATATCTTGAAGATTTCCCCATGCATTCATTCAAATAGTGCATATAAATCTATACTAAGGTATTTATTAGTATGACTATTAATGGGACTTGACTGTATATATCATTTTTTCAGTTAAATACGTCTGAAAGGTTTCCCAGTATCCATGCATTTGTTCAGAAACCACAAACACCTGTTTCCCAGCAGGCTTTGCTCTGGGTGGGGAGAGGCAGCAGTGGGAGATGACGTCCCCCGCGTCCTTGTTCACAAGCGGAAGGGCATAGAGAAAGCAAACAAGCAAGCAGGTGAGTAGTAAGCGCCTCAAAGAAGACAAACCCAGCGGGCAGGAAGGGCTAGGAGAAGTTTTATTCTTGGTTGTTCATGAGTGAATCTCCTCAAGAGAATGAACCGGGAAGTAAGTAAACTCTCAGAAGCTTGGATGAGGGGTGCCCTGGAGGGCATTCAGGGGAGGAAGAGCTGGCGCTCAGGGCCGGGGATGGGACGTGGGCTTTGGCCTGTTAAGGAACCACGCCCCACCGACTTATTCTAGGGGCAGCGGAAGGTCCCCAACGGTATTTACTTATTTTTATTTTTTTTAGTCCCGAAAGGTTTTTAGTGGGGATGAGAGGAGACGTGGGGGGAAGGAAGAGCCCTGATTTAGACATGGCAAGGTTGGGTGACCTATCGGACATCACCGTGGACATGTTGAGGAGGTGGAGTTCTCCCAGGGGTGACGAGAGGGTTGGGCATACGATTTAGAAGTCTTCAACACGTGATGTACTTACAGCCACGGAGGGTGATACTTGGAAGAGGATCCAAGTTCCGAGGAGGAGAGGGCCTTGGTCCCAGGGCTTCCACGCCCAGCAGTGGGAAAGGGCAGGGCAGTGGGAAGAAGGAGCCGTCGTTAGGAACAACGGGAATGGGTCTCCCAAAGGTCTCCCCAGCCCAACACTTCGACACGGAGAGTGAGATGAGGACCGAAAACTGCTATAGGAGGTGAAGGTCAATGGTTAGGGTTAGGGTTAGGCCCCGAGAGTGGCAGGGACAGAAACTGGAGTCGGGTGTTAACGAGAAGATGGGAGTCGTGGGAATAGAAACATCTGGAAGAGAAAACTGATGGAGGGGTTTTCTCGAAGCTGAGCAAACGATGGAGCAACTGGACAAAGTCAAGGAAGAGCCTTGCTCGGTTTTTTGTTTGTGTTTTTTAATGACAATGACATCATGTTTCGCACTAATGCGAATTGGTCCAGTTGAGAGGGAAAAATGGTGATTTATGATGAGGTGACCGTAGGAGCCAAGTCCTTGACAACCTGACAGGGGACGGGCTCTGGGGCAGAGGTGAAAAGCCGAGGCGGAGCCGGGGACTTAATTGGTTGGAGGAGTTCAGGTTGTGTCTAATGTTTCATTTTTAAATATAATTCTGCTTTGGATGCCTGTGAACACACATCTTTACGCACTCATGTGACTCAACCGGAAGGATAAAGTCTAAGCAGTGTGTTTCTCAGTCAAAGGGTATGAACTGTTAAAATATTATTAGATATTGGAAAATCGCCTTCCAAAATATTTTACATTTTTATTCTTGAATTTGGAAATATTAGCTCTGACCATCTCATCTATCGTCTTTTTAGTCTCTCACGGGTCCCATTTGCGATGTTGGTGGCTTCATCTCTTTAATTTCTTTCCCTCCCTCTATATTCCTTCCTCTCCTCTCGGTTTTTCCTCTTTGATGCTCATCTTTATACTATTTGCCCAGAATCGGGGCTTGGAGGAGTGGGAGCCCCGAGGGTTTACATGGTGAACAAGAGGCCTCCTCCCAGTGCTCGGGCGCCTGCGCCTCGGCCTCGGCCTCCTGTGAAAACAGGCTCCGGGGGCGCTCCCCCGGCCCCTCTCCCAAGACCTTCCTCTGGGCAAACTCCAGGGTTAAGTCTCCTCAGGGCCATAAATCCCACAGTGAGGACCGCATATTTGATTGGCTGGAAAAGTCTTACTTATTGAACGTTCCACTCTTGGGCGATTCTGTCAAATGGCTTGTCCTGACCCCAGGCCTACAGCTGGAGTTCAGGCAAACTGCCAAGACTCCGCCTGAGACAGGGTGGTGACGGGCGGGCAGGGCTGCTCCGTGGTGGCCTGGACCTTGACCCTGGTCAGGAGGCAGGGCTGGGAAACCTTCTCAGAGACGCTGAAAGGAGGTGTCGCAGAAGCTTAGCAGCCAAAGTATTGGCACCCCTTCTAAACCCACTGTCCTACCTGCTTGTCACCACAGTGACTCTCCTCCTTACATGTCACAGGAGGAGTTGCCAGCTCTTTCCTCATCTTGGGGACCAGAGAGAAGCTGGCCAGCGTGAAGGTTCTCGCTCAAAGACATTTCACGGATCTGTCGCTCCGATGGAGGGGGGCTCTTTCCATCAGGGAGATTCTGTGTCTGGCTATGAAGAAGGGCCTAGAGGGCAAGTGTTAAGGAGGAGAGACCCCCCTCACTTTCTAAACATTGGCGATGGTTGCACTCTGGACCCAGAGGGACAGGGCTGAGGCTGGGCTGTGAACACTGCTTGACCGTCCTTGAAGGAAATGGGATGATCTCCAAGGTAAATGAAGTTTCTGAAAACAGGTTTAAACACATTTTTAAATCTAGGCCCCAGTGAATGTCCCTGATTTTTTGTAGTTGTTCCTCCACAAATAATTGCCTGGGCTCCTTACGCCCCGAACGGGTTAACTTCAGGGTGGAACTCCTCCGCCCCGGGGTAGCCGAGCGGTTGGAACCAGCCTGAGCTCCCGAGACGGCTCCCTGGCGGTGAGCAGCATCGTGTGTATCTACACATGCTATTACACGCGTGCCAACATTGGAAAAGCTTAGCACGTTCTGCCTTTAAGAGCTCAGCTTCTCTCCAGGTGGCTGCCCCATGGAGCCTGTGGAACACCCAGCGAAGTCGCTCTGGCTTGTCCCATGGGGCCCTGAGGCAGCGCGCCTTCTCAGCGCAGCGGGCCGGGCCAGGCCCTGGAACCGGGCCACATCACAGGGCTGCCCAGCGCGCCCTGCGCTTGGACTACTGCTGCCACTGGGTGGCCCGAGGCTCGGTGCCGCTGCCCGCCCGCTGGACCCCAGGCAGCCTCCCGGACCCGCTGCTGATGTCAGGTCACTCTTTTGCACACAGAGAGGCCCCGCCCCTCCGCGCCGACCTCTGTTAAAGACTGTCCACCCTGAAGCAGCTCGCAGGTGCACGGGCGGGGCCTTCTCCCTAGGGCTCAAGTTTGCCACCCGTTTGTTCCCAACCAAGTTCCTTCCAAGCATGGCCCCTCTCAGACCCCGAACCAGTAATGACCCTCTTTGCCCTCCAGACCGCCGCCCAGAAGCCAGCCCCCCTGCCCTGGGCCCGCCTGTGCTCGGGCTGCGTTGTCTCTCCAGATCTTACCTCTCGCCCTTTCCAGCTCTCGCCTCGCCCAGTCCACCTGGCTTGTTCAGAGAGAACTTGCTCAGCTGTGGACCTTCCATCACGGGCCTGGCACACAGTTACCGCTGCTGGAGAGCAGCTATGGTTGGATTATTCGAGGTTGGAGTTCTGAGCTTTTGACTTTGGGTTTGGGAACATGTTTAGGCTAAGTGGCAGGCTCTCCAGTCAGAGAGCCGGTAGCTGGTGCCTGTATGAACCTGAAACTGCTATGAGATTTGGGGTCAAAGAGGAGAGCGTCTGGAGCAGGTCCTAAGACTTTCCAGTGAGTTATGGAAGACATGTGTGTTCTCCCTCCTTCCCGTTCTCCTGCCTTTTTTAAAAATTTGTTTTTATTGATGTTAGAGAGAGAAGAAGGGAAAGGGAGAGACAGAGAGAGAAACATCGATGTGAGA
The DNA here is from genome assembly GCF_951640355.1 of Cnephaeus nilssonii. Taxonomy (NCBI): domain Eukaryota; kingdom Metazoa; phylum Chordata; class Mammalia; order Chiroptera; family Vespertilionidae; genus Cnephaeus; species Cnephaeus nilssonii. The sequence goes on along the minus strand of NC_137089.1, from coordinate 51,472,795 downwards.
GAGGAACATCAACCCCTTGCCTCCTGCACGCACCCTGACCAGGGACCAAACCCCAAACCCGGGCAAGTGCCCTGCCCAGGAAACAAGCCAGTGGCCTTTGGTGCCACACCGGCCGGGCCTACTTCCTTATTTCTAGAGCCAGTTGGGTTTGACCGATGGGGGTCTGGGATGAGCTGCATGCATGCCTGTCCGCCAAAGGGACCAGAGAGGTGGGTTGCTTTCATCACAAACCCCTCTGAAGTGGGAGTCTCCCAAATAGAGACGTGGCCCGCAAGGAGCGTGAGAGTCCAACTGTTCTTGCTCCCAGCTGTCTCCATTTTTATTGCTTTTGATAAGTAGTTGCTTCACTGTTAACTGGTTTGTAAATAACAATTTCCTAAAACAGGGTTCCCCTTTTATCTGTCTTGGAGTCCGTTCTCCAGGGAGTTTATGGTGAAGACATGAGATGCACCACATGTAATAGGCCCTTCTTACCGCTGACTGGGCTTCTCTTATGAATTGTGGTACAAGCCCAGATTTTGACCTGGTCTTTTCTGAACACAGAGAAAAGGACACCGGTGGCCTAAACCTCTGTAAGGATGCTCTCAAGACAGCAGCTCCGTTTCAATACGCATTTATTTTACTAATCGCACTGCTAGAATTTTGAGGTATAAAACTGAGTAAAATATGGCCCAATATCTACAGAAGTTTGCAGTCATGTAGGAACCATTCACTTGTTCACTCATTCATTCAACAAACATTAAAACATTAAAGCACCTGTGTTGTGCCAGGTGCCTGTCTAAGAGCTGGGGTTGGGGAGGGGTGCACAGTGAACAGAAAAACCAACAGAAATCCTATCCTTCATGGGAAAGTACGTTCTAATGGAAAAAAAAACAACAACAAGCAAGTAAAGAAATAACATACATTTACCAGGTTGTAAAAAAGTGCTACTGAGAGAACCAAGATGGTGGCATAGACTGCCTATGCTCGCTGCCTCCCACAGCCACATCAAAATTACAAATGAAATACAGAACAACCATCACGCAGAACTGCCTGAAAGCTGGCTGAATGGAAGTCTTACAACTAGAGAAGTAAAGAAGAGAGCACTTTGAGACTGGGGGTGGGGGTGTGCAGAGGCACGGAATGGGCTGGACCGGTACACACATGTGCTATTTTTTTTTAATCAGGAGGGAGGTTGTCTATGCTGAGATCATCCGTGAGGAGCAAGGGGTCCCAGCCCCACACCAGACCTCCCACCCTGGGTCCCAGAGCTGTGAATAGAAGTCGCCATAACTACAGGCTGTAAAAACCAGTGGGGATTATGGCTGAGTGACACAGAGGTGGCTGGAGACCCAGGTATTCCTTTTAAAGGGCTGGCCCACAAACTTACAAGGCCCCGCTTCCTCTGAGCTCCAGCGCCAGGCCCCAGTTGGCAGCATTGGGGGAGCCAGACACATACTGGGGGGAACTGGATTGTCTGGCATCAGGGCAAGAACTCAGGGGCAGCTTTCACTCAGACAGGGGTGCTTGTCCTGGGCTGGGACCTCCCCATTCGTAAGGCTGACTGGCAGCCACATCTGTTTGCTCCCCCCTGGTGATTCCTTGAGACCCTGTCCCATCCAATTTGCAGCCCCACCAAACCTGTTTGCAGTGGATTTTCCATGTGAATGGCCTGTCCTTGCTCAGGCTTCAGACTTTTCTAACATCTTTCAAACAAGCTGCAGCTGGTGACAGCGTGCCCCAAACCTATTGATAAAAGGCCCCAGACCAGCCCTAGCTCCAGGTAGCTTTGCTTCACAGCTGGGCCTCACCTGGGCACCTCCAAGCCCAATACAAATAGCTCTTCAGGGTGTCCCCAGGCAGTGGCTGAGTTTGTACCTCCAGGGAGTCCCTAGAGCCAGTGCACCTGGTGGGCATCTTCAGACCATAGCAGATTACAACTCTACACATCCACAAGTGACACACTCAAGGGGCAGACTCAGTGAGCACCAAAGCCCCACTGAAGCAAGTCCTGCTCCATAGAGGTGTTTTCTGCACAGAAGTTCTCCCACTGTAGTCACAACTGGTCCTCACAGCCAATTGGCCTGGAGGTCAATTCCTCCCAGAAATGCCAACAGCAATTAAGGATCAACTATAAGACTGTGCATGTAGCCCATACAGGGGTGCCCCTAGAGTACCCAGCTCAGGTGACTGGGGAGGCTGAGCCACTGGGCCCTACAAGACACCTACTACACTAGGCCACTCTACCAGGAGACATAGCAGCTCTACCTAATACATAGAAATGAACACAGGGAAGCAGCCACCATGCAGAGACAAAAAGAAACATGTAACAGATGAAAGAAATGGAAGCAAGCAAACTACTGGATACAAAGTTCAAAAACATGATTATAAGATTACTCAAGGATCTTCATGAAAGCTTCAAGGAATTTAGTGAGACTTTCAAGCAGCATAGTGAGAATGTCAAAGACATGAAAAAGGACCAGTCAGAAATTAAGCATACACTAACTAAAATAAAGAATAATTTACAGGGATCCAACAGTAGAGTAGAGGATGCCAAGAATCAAATCAATGATTTAAAATATGAGGAAGCAAAAAACACCCAATCAGAAGAGCAAAAAGAAAAAAGAATCCAAAAATATGAAGATAGTGCAAGGAGCCTCCTGGAACAACTTCAAGTGTACCAACATTCGCATAATGGAGGTGCCAGAAGGAGAAGAGAGAGAGCAAGATATTGAAAACCTGTTTGAAGAAATAATGACAGAAAACTTCCCCTACCTGTTGAAAGAAATAGACTTACAAGTCCAGGAAGTTAAGAGACCCCTAAACAAGAGGAACCCAAAGAGGCCCATACCAAGACACATCATAATTAAAATGCCAAGGGTTAAAGACAAAGAGAGAATCTTACAAGCTGCAAGAGAAAAGCAGTTATCTAGAAGGGAGTGCCCATATGACTATCAGCTGATTTCTCAACAGAAACTTTGCAAGCCAGAAGGGAGTGGCAAGAAATATCCAAAGTGATGAAAAGGAAGGACTTACAACCAATATTGCTGGTTGTAAGTCCTCTCATTTAGAACCTCTCATTTAAAATTGAAAGTCAGTCAAACCTGTATTACATAAAATGTTGAAGGGTATGCTTTAAGAAGAGGAGGAGGAAGAAGAGGAAGAAGAGGAAGAGGAAGAGGAAGAAGAAGAAGAAGAAGAAGAAGAAGAAGAAGAAGAAGAAGAAGAAGAAATATGAACAATAAAATGGCAATAAATACATATCTATTAACAATTGACTCTAAAAATCAAAATAAACTAACAAGAAATCTAATGAACAAAATAAACTGGTGAATAAAATAGAATTGGAGGCATGGAAACATAGAAAGACTGACAAATCTCAAAGGGACGGGCTGGTGGGCGGTGGGAAGAGATTAACCAAAGATCTTACCTATGGACACAGACAATAGGGTGGTGAAGGCCTGGGGTGGGGTTGGAACCATGTGGAGGGGGACAATGGAAGGGAAAAGGGGGACAGCTGTAATACTCTCAACAATAAAATTTTTTTTAAAAAGTGCTACTGAGGAAAATAAAGCAGAGGAGAGAAATAAGGCAGGCGTGTGTCTGTGCACGCATGCATGTGTGCACAGGCATGATGTGGGACACAGTTATAATACTTTTCCTTGGGTCACAGAAAACCTTAATATGTTAAAACTAGTGAGCTAGACTCCATTAGGCAATCGCAGCTTTGCTGACAGCATTCAAAGCATTGTGGTGGGCTGGCATCCGGGACGGCTGCTGCTGTCCCCGGGGTGCTGACCTTGGCACATCAGGGTTTGCAGAGCTTCTTCACAGCTCGCCCCTCCCTCGACAACCACACTGAGCACGTGTGTTGTTGCTTTCCATTTGTTCATGGCCCACCTGGAAGTCGCGGGCAACCTGAGGGCAGCACAGAGGTCAAACTTAGTCCTCGTGGGATCATTCTTCTGGAGGGACATGGCCTGCCTACCGAGCTTCGGTGTCCTGGCCACTGAAAGGTGAGAGAGGGGTGGATCTTTTCCTCCTTTTAGCTGTCGACTTCTCTCTTTATGGCTTTCTCAGCTTTGAATAAAGCCTTCTCTTTTGCTTCAATTTTGGAAATCTTTCTTTCCTTTTTATTTTATTATTCCCTTTTATTTTATTTTATTATTTACTGGAGGCCCATTACAGGAAGATTCCTGCAAGAATAGGCCTTCCTCGGGCCTATTCCTGCAAGAATAGGGCTTCCTGCGGCCGCCTGGCTCCCTCCCGTCTCTGCCAACTCGCTCCCTCCCTTCGATGCCTCACTCCCTCCCTTCTCTGCCGCTTCACTCCCTTCTGCAGTGCTTGGCTTCCTTCTATGCTGTCTTCAGTCTTCGCTCCATGCCTGCATATGCAAATTAACTACCATATTTGTTGGGTTAATTTGCATACTCACTCTTGATTGGCTAGTGGGTGTAGTGGAGGGATGGTCAATTTGCATGTTTCTCTTTTATTAGTGTAGATATTAATTTCCTAAAGTGTTTTCTTAGAAAAGGGCCATTGTAATTTCAGATAAGGTAGTCAAGGAAGGCTTGTAGAGAATGTACTATTTAAACAGAGACTTGAAGGAAGGGAGAGAGCTAGGCCTGAAGATCTGTGGGGCAAGTGCAAAGGCCCTGGGGTAGGAGTCCACCTGGTGTGTTAAAAGTAGGTGAGACAAACATAAAAACACACTTGTGATAAATAGTACTTGTGGTAAAGAAAATACTCCCATGAAAGGAACGCTTAGACTTGACTTCGTGTGAGTGACCCATTAGAAGCGCTTTTACTTTAAGGATCTCAACTACATTTGTATTCAGTGACTAATCAATATGATAGCAAGGCAGACATGCTTATTATGTCCATTTCATGAATCTGAAAACAGAAGAAGGTAAAGGAGAGGCGCACTTAGGCAATATGAGCAAGGCTGTGGGCATGGAAGCAACTTTGCACTGGGCAAGTTACCCAACTTCTCTTTGCCTCAGTTTACCACTTTAAAATTGAGATAATAATACCTTGGTTTGGGGATGATTATGGGGATTTAATAAGATCATACATAGCAGAAAAGTACCTCTGAAACACTAATGTGCATCCAAATCTTTCTAAAATGCAGATTCTGAGTCCGTGGGTCTGGGGTGCCCCTGAGATTCTGCATTTAACAGAAGTTCCGGGGAGCAGATGCTGTTACATCAAAGCTGGAAAGCATTTAGCACAGTGCCTGGACCGCGCCTGCGCTGAATAAATCCAGCTATATTATGCTCTCACGCAGTGGAGTTGGCAGGAAAACTAGATTAAAAGCCAACAATCCGCCCCCGCCCCCCCCCCCCCCCTTTTCTGTCAGATAGTCCCTGACCGTACTGCGTCCTGAGTCCCATTCCCCGGCAGCTGCGTTCAGGCGATGCGTGTGCGTGCGGGTGACGCGGTTTTCCTTTTTAAGATCCATCGATAGCAGCTTTAAGCTGTACCAGAACACCTACTCAACGCCTGAGCAAAAGACATTTCCATCCCTCAAATACACACCCGATGAGAGAAATGCCCAGCCGGTCTACAGATCACCCCTCTAGGAATGAACTGTTGGAGTTGGGTTTTATTTTCATACCGTGGAACGGGTGCCAACTCATTATTTCAAGATGTGCCAAGTCATTATTTCAAGATGTGACGATTGTGTTCCAAATTTAAAGTCTGTTATTCTTGGCTGATTGCTTAGATGCAATCTCGCAACGCCCACTCATCCAACCGCTTCCTGCTGGGCTCCTCCGCCCGGACTTCCCATGCTAACAGCGCCCTCTGCTGGTCGCCACCAAGTCCGTGCTCCCAAGTCCCACAGCCGCCGAGGGGAATCACGCTGGGTCACGGACGAGGCGGGGAGGTGGCATCTGCCTAAAAGGAGGGAGGGTGGCTGCCCAGCGGCTGCCCGAGAGACGGGAGGGCCTGGGCTCCAGGTCAGCCGCTGGCTGCTCCCGCGTGAAGCTAACCGGGATCCCCGGAGAGGAGCCCAAAGCGCTGACTTTCTCTGCTAACCTCCTTCTTCCCACACTTCCCCATCTCACTCTTCATCCTCCTGCTCCTCGAGGTTAGTTAGCTCAGCTCTTCTCACCCACCCCTTATCCCTCCTTTGGAGAAACCCAGGAGAGCAAGCCCCCCCCATCCCCACCCCTTTTAAAGCCCCCTGCCCACGAAGCATGAGTTAGGTCCACGTGATTAGGCCCCTTAACTTTTTCCGGTGCTTTTCAGCCTTCGCACAGGGCTGTGCAACCATCACCATAATCTAATTTTAGGACATTTTCATCATCTCAGAAAGAAATGTCTTACCCATCAGCATTCCCTCCCGATCCCCCTGCCCCCACAGCCCCAGGCAGCCATTAATCCATTAACTGTCTATAAATCTATTCTAGACATTTCATAGAAAGGGAATCATCCAATATGGGGCCTCTTGTGAATGATGGGTTTTGCTAACATGTTTTCAACTTGTAACCTATATCAGTACTCTGTTCCTTTTTATTGCTGGACAATATGTCATTGTACGGATATACCACATTTACTTACCAAGTTGCCAGTTTAAGGATATTGGGGTTGATTCCACTTTTGGGCTATCATAAAAAATGCTACATATCAGAGAAAGACAAGTATCACATGATCTCACTCTTATGTAGAATCTAATGAACAAAATAAACTGATGAACAAAACAGATCCAGAGACATAGGAGCATGGAACAGACTGTTGAGTCTCAGAGGGAAGGTGGGAGTGGATGGGTGGGAAGAGATCAACCAAAGAACTTGTATGCATCTATGCATAACCCATGGACACAGACAATGGGGTGGTGAGGGCCTGAGTCGGGGGTCTGGTGCAACCTAGAAGGAGTCAACGGGGGAAAAAGGGACATCAGTAATAATTTCAATAATAAAGATTATGTATATATATATGTATGTATGTGTGTATATATGTGTGTGTGTGTGTGTGTGTGTGTGTGTGTGTGTGTGTATGGCTATAAATATTTGTAGAAAAGCCCTGGCTGGTGTGGCTCCGTTGGTTGAACATACTCCGGTACACCTAAGGGTTTCCAGTTTGATTCCTGGTCAGGGCACAGGCCTTGGGGTGCAGGCTTGATCCCCAATAGGGGGGTGCACAGGAGGCAGCCATAGATTTTCACTTTCTCTGATGTTTCTCTCTCCCTCTCTCTCTTCCTCTCCCTCTCCCACCCTCTCTCTCTAAAAATCAATAGAAAAAATATTTTTTTAAAATAAATATTTATAGACAAGTTTTTGTGTAGACGTGTGGTTCCATCTCACTTGGGTGGGGTCCTGGGAATGGGATTTCTGGCCATGCACTGACTTCAGGCTGCTCGGGTTCCTCGCCTTTGAGTGGAACTTCAGCACCACCCCCTCCTGAGAAGGAGAGAGCAATAAGGGGCAAGTACTGCTATCCTGGTGACTAAGTAGAATGTCCCCAGAATGGTGACTGGCAGGTTTCTAACATACCGATGAGTCAGCCTTGATTTCTCAAGAGCAGAAGCGCAGGCCTGGGCCCAGAGGAGCCGTTCCTGTGTGTTGTTCACCTCTTCAGAGCCTCCGGTCTTCCCTTCTCGTCAGCTCCGGACATGGCCAGCAGCATGAACGCCGTCCCATTTTGTAGAGCCTAGTTTTCCGACCCACTACTTTGCCAGCTTCACTCATGTCTGAATTCCCACCCACCGCTGGTTATTCTGAGATGCTGCCATTGAAGAAAAGGAACGTGCGTGATATAAATTATTTTCGCTGATGTGTTTTTTCTGAGCTCCTTACTCTTACAGCCAGAAACCAAGATGCCCAGCTTAGTTTTGATGCCATTTGAAAGCCAGCTGGTCCTCTCCCTGGCCGCCTTGCGTCATGTGGATGTGACGTCACCCCTGTCCATGTCACCTCATAATTTATGATTAAAAAAAAAAAAGGAAGCTTCATTCCTAACGGCCTGGAGTCAACTGTGTGCCTGAGCTGAGTTCACATCACTTCAGTAGAAAACCCCGGTGAAATGCAAGAGGGAAGGCAGGCTTTCACAACATGCCTTCTGCGTGCACATGCAGACAGGTGGGCAGGGGCGGGTGGAGAGCACGGCATTGTGGGGGGAATGGCTCAGCCACCACTGGGCCCGCTGGCTCAGGGCTGCCGCCCTCGCGTGGGGGCTTGGACGCCGGCAATTCTCGCAGACCAGTGTCGTTTGCTTTCTCCAATTAACAGTTAATTAAATGCCTACATCACTGCACATCTGAATTTCCCAAAATCCATACAGCTGTTTATGTCAAAGAAACCTAAGTATCCACAAATATACCTACACACTCCCACGCTTCACTTCTCCCGTACATTAGGATGGAAGGATGGTTTTGAAAAGGACCTTGTATTCATTTACGAATGCGTGGCTATATGGAGGCTGTCGAAGAGGCACAAAGTACAAAACAAATCTCCCCACATAGCGTCATCACATCCCGGGGGACAGGCATGTTAATTTTTCATCAAAAGCAGAGGGTAAAAGGTATGACGACTGATCATAGGGGCAGGAAGACGCTTGGGAGCGGGTGAAGCTAATGGTAGAGATTGTGGCGATGGCTTCCCGGCACACACGGTCTCCCAGTCCACCGAGTTGCCTACATTAATTACATACAGCTTTCTGTATGTAAAAAAAGTCAGTTTAAAAATTATAAAAATTATTAAATGATTTTTGCCCTCCCAAAAAGGCAGAGGTGTGTGGGGTGGGGTGGGGTGGGGGTGTGGGTCTAACATTTCAAAGTGGATGAGGTGTCTAAGAGGACTCTCGGTTGGTAAGCACAGGAGCCGGGATCTTGAACTAGTTAGTGCGAGTGGCCTATGTCTCAGGTCCCCGCCACGTCCTGCGCCCCTCAGCGCGCCACCCACGCCTGCCCCCCCCACGCCTGCCCCTCCTACCCCTGCCCCACCCACGCCTGCCCCCCAACCACGCCTGCCTCCTACCCATGCCTACCCCTCCCACGCCTGCCCCCCACCCACGCCTGCCCCCCACCCACGCCTGCCCCCTCCCACGCCTGCCCCCCACCCACGCCTGCCCCCCACCCCAGCTCGAGTTTCTCAAACCCGCCTGCCTCTGGGGCTGCCCCACGGTCCTCGCCCCACGCGCTCCCTGGCCCCTTGGCTGGGCTTGTACCCTGCGGCTCAGACCTGCCCGCTCTCCAGGGCCTGCCGCCTGGACAATGTCCCGGAGGAAACGTCGTGGTCATAGTCAACACGCAGCTCTAGGCGGAGATAACAGGCCGGTCCCCCAGGTCCGCACGACAGACCCATGACAATAAAATAGAAGCTAGAGTCACGCGGGGACGTGCCAATGTCCGGCAGGCGGGGCTTCCAGGGAGGGGACCTGCCCCCTCATCAGGGCTCCCTCCGGGGGTCCGGGCTGCACGCACCTCACGCGGACCCAGGAGGGAGACGTGACAGCGGGACTCCGTCTTGGGCTTGAGCACTCAGGAGGTGAGAGGGGAGGAATGGCAAGCACGCCCCCCCCCACCCCCGCTCTGCCGGGAAGGTCCCCTCAGAGGCCCCCGTGGGGAACATTCAGGGAAGATTAGTCACGCATGTGAGGAGGATGCCGAGGACCCCAGTCGCCCAGGTGGCCGCGGGGGGAGTGCCAGCATCATCAGCCCGGCGGCCATCACTTCAAAAGCCTTGAGGCCGCCCTGGCTGCGTTACTCTCCTGATGGGCTATTTCTTCCAAGTGCTCGCGGCTGGTTCACGTTCAGTGAGCGCTCAGGACACGGAGCCTGGCTTTCTGGAAGGAGTGCAGGCTCTGGGTGGCGAGGGGGGGGGGGTCTGCGCTGGTCCCTCTGGCGTCCACGGTGCCCGCGGCACGCCCGGGGCCTGTGTGTGGGTGACACGCGGCCCCTGTCCTCCGTGGGTCCAAGGACAGTGGGCTTTGCAGCGGACTCGGCAGACTCAGCCTTCCTGTCTGGCTGAGCTCGGCTGCAAGGCGCACCCACCCTGTGCTCGGAAACCACCATAAATTCTCAGCCCTCATCCGACGGGAGGGTCTCAGCGCCCTGCTCACCGCGTCCGTGACCCCGGCCTGGCCCCGAGCAGGAGAGGAAACACATGTCCCTTCCGGCTTCCGCGCAGCCCCCGGGGGCCGGGACCACGTGGAGACCCCGCCTGGGACACGAGAGGCAGTGGGACATCCTCCCAGCTCACACAAAAGGAGCCCCTCCTTGAGGACCCCCACATCCCGTCCCCCCAGGCGACTGGGCAGACACCACGTGGCCCAACACCCCAGAGCACCCCTGGGAAACGGCAGTTTAAGGGGCAGCACAGGGAAGCCCACGTGTCCTCCAACACGGGCTCATGCAATGAAAAAATCACACCAGTTTCTGGAGTAGAGAGTGGAGAGAGCCTCCTTGGCCAACGCACTGCCGATCGGCAAGGACTCAGGGGAGGGCTGTGCTTACCTCGGCAGCCCCTGGCTGGGGAGCCCGCTGTGGCCCCAGAGACCCGGAATGAAACCCCGCCAGCCCGCCACGGCACCCACCTGACCTCTGGGCCTGCAGAGTGAGAGTAATATCGTCTCACGAGCCCACTGGTAGTTGCTAATGATACACCACTCTACCCTGCTTTCTGGTTTTATTGTCATTCCGTCTGAAATTACTGGGGTGCTTGTTCATTTTCCATCAGGGCCTCCCCTCGCCCCGTGAGCTCCTGGCGGCAGGCACCTGGACGAGGGGCTGCTCTCTCACTGTCGGGGGCCTGCTTGGCAGCCGGTAGCGGCTCAGTCATTATCGCCGAATGAGTGCCGATGCGATGGGCGCCTCTGTACCGCACACAGAGAAACTCAGTCCCCGGGGTTTCTTCCTCCCCGAGAGCTCCGTCCTCCCCTCCGCGGCGTGGAGTGTGACAGTGGCTGGATGGAAGCCCCGCCCGGGTCAGGCCTCAGAAGTCGGCAGAGTCCTCAAGGCTGGGGACAAGCAGGGCTTGACCTTCAACCTCTTCCCAAGACGGCTTCCAAGGCTGCTCGCTTCCGCGTGGCCTGGATAAGAACATGGTCTTTCAGCTCAAGACCCTTTGCGGGTGCACGGCCTCCTGGCCTTCCTTGGGCCCCTTTCTGCAGCCCATCCTCTCTCCTCCCTCCTCCGGCGGCGCGTCCTGGTGAACTTCTCCCGCGTTTGATGGCCACGCAGCAGGTGGCGCTCTCTGCCACCACACCGCGCTTCCTCGGGCCCGGCGGCGTTCTGATTCATCATCCGAGGACAGCTAGCGGAACCAGGAGGAGCAGCTACAGGATCGCCATGCTGACTCTCTTGCACTGTGTCTTCCCTCCCACATGCCACACCCACGCCCTGCTCTTGGTTCTCAGTTCCCTGAGATCGTGACAGCGCCCCACAACCTCGAACCTTCAGAAGACACCCTGTCCCTCTTCCGGAGGGAGCAGGGACGGGCGGAGACACTCGGGCTAAGTTCTGTGCCGGCAGCCTGGCTCTGATTGTCCTTTCCATTCATTCACTCCCCCCTGTGTTCATTCAGCCAACGCTGACTGGGCCCACACACACCCCGGTGCGAGCGGAACGGACTGGGGTGTGCTTGGTAGGCGGCCGGGTTGGCAGCTTGCATCCCCACTGATTAACTCTGGGGAAGTTTCTGAACCTCTCAGTGCCTCCCTTTCTTGGTCTGTAAAATGGGTGACAACAGTACTGATCTCACAGGGTTCCTTCAAGTATTAAATAAAGTATTATTTACGAAGGACCAGGAGCACCAGACACGGGCTTGTTACATACACACGAGCGATCTGACACTTGGCTGGTCATGGCTAACCTTTCACGTGGACTCAGCAGTGCCTGCTTCTGTTGACGATGCTGCATTTCTGCCCCCGGGTCTCCATCTGGGAAATCAGAATGAGACGTTGTCATGTGGCAGCCGTCTTTCTCCAGAGTGAGCTACAAAATAGCTATTCATCTTAAAATTGATGGCATATTGTGTTTGGCAGAATATGGCCGTTACAAGTGGCCTCTGTCCTTTTCGGCTGGTCCTTTCCATCCGGGTTGTATGTGTGCTCCAGTTTTCCATCTGAAAAAGAGAGAGCCCCTAACCCCGCCCCTCTTCACAAAGCACCCTTGGCGTCCGCAGAGCACGGCCTGCAGGGCTTAAGGGAGAGGACCCCTTGGCTTGGTGACTGTGTGGAGGTAGAGGCTCAGGGACAAGTCAAGATGCCCTGATGACCCCTTTGACCTCTAGTCCTCCCAGGACGCCCCACATGATCGATCCAGCTGACACCCTCCCTCAGTTCATTTAAGCACCTCCTCCTCGTCTCCTCTTTTTATCCTGAAATGCTCTCCCAACTTCCTGCCCACCGAGAGTCTGCCAAGCTCTTCCCCCTCCTCCAGCCGTTCCTCCGGGGAGTGCTCACCGTGCCCTCCCAGCCATGCGGGCACCTACGCAAGCACGCCCCCTCCACCCAGGCGTGTTCAGGTACGGTCTCCCGTTCACAACTGACTTCACACACGTTGCCTGGTCTAAGATAAGACCAACCAGCCATTGACATGGGCACCTGCTGTTCATATTTTACAGACAAGAAATAGGGGAGGCGGGATTAAATGATGTCCTCAAGGCCAGGGCAAAGCCAGGATAGTTCTGGAGACGTAAACTAGATCTGATGCCTGCTCTCAGGGACCCTGTCCTCACCACTCGGCACTCGGAATTCGTGCTCCTGCACCACCTCCTTCCCACCCTGTCCTCGCTGTCAGAACTCGGAATTCGTCTCCAGGCCATGGCCTCGGTCCACCCTCCACTGCAGCAGCCTTGGCTAAATTTAAAATCCTCTGAGCACACACCCGCCAGCACCCCAGCCCCATCCCCACTCAGCAGACTCAGGTTTGGTTCTTCTCCTGACTCTTGTTTTTTGCCCCCGGTGTGGACTGGAGGGTCAGCCCACCGGTCAATAAATACTGCCGAGCAGCAAACACCCACTAAGCTCTGGGGATTCACCTTGAGTTCACCTTGCGGCAGAGTGGGGAGGACGTTAATACCAAAAATTCTCTGAGCAAGAAATTATCATAGCGCCTCTCTGTCATGTGCTCATGTGTTTGAAGGACAGGCAGTAGTGTGTCTATTTGGTTTGCTATTTGTAATTGATACATTTTTATATGAGGGCTGTCCAAGCTGAGGTCTGGGTGGAAGGCCCTTTGGAACTAGGAAGGTACAAGGCCACACATCTGAGGCCTTGTCCATTGTGGTGCGGAGGGGAGTCAGGGCTTCAAACAAAGCCCAGCCCCACTGTGCGCCCCACAGCCCCAGGCGCCTGCTGAGTCATGGCCCACCCCATGGCCCCACTGTGAGCCCTCCACAGCCCCACGCGCCTGCTGAGTCATGGCCCTCCCCATGGCCCCACTGTGAGCCCTCCACAGCCCCAGGCGCCTGCTGAGTCATGGCCCACCTCACAACCCCACTATGTGCCCTCCATAGCCCCAGGCGCCTGCTGAGTCATGGCCCACCTCACAACACCACTATGTGCCCTCCACAGCCCCAGGTGCCTGCTGAGTCATGGCCCACCCCACAGCCCCACTGTGCGCCCTCCACAGCCCCAGGCACCTGATGAGTCATGGCCCACCCCACAGCCCCACTGTGCACCCTCCACAGCTCCAGGCGCCTGCTGAGTCATGGCCCACCCCACAGCCCCACTGTGCGCCCTCCACAGCTCCAGGCGCCTGCTGAGTCATGGCCCACCCCACAGCCCCACTGTGTGCCCTCCACAGCTCCAGGCACCTGATGAGTCATGGCCCACCCCACGGCCCCACTATGTGCCCTCCATGCCCCCAGGCGCCTGCTGAGTCATGGCCCACCCCACAGCCCCACTGTGCGCCCTCCACAGCTCCAGGCGCCTGCTGAGTCATGGCCCACCCCACAGCCCCACTGTGCACCCTCCACAGCTCCAGGCGCCTGCTGAGTCATGGCCCACCCCACAGCCCCACTGTGCGCCCTCCACAGCCCCAGGCGCCTGCTGAGTCATGGCCCACCCCACAGCCCCACTGTGCGCCCTCCACAGCCCCAGGCGCCTGCTGAGTCATGGCCCACCCCACAGCCCCACTGTGCGCCCTCCACAGCCCCAGGCGCCTGCTGAGTCATGGCCCACCCCACAGCCCCACTGTGCGCCCTCCACACCCCAGGCACCTGCTAAGTCATGGCCCACCCACAGCCCCACTGTGCACCCTCCACAGCTCCAGTCGCCTGATGAGTCATGGCCCAGCCCATGGCCCCACTGTGTGCCCTCCACAGCTCCAGGCGCCTGCTGAGTCATGGCCCACCCCACAGCCCCACTGTGCGCCCTCCACAGCCCCAGGCGCCTGCTGAGTCATGGCCCAGCCCACGGCCATGGTGGGGAAGGTGCTCCTTAGAGTGACTGCTTGTTGCACTCGTGTTCCTGACGAAGTTGGCTCTAGAGGAAGAAGGGGGCCGGGGGCGGGTCATGATCTGAGAATCTATTATCCTCACTTGGTTTGGAAATCTTGAGTAGGAGAGACGTGGACTCGTGTGTCCTACAATGGGGGCGGGGCTTCTCCTTCCTGCGGGTCGGTGATGGCCCGGCGGTCACAATGCTGGCGCCCTGCTGCTTGCGTCTGTCATGAGCACACGCGCCCTCCTGGGGACGTGGCTGAGCCCCCCGGCCCCGCTCTCTTCCTCAGACGAGGAGACACCTGGCCGGTGCGGAGGGCCGACTGGCCGGCGGAATGAAGTGACATCCCTCTTAGTAAACTGCAAGGTTCTAACAAAGGTTCACTGTTCTGACTCCTTATTTATTCTCTTGTGTGTAGTTTGAAGGCATCTGCTTCACATCTCTGTCCCAACACTGCGTGTGAGATGGCACAGTGTGGGGCCCGTAGGACCTGACAAATGAAGGCCGGGCCCAGCCGGGACGCTGGCCATTCACGTCCCATCCAGGGAAGGACGCTGCACGCGGTGCAGAGAAATGCCCTCCACGGAGGGAGAAGAAGGGCGTGTCCCACCGCCCCACCCTGCCCGAGGGGCTCCCTCATTCTCAGCCTCGCTCAGAGGCTCAGAGCTCGCTCGCTGGCCCGACTCCAATCCCATCGCGAACCTTCAGCTCTGGAGGTAAACATGCCGGGAAGCAGGCCGAGATGGGAGAGGCTGATAGAGGGCAGATTCAGCCTCGGAGGGATCACCTGGTGTGACACTGTGCACTCCGAGGCCGGGGGCCATGCTTCCCTCCTCGGTGACTCCCACGGGAGCAGCGGCCGGAGCTGGAGTCCCGGGCGGGAGGGGGCGGCTGGGTGGGCGGCTCTGCCCCAGGAGGAGGTCTCACCCACCGGCCTCTGTGGAGACAAAGCCATGCTCAGGGCTCTGCCTCCGTCCCTCCATCCCCTTAAGCAACAAGGAATTGCTTCCCGGTTTGCACAATACAATAATTCAGTTCCAAGAACCCTGCTTCCCCTCCCCACACCCCGCTGCCCCCGATGAAAAACAACTCAACAAATCGCCGAGCCTTTGCTCACTGTGATTCACCCGGAGCCTCCCGTCCGCCGCTGCGCAGCCTCCCTGGACCTGTCCTGGCTCCCAAAGTGCTTCCACCTCCTGCCTGCCTCCCTCTGGACCAGAGCCTCTTTGAAGATGGGCCAGGGCTTCGGGGCCCCAGGCCCCTGGCACATCCTGGCACGTCCTGGGTGCTGAGTGCTGTGTGAGTGAGGCCGATGGGGTGGCAACAAACAGCAACCCCTAGTCCAATGCTGAGATGGTCTGCCCGGCCGGTGGGGCTCAGCGGTTGAGCGTCAACCCATGAAGCAGAAGGTCACGGTTCAATCCCAGGTCAGGGCACATGCCTGGGTTGGGGGTTTGCCCCCCAGTAGGGTGCATGCAGGGGCCACCAATCGATGTTTCTCTCTCATCACTGATGTTTCTATCTCTCTCTCCCTCTCCCTTCCTCTCTGAAATCAGTAAAAACATATTTAAAAAATACTGAGGTGGCCTGTGCGGAAAGCCCTTTAGAGACTAAAATATGTGCGTGAATATGTCCTCCCCCAGGTTGGAAGGAAAACACCATCTCTAACTACGAGAAGCCATAGCATTTCCCTCCCACAGACCCAGCGGATCCACACAGTCATGTCCCAGGGCGGCCTCCGGGTTCGGGGGTACACCCTCCACCAGGCAGTGGCCCTCCCCCGCCGCCTGCCCCTCTCAGTCCCCCGGCCTCCCCCTCCCCCTTCTCCCCATTGGACTCTGAGCGCAGCACTCCCTTCATTGCCTCAGGGACCAGCCCGTGGAAAACTACACCGCTCCTCAGAGGGACGGACCTGGTGGCCGGGGTCTGTGCGTCTGTGCGTCTGTGCGTCTGAGGGGAACAGACAAGGAGACGCAGAGGAGAGGATGGCTAGGAACCGGGCCGGGGCTCCTGCCTCTGTCTCCCGCCCCTGTCGATCCAGGCTGCCCCGCCCTCCCTCAGGTGGAAACCAGCATGGTCCCGAGTGCCCGCAGTGGGGAGCCGGCGGGCCCGGCAGCCCTCCCTGGTGCCGGTGCCGGTGGCCTGGAAAGGCCCAGCTCACAAACCACCCCGCACCCCCGCCCGGACGGGGCTGACTGTTCATCCCTCTTCACTCAACAAGGCTGTATCTCGTGCTCCCCAGACGGACCCCCCCCCCTCCCTCACACAGAAATGGGGTCGGTCCGCAGGCCGATCATGAAGCGGCCAAACATTGTGCCATGAACCCAACTCCCCCGCAAAGCGAGGCCCCTCCAGGGGGGGGCGGGCCTGGGTTGTTGACTTGGCCGCCCCGTCCTGCCGTCCCGCCCGCGAGGGCCAGCAGCGGTGACTCAGCCTGCTGGAACCTGCTCCCTCCTGTGACCGCGATGACGAGGGCGACAGCTCACCCCGCGGTGCGCGTCCTCAGGACACGCCCGAGGAGGACCAGCCTTCAGCGAGACGTGGACGGGGTGGCGCGGGCAGCGGCAGCAGCATCGCTTCCCAGAGGCCGAGGGAGGCCCTCGAGGGAAGGTGGCCTCTGACGCGGGTCTGAGGACGGAGGCGTGGGCCGGGCAGAGAAGGCAGGCGGCAGAGGCCGGCCACGGGGCCAGAGCCTGGAACCACGGAGGCCAGACCTGGCCTCACGGCTTAGAACTTGAGAGGCCCCGTCCTGGCCGGCAGGGAGTCAGAGGGCGGGGGCTGGGGGCCCTGCGGCTCCCTTTCCCCACACGGCCTCCTGCTCACCCCTCACTTCTCACAGTCCTTGCTCAGAGGACACCCCGACCTTCCCGTACCCGAGGGCAGGGCCCTCCCCCGCCCGGCCGGCCCCCTCGGCTGCTCCGAGTACCTGTGGTCAGAGCCTACAAGGGTGCTACTGGTTCTTACGGCCCGTCCCTCCCCCGCAGCACAGGTCCCCGCGCCTGGCGCAGGACAATTGTCCACTGCACGCGTGTCTGCTTGCTGCCTACACAGCATGGCGGGGGCTTGCTGACAGGCCCGTGGGAGACCTTCCCGCCAACTCGGTTCCCGTGGCCTTTCTTCGCACCCGCCCTGCCGACTTTCCGAGGGCAAACCCTCCTGGGGTTGCGTCCACTCTCAGTAACATTGCGTGCAGGTCCTGCGTCTGGTGCTGGAGAGTGACTTAGGGAATCCGAGGAGAATGCCAGGTGCCTGGGGGAGGAGATGTTGAAAGGCCAGGGTGGGGGTTCAGGAATGGAGGCGCCCAGAGACACGTAGCCTCTTTCACAATCCCGCCCGGGGCTGTCCCTGGGATTGGGTGTCTGGGCCAAGAATGTCCCCAGAATTCCAGGTCATTTGGAGATACGGCTTTCTCGCCCTGCGTCCGAGAGCCCTCCGAGAGCCAGTTTCAGGTCTGGAAAGGGCCGGTGGCGTCAGCTCTTCCGGGGCTGGAGGGTCGCACTTCTCCGTGGTGTTCTTCATTGCTGCTTTAGAAAACAGCCCAAACCATGGGAAAGAATAACTACAACCGAAAGTCTAACAAACACTCCATTTACCCGTCCAATGCCCATTTACCTCATTTGCTTTTTTTCTTAAAGCTATCAATGGCCTTCAGTTGCCTTTTTAAAAAACGTTTAAAGCCAGAAATAATTATACAACCAAACAACAAATAAACCAGGAAAAAAATTAGAAGACAGTCCACAAACTGTAAAGAACCTTGTAACTACCCAGGATACGCAAACAGCTCCACAAATGGTAAGCAAAAGAGGACCCTTCTGGTTACCTTGGCAACGTCCAACCTCCCTCTCCCTCCACTGTTTCCCCTGCTTCTCACAGGCTCAGGGCAGGGGGTCTTGAAGAGAAACTACCCTGGCCCCGCACCCCCTCCTGGTAGCAGGACCCAGACAAGACAAGTTGCTATGGAGATCTTAAATGCCTTTTCTCTTTCCTTTCTACCTTTTCCTAACAGGGAAAAAGAATCCTGGCTCAATGCCAACTGTCACTGAGAAATAAGAATTATTTAAAAAAATAAAAAATTAAACAAGAATGTTGGTTTGCTCCTTATGTGACCATGTGAAATATGCATTGCAGGAATCTTTTGTAACTTCTCAATAACTGCAAGGCAGGTGTCGGATTCCGTTGTACCAGTGAAAGCCTGAGCCCAGAGGGTCGAGTCCCCTCCGATCTCACGCAGGGAGGACTGGAACCCAGGACCTATGACTCCCAAGCGCAAGCTCCTCCCTCTACACAAGGACGCTTCTAAGGGCATCACAATCGCGTCTTGACTTCAAGAAGTTACTGTGTCTGGCCCAGCTGGCATGGCCCAGTGGTTGAGTGTCGACCTATGAACCAGGAGGTCACGGTTGGATCCTGGTCAGGGCACATGCCCGGGTTGCAGGCTCCATCCCCCTGTGTGGGCTGTGCAGGAGGGAGCCTATCAGTGATTGTCTCGTCACTGATGTTTCTCTCTCTCTCTCTCTCTCCCTCGCCCTTCCTCTCTGAAATCATTTTTTAACAAAAGAAGTGAGTGTGTCTGACACCGAGACAAGGTCCTGTGGCAAGTGGTGGGAGCGAGGACAAGGCCGGACCCAGGAGGGGCAGACCAGTGGCTTCTCCCGCGAGCCAGCTGCGGGCAACGGGCACCGGAAGTGACTGGTCCTAACTGCTGCCCCTACACATCGCTCTCCCAGGGAGTGGCACAGGAGCCCGACGTGGTGGGGGCAGCCTGGGAGTCGGTCCCTGCTCTGCTTCTTGGCAGCCGTGTGATCTCTCGAAGCTTCTAAGCCTCATGTTTTTATTTGCAAGGTGGGACTGATAGCTCCGTGCGGGGTGGTTGAAGCAGGAAAGGAAGTGAGCCTGGGCCGGTGTGGCTCAGTGTTGCAAGCCCTCAATAAAGAGCGGCCATGTCTGCTTTATCATCAGGGTCATCTCTCACAGACCGGGCCTAGGAGAGGCAGGAATTCACTCATTTATTCCGCAGCCAGTGTTTGAACACCCGGCGGCGTGGGCACCCTTTGGTGAGCACCGGTGGCCAGCACAGACTGAGCTCTGCTCGCCCCGAGCCGCAGGCTGCGTGGGGACACGGACAATGAACAAAACCAAGGAGTGAACTGCCTGCTGTACTGAAGGGTGCTATGCTGGGGGAAATACAACCCGAGGTTAGGTGACGATCCCACGTGGACACTCACCGGCTCTGACTGTCGTCAGTGAGGGCTGACATTGGCCGTGGACGTGCCTGGAGAGCATGCTGGTCCTGGAGTCTGACGTTTTTTATGGTACGCTGTACATTGTGTTCTTCCTAGTCATCCCAGTGTCCCAGATTCAGCAACTTCCTCACCCGCTGACATGAAACGCTCCCTTGAAAATTCTAGATGCTGCTTCCAGATAAATGGTTTCTTTCCAACGGTTGTTTTGTTGGCAACAAGAGTAGCATCCGGTGGCCAAGTCTCTGGCTGCATTATTAAAAAATGAAAGCAAAATTCCAAAGCTACAGGTATCACTGATGGTATTGGCTGTGTGGATGGTTAAGGAGAAAAGCATCTCATGACTTGAGAAAAATCCTCTGAAAAAAGAATGAGCCTGACAAACTCCAGTTGGAAGGGACCTCTGAGGTTAGGCTCTTGTTCCAAAGAGGGACCTGGTTTAGATGTGACTGGTTGGCCTCGACCTGTGGTGGACTGGAGCTCTGGTCCCGGGAATTACAGGTTGACAGACACTGGTGTCAGGAAAGGGAAGATGCGGATATCAATAGATTTTCTTGAGAACAGTCGCCACGAGGGAAAGGAGATGTTCCTTCCTCAAGATGCTACTAAGAAGACGCTTGGCGAGACATGGTGGTTATCTTCTTCTGTCAAATACCCCAAGGCCAGCAGAGCTGGGGGAGATACTACGAGGACCACGGCTGGCCAGCCCGGAAGGGTGGACCTCAGTCTCAATTATTAGATTGTGGTTGACGATAAAAAGTTTCAAACAGAATAGCCACCCCAATGCCAACTTCACACATTTCATCTACTTCCCTTACCTGTGTCAGGTCTCTATTTCACACGGGTGGGTAGTAAATAGACTCATGTCATTGATGTCCCCTCCCTACTCTTCCTCAGCCCCACTCCTCTCTTTCCCCAGCAGTGACCGTCACCCTGAGGTTAGTGCATATACTCCCTGACCATGCATCTATACGTTTATTAATATACTAGAGGCCTCGTGCATGGATTTGTGCACCAGTGGGGTCCCTCGGCCTGGCCTGCACCCTCTTGCAATCTGGGACCCCTCAGGGGATGTCGGACTGCCAGTTTCAGCCCTATCCCCACAGGCTGAGGGACCCCATTGCTGCATGAATTTGTGCACCGTGCCTCTTGTATGCATATAAGATATTCAGTTAATCTCTTCCTGCCCTCTCTCTTCCCCCTTCCCTCTGAGATTCATCAGTCTGTTCCATGTTTCCATGCCTGTGTGTTGAGTGTCTGCCCCCTGGTGATCAGTGCACATCATAGCTACCGGTCAAATGGTTGAACGATTGAATGGCTTTTATATATATAGATATGATTCTGCCATCAAAATACAGCATCGTATGCATGCTTTTAAAGTTTGCAGAAATGGTCTAAAGTGGCCTGTGTGCTATCTTTCAGGATCTCTCTGAGATCTGTCCAAGTTATTAGTTACACATCCAGGAGTCTTCCTGAAAGAGGGACTGATGGGATTCTGACCCCTGGGGCACATTTGGAAAGGTAGCAACATGTATTATTCCTGAGTGTCTCTGACGGATTCTGCAGCTCATCCATCCATTGGTCACTTTCCTGAGACCAAAATGCCAGGACAGGAGGTGCAAACTGCTACTTGAGCAAACTGGCTGAACAGCAAACCAAGCCACGCTCTGTGCTCTGCACCAGCATCATGCTCCTGAGACACCCATGGCTCATTCCTGGTTTACTCTGTACAATAGTCTGTTTTATGAATACACCACAGTCTTGGTCTTTTATCCATTGTCTTATTTATGGGCACTGGGTGATGTCTAGTTTTTGGCCATTATGAATAATTCATGCTCATGTTTTTATGTGGACATACGTTTTGGTGGGGGCGTAACCAAATCATTTTCCTCCCACCTTGCAAGTCCTTCTAGACGGGCTAATAACCAAATTAACAGAGACGATCAACAGGAGAAAAAGTCCAAGGTTGATGATTATGCGTGGACACAGGAGGGTGGGGAGTGTCATAAAACCGAGACCTGAAATGCATTGGGCAGTTGGGGCTCATAAGCCACTGTGGACAAAGCAGGTGGACAGGGTCTGGAATTTCAAAGGGGAAACAGGCCATTCACAGGTAGCTGAGCAAGAGCAGAACAGTCTTGGCAATCAGGTTCCTGCTAGACAACCCAGAAACAATGGGCCAGTGGGGAGTGCAGCTCCCCATCTGCCTTACCCAATTCACATCGGAGAAGGCAAACTCCTTCCGTGAATAAGCAGAGTCCCTGCCAATGACCTGGGGCAGGAAAGGGGAAGGGTCAAAGTTTTCTGAGTCTTCTGTTCTGTTTTGTTTTTTTTAAATATATTTTATTGATTTCAGAGAGGAAGAGAGAGATAGAAACATCAATGATGAGAGAGAATCATTGATCGGCTGCCTCCTACACACCCCAACTGGAGATCGAGCTCACAACCCGGGGGTGTGCCCTTGACTGGAATTGAACCTGGGACCCTTCCGTCTGCAGGCCATCGCTCTATCCACTGAGCCCAACCAGCTAGGGCTGAGTCTTCTGTTTTTAATAGCCAGGTTATAAAGAATATCCCAAAGGCATTTTTGGGGATGGCAAAACTTCAGCCCCCTTCGTTTTCATTTCACTTGGGTAATGGATTAATTGCCTAGACGCAGGATTGCCGGGTCATAGGCTAACCACATCTTTAACTTTATTGGGCACTGCAATGCCGTTCTCCAAACTGCTGTGCCCTTAGTGTGTCCACCGGCAATGAATGAGTCCCAAGGGCTGTCCTCGCCAACATTGGCTACTGTCAGTCTTTTTAACTTTCAGCCATTCTTATGGACATGTATTGATTTTTTTACTAAACATTGCTATTAGTTAAAACTAATTTTAAAATCATAAACAAGATTATATGTAGCAAACATAATCTAAATATATTTGTTTATACTTAAGTATATCTTAAAATCTAATAAATATTATTCTGAGAATATATTTACAACATTGTATACAATTATTCAAAAATAAAGAATGATGCCATTACATATAACAATTGTAAGCTTTTATGTATCTAATAATATAGCTTCAAAATAGCTCATTGTGGTTTTAACTTGCTTTTCTTTGATGACTAGTGCTGTTGAACATCTTTTCTTGTTTTTATTTGTTATTCACATATTTTCTTTTATGAAGTATTTGTTCCAATCTTTTGCCCCCTCCTTTTTAGTCCATTGCCTACTTTTTATTGGATTGTTCATATTATTACTGAGTTGTAAGTGTTCTTTATAAATTGAGTCAGATATATGTTTTGCAAAAATATATCTAGTTTTGTGGCTTACCTTTAAGAACACTAATTTTTAACCTTGATGAAGTCAATTTATCATTTTTTTATTCATAGTTTGTGTTCTTGTGTCCTGCTTACATTGTCTTTTCCCAGTCTAGTATTGCAACAAATTTCTTCTAAAAGTTTCATTAGTTTTAGCTCTTACATTTAGGTCTATGAATCCATTTTGAGTTCATCTTTGAAAGGCGTGAAGTGAGGGTCAAGATTAATTTTTTCCATATAGAATATCCAGTGGTTCCAATATCTATTGTTGAAAAGACTATTTTTTCTCCATTGAATTATCTAACTTGGCACCTTTGTCGAAAATTAGGTGACCATGTAAGTGTGGGTCTATTTTTGGAAACTGTATTCTGTTCCAAATAAAAGTCATTTTCTTTTTCCTCTTCTTACCAGCATTTTGAAATGACACCATTTAACGGGCTTTGTGTTCATATTTATCCTTGCATCTCCGATAACCATCCCCTCACCCTGTCACCATCTGTGGCAGTGGGAGGGGCTGGGCATTTGGTCTTCGCAACGAGGCCTCCCGCCTTTCTCCGGCCTCTACCAACCCCGCGGCACAGACGTCAGCTTCCAGGCTGTAAACTAATTACAAATGGACAGGCCTGAGGTTCTCATCTTCAGTGGGTAACGAAGAAGGAATGGATAGTCCCAGACACTGACGCTGGTCAGCATACCTAACACTGCCAGCCTGTGCGGAGGAGCTGGGCCTGGGAAGGCCACCGGGAGCGAAGGGCCTGACCCTTATTCATGGTCTTTCTCAGCAAGATCATCAGTTTTCACAAATCGTGGCCCTTCTTGAATAATCAAACTCAAAATGGTCCGTGAGCAGATTTCATGAATTCACACAGAAGAAGAGGCTTTAGTTGACAGGGAGAGAGCCTCCTTAGAGACTGATATAATACACCCTTGTCTCATCCACGCATCCCTCACCAACTGTCACTGGCTGTCTACAGTGTTCTGCTAGGCCGCATTTTAGAGTCTGGAGATATAAACATGAAGGTGACTGGTGATTCTAAAACTCTTGGATGGCCCTGGCTGGGTAGCTCAGTTGGTTAGAATGTCGTCCCCATACACCAAAGTTTTGGGTTCGATCCCTGGTCAGAGCACATACGAGAATCAACCAATAAATGCATAAATAAGTGGGACAACAAATGATATTTCTCTCTCTCAAGTCAATAAATAAAATGAAATAAAAACTCTTGGAGGGCCCTAGCCAGTTTGGTTCAATGGATAGAGCATTGGCCTGCGGATTGAAGGTCCCGAGTTCAATTCCAGTCAAGGGCATGTACCTCGGTTGCAGGCTGCTCCCCTGGCCCGGGCCCTGGTCAGGGCACGTGCAGGAGGCAACCAGTCGATGTGTTTCTCTCACATCGATGTTTCCCTCTGTCTTTTCCTCCCTTGTTCACTCTCTCTAAAAACCAATGGAAAAATAACCTCAGGTGAGTATTAAAAACAAACAAAAATTGAATTAAATTACATTAACACTAAGGATTTAAAAAAACACACCTCTTGGAGGGGCAGGAGGAGGTAGTTAATCTGGCTGGCGAAGCCCGCGTGAGGGGGTGGAGGAAGCCCGTCGTGGGGGGCTGATGGACAGCGGGGCAAACGTGACCCCCAAGCCCCCTGCTGAAAGACTCAGTTCTAATCATTAAAGAATTTACTAACTAGTGGGGGAAACAGAAATGGAGACCAAGGATGACAGGAAAATGAGACAGCTGTGTGAAGGAGGCATGCAAGAGTGGTGGGAACACACAAAACATCGATGCCGGCTGAGACAGAGCCAGGCGGGAGAGACAAGGAACTGCGCACACAGACCGGCAGACTGCGCACTTAGTGCTTCTCTGGGTCTCTCCCTCTCTCTCTCTCTCTCTCTCTCTCTCTCTCTCTCCCTCTCTCTCTCTCTCTCCCTCTCTCTCTCCCTCTCTCTCTCTCTCTCCCTCTCTCTCTCTCCCTCTCTCTCTCCCTCTCTCTCTCTCTCCCTCTCTCTCTCTCCCTCTCTCTCAACAACATCTCACTTCGCATGACACGTCATAGTTAAAAAGCACTTGCACATTCTAGGACAAAGAAGTTGTGGTACATACATCAATGGAATATTCCTCAGCCGTAAAAAGGAATGAAGTCTTGTCGTTTGTGACAACATGGATGGACCTGGAGGATATGCTGAGTGAAACAAGTCAGAGAAGGACAAATGTCACACGATCCCACTTATGTGTGGATTCTAAGCAACAAAATAAATGAACAAACAAAGGAGACCCATGGATACGGAGAATAAGCTGATGGTTGCCAAAGGGGAGGGGTAGGAGGAGGGGGAAAATGAAAAGATGCTCAATAAAATATTGCTGTTCTTAGAATTTTTTTTTTAAAAAGTACTTTCCTATCCTGTTTCATTTGATTTAATGAAAGTAAGAATGGAAAATGAAACAATTCTCATTTTACAAATGAGAAAATCAGCAGAGAGAAGTTACCCAAGTCACATGCTGGGTAAAAACAGTGGGAATTAAAATGCAGTTTTCTGACTTCGTTAAAGGTACTTCTCCAGTATGAACTCTGTTATCAACCTGAAACGAACAGTATCGGACAGCTCCGAACCTCTGTCTCTCTAATGTCACTCTTTCCTGGGGCCTATTTGTCCATCCAGCACACAGGGAGGTTTGGAGTCCTGTGCCACTGGATGTGAACAAGTAAGAACATGAATTATGTTCTGGGACCCAAAGGCCTCATAGTTTCAGTGGCTGTAATTACAGGCCAGCTACATTCTTAGGACAGAATCTTGCCGTTTCGGCAATGGTTGAGTGAAGGTCTTGGGCTACAGGGTGCTGACGTCCGAGAGTTAGTTTTTATATCAAATAGATATTATATTATTTTATTTTTAAATTTATTTTTGACAGTATTGCTGATGCCCCCCGTTTCTTCCCCATTGAGTTCCTCCACCCCGTAAAATGAATACGATTTTATTTTATTTTTAATTTATCTTTATTGTTGAAAGTATTTCAGGTGAATTGAGCCCCTCCCGCATTGAGCCCCTCCGCCCCGCAAAATGAATATGATTTTAAAGTACAGGTACCCTACAGGAGTCTAAGGTAATCCCTTCTCTGCTTCATGGCGTTATGAAAGGTTTTACAGTAACTCAAATAGCAGGGAAACTTGTGTTCATTAAGAGGGGACACACACACACACACACACACACACACACACACACGAAGTATAGGCAACTACCTGTCAAACTGTTAATAATCGCTATCACTGGGTAGTTGGAGCATATTTTATTTCCCCCCCTTCTTTTTGCTTAAGCGTGCACCTTTTTATCACCGGTAAGCAAGGAGAGCTTATGGACTTCAGCAAATGGGCCACGCAGGAAAGTGCTGGTACATTTCAGAAGAAGTCATTCAGTCGATAGATCCAATACAGGTCCCCTGGGCGGACACAGCACTCGCATCTTCTGCCGGGCTGGGCCGGGCTGAGTGAGCCAGCCGTCACTCCGTCACAGGGACCTGCAGGCGCACGGGCGAGCTTGGCAGGACTCGCCACGGTGTTGAAATGAGGAAGAGGCTCCGAGAGGTGATTTGAATCAACCTGGAAAGACCCCCTACTGCAGGCCCGGGCTGCAGGATTTGGGTTGGCGAGATGAGTTGGGGAGTTGCGAAGGCTTCTGGCAAGGGGGTGGCCAGAGGGAAAGGGCGCGGGAAGGTAGACTGAGGCAGGAAAGGGAAGACCTGGCTAACTCGTTAGGAAGCCGCCTCCTCGCTAGCGGGCAGCACAGCCTCCGGAAGAGCGCGGGGTGGGGAGGTCACAAGAATACGTTATTTTTTTAAATTCCCAGTGCACGAATAATGTAACATAGTAACACATGCCCACCCCCAGGCTTCATGTTGCTGCTAAACGTTGTAGCTTACAAAGTAAAAATGGTTAAAATTCTACTCTCGAAGACAGAATTGAAGTCAGATATGGATAAAAGATAGAAAAGGCATAAACAGGCCACCATGATTGTGTCTGTACTTGTTGTAAAACACCGTTAGTCCATTGCTGGTGTTTAAGGATAATTAATTCCTCCGTCTTACGCAGGGCGGTCTTCGCTTTCTCGTCGGCCTTTACTGTACCTTCCGCTGGGCTGCCCTGCCCGGGGTGCCCAGGGGAAAAGCCGGCCGCAGGGGTGTGTGTGGGGGGGGCCTGACCCCTTAGCCCCCCTTCCCTAGCCTGCCCGTGCTGCACCCCTAACCCCCCCGGGGGGGCTCCGGCAGCGCAGGCCCTGCGTGGCCCCCGGGCGCAGGGGCGGGAATGTGGGTGCGTGGCCCCCGGGCGCAGGGGCGGGAATGTGGGTGCGTGGCCCCCGGGCGCAGGGGCGGGAATGTGGGTGCGTGGCCCCCGGGCGCAGGGGCGGGAATGTGGGTGCGTGGCCCCCGGGCGCAGGGGCAGGAATGTGGGTGCGGGGCCCAGCCCTGCACCGGCCTGAGGGCCGCAGGCTGGAGCCGCCCCCCCCCCCCCCCCCCCCCCCCCCCGCGGTGTGCGCAGTTTACGGTGAAACAGTTGAATGTCCTGTCCAGGCCCCCAGCCCAAAGCCTCCGGCCAGGCACGCACCCCGCTCAGGTTTGCGGGAAACGCCTCACTGGGGTTGGCCCTTCCTGGGGGCCCTCCCCCAGCCAGGGGGCCAGGCAGCCCTCCAGGCCCCGCCCCGAGCCTCCCACCCGGAATCTGCACTGTCACCCAGACCCGGGGATCCCTGTGCCCGGGAGGGGCGGGGGAGCAGGAGGCCGGGAAGGGGGGGAAAGAACCCGGACCCCGATAAAAAGCGCATCAGAATGTCAGAGGGTGGGTTCTGGCCACCTGGTTACATTTCTGAAAAGGCAACAAAGGAGAGAACAAAGGAGGGTGTGTGTCTTAAAAGCATGCAATCCGCTGTATTTACAACAAAACAATAAGGTGCAGGTGACACCCCCTCCCCGCTCCGCCCGCAGGGAGGCCGGACCTCAAACTTCTCTGCCCGGGGACCCAGGGAAAGAATGTGGGAGCGACTCCCAAGTTCCCGGAACTCTGGGACGAAAAGTGCTTTCTGAGAATCCGATCAAACTCCTGTTGGGGACCCAAAGGGGAGCCCCGTGGGGGATGAGGCCTGGGTGAGGGCGAGGCCGCGCAGGATGCCAGCCCTGGCGCTCAGCCTCCCTGCCCACAGGGCTGTGGGGGTCACAGCCCTCTGCCCCGCAAGTGTGGCCGAGCCCCTGGTTTCCAGGCGAGGAGCCACCCTCCTTGCGGCCGGAGCCCTGGCCTGCGCTCCCCTCAGCACCCACACCCCGGCTTGCAGTTTGCTGGGTGGCTCGGCTACCCTCGGAGTCCCCGCCTGGCAGTGTTGGCCCCAGGAGGCTCACTGTCCCCACAGCTTCCCCAGGGCCCAGAGCAGACCCTCCGCACCGCCTGCTCAGAAGGCACTGGTTACACGGATGAGCGAGTGAATGAGTGAATCAAGGACTGAGACGTGTCCCAGGAAGAAACACTTGAAGCTTGAAGCCCAGGGAGATGGCGGGGTTGTGGCCTTTGTTTTAGGTGAAGGGGGGCGGGGGAGGGGGAGGGGGAGAGGAACCTGGAGAGGCCCTTCCTGGGCTCCCCCCCACCGCCCCTGGTGCCTCTAACATGCTCTGGGGGTCCCCTCCTCAGCTCCCCCCGCCCCTGGTGCCTCTACCATGCTCTGGGGGTCCCCTTCCTGGGCCCCCCACCCCTGGTGTCTCTAACATGCCCTGGGGTCCCCTCCTCAGCTCCCCCCGCCCCTGGTGCCTCTAACATGGTCTGGGGGTCCCCTCCTCAGCTCCCCCCACCCCTGGTGCCTCTACCACACCCTGGGGGTCCCCTTCCTGGGCTCCCCCCACCCCTGGTGCCTCTAACATGCCCTGGGGGCCTCATGTGGGCACTTGTCCCCCAGAGGCCCTCCTGCTCCTTAAGGGAAAAGCCTGTCCTTTGGGGGCTCACCAGGAAGCATGTGATAGATGCTCAGCGCTAACATCGGTGCATGAACAGCTGTCAACATGCATTTCTATCATGTTTCCAGTTAACACTAACAGTTATTGGGGCGTGTCTTCGGAAAACACTGGCGTTGTAGTTACGGAAAGCTGCTTCCACGTGGTGTTTCGGAGTCTCTTTAAAGTAGGGTCTGGGGATGGAATGGAAGGTGTACTTTGGAAAGCATGGGGGGGGGGGGCAGGTAGGGACTGCGGCAGGACCCCAGGGAGCAAAGGCAAGGGTGTGCCGGCTGCTTACGGGGAGAGGACTGGAGAGAGAGCAGGTCTGCCGGAGGGACACCTGGGGTGCCCCGGGGAGGGAGCCCAGCGCCCCGCCCGGCCCCATCTTGGTCCTGGAGTGTTGGGTAACAAGCCCAGCGGCGGCCTGGGATGTTTCTTGGGGAGTCGGCAGGAGTCTGCAGTGCAGAGATAGGTGAGGGTGGGGAGAGGGAGAGAAACCCCCAGGGGGAACAGGGGGGTTCTGGAAGGAAGAAAGCAGCCCGCTGGCTCAGGTGACCCTAAGAATGCACCGGCTCTCAGGAAGCCCCACCTGCAGGCCATTGTTCTGCAATCTCCCAGGTGGTTTGGCTCCAGGCTTATCTAAATCCAGGCCTCGGGTGGGGGTGCAGGGAAGTGGGAGGACAAAGCTCACATAACAAAAGCTTTTTTTTTTTTTAATGACTGAAATGTAAATGCTTCAAAAATACAAACTGCCCACGGGAGAGAGAAGTTTGACTTCGCTTTGAACCAGTTCCCCTACCCCATCCCCGGCAGGGACAGGACGGGGCTCCTTTAAACCCGTGAGAGCGTAAAAGAGAATTATGCTCTCCC
Source organism: Cnephaeus nilssonii (assembly GCF_951640355.1). Classification (NCBI taxonomy): domain Eukaryota; kingdom Metazoa; phylum Chordata; class Mammalia; order Chiroptera; family Vespertilionidae; genus Cnephaeus; species Cnephaeus nilssonii. The sequence goes on along the minus strand of NC_137089.1, from coordinate 51,443,046 downwards.
GTTCCTGACCTGTTGGGAGGAGGCGATTCCCACACGCGGACTGCGCGCCAGACACCGAGACTGGACAGTTTAATGGGACGGAGGGAGTGGGGTTCTGGCTGAAGGAAGACAGAAAGGAACATGTTTTCCACGTTGAGTGCCTCAGGACACGTCCTCTAACGCTCTGTGCTCCAGTTTCCTCTTTTGGAAAAGGGGAGTCCCAGCTCCTAACGCTGCTCCTCTGGGAGGGTGAAATGAGACGCGGTGGGGGTGCATCGCGGAGGGCGTGGGCAGTGGGGGCTGGAGTGCTGCAAAGCGCCCCCAGTCACCCCGGTCCCCGGCAGCACGTTGGGCCTTGGGCTCCAGCGGGGAGAAACTGCCCAGCCTTGAGGAGCTGGGCCTTGCGGTGAAGACAGACGTGTGGACAGACCAGGACAAGCCTGTGTTTGGCGCTGTGGGGCCTGGCGGGGAGCGTCTGGCTCTCCCGGGGTCTCTGGCTGTGGCCAGTGAAAGGGGCCGCCTGGGGACTGTTTGCCCCACACCTAGCACAGCGCCTGCCCTGTGGGAGCTGAAAGACTTGAGTGAGGGGAACTGATGTAGACCTCTTAGTTTCAAGGAAAAAACCTGAGCTACAACGTTGGTGAACGTAAAGCTGAGCAGAGGCAGGAGGGAGAGCAGGCCAACCCAGCAGTCAGTAGACACCGCTGTCTTGGTGGGGCCATCCTGTCCTTGAATGGGGCGAGGCAGTGGGCGAAAGGAGAGGAATGGGGTCTCAGAGCCCAGAGGAGGGAGACAGGAGGGTGTGAGCTGGGGGGTGGGGGAACTGAGGGCTCGTGGGAAGGAGCTGGAGGGAGAGCTGGGAAAGGTGGGCTGGGGTCCCCTGAAGAGCTAGATTCTTCAGGTGTGTGCTGGGGCGGGGGGGGGGGGGCAGCAGCTGTCACAGCAGGGTCATCTCAAAGCTATAATTGGGTTTTATTTCATTTCCTCCCAAACCTCATTGGGCCTGCTTTCCTCTCCCCTCCTCACCAGCTTAGAGTGGAGGTTAGGGGCACACAACCTGGAGTCATGGTGCCCACCCCAGGCCCAGCAACTCTGTGTCCTTTGAAAGTTACTAACCTTCCCGTGCCTCAGTTTCCCCAACTGTGCCAGGGGTGATTACTGTGAGAGCTGAGTTAGTTCACGTAAAGGGAGCAAAGCCCAGCGCGCAGTAAGTACCGGTTACACTCCGGCTGTTAACCTGCCCGCTGGACTGTGTGTCCTCGTCCTGGAAGTGAGGTGCCCCGGCGGCACCCACACTCCTGGGCCGCAGGAAGCGAGGTGTGTGTGAGGTAGACGCCAGGGGTCAGGTTTGCATTTTAGAGAGAGGAGGATTGAAAGGAGGGGACTCGCCTGGAGGAGGTCAGGAGCCAGGGAGCAGGAGGCGTGGCAGAGTCTGCGTGAGCGACAGGGGGCCCTGACCCCAGGAGCTGAGAGTGAGGAGCAGCGAGAAGTGGCAGGGTTCTGAGTGGTACCGGTGGGCAGTGAAGGTGGTGCCGCAGTTTCCAGCCGAGGGCCCGGGAGGGTTGGGGCAGGGGGGGGGGGGGGGGGGCGGGCAGAGCTGAGACGGAGAATGTAGGAGAGGCCGGCTTGGGGTGGGGCCATATGATCACTCCATGATTCCAGGGGGACATCTGCTCAGACCGATTTCCTGCTCAGAACTCTCCAAGGAGCAACGTAGTGTTAGATAAAAGGAGTCGAGTAGTGCTCACCTCCTAGGAGGAGTGTAGAGATTTGTTCATGCAAACCAGACGCTGAAGACCTGGTCAGTGCACAGAGTAAGTGCCTGTGAGTGTTGCTGCCATAAGTAATTGTGACCCTGTGACCCTGTAAGTAACTCACACACCTTCCAGGGCCCCTGCCTGTCCACGGTCCGTGTCCGGACTCACCTGGCCCCACTCTTGCTTCCAGTCCACAGAGGACACCGCCGCTCTCCCTCCAGACTTGAGAGCGCTCCTCCCTCCCCTTGTTCTTACCCTGCATCCCTCCTTCACGTCTCAGCTAAGAGGTCACTCCCTCCAGAAAGTGTTCCTGACCTCCTGGCACCTGGGTTGGGGGCAGGGAAGAGAGGGCCCTCCTATGTGTTACAGTCTTTATGATTCTGTCTGCAAAATCTCGGGGTGTTGGGAGCTCCTGGGGGCCAGACCACGGGTTCTGGTGGAACAAGCACAGTGTCACCCAGAGGTGAGTCTATACGTTCTATTTAGATGGATGGGCGAATGGGATGGACTTCGGAGGCGAGGTCGGGATGGGAGATACGGAGTAGGGTCACCAGCATGTGGGTGACTTTTAGATCACACGAGAGAGATGAAATTATTGACAGGAGCATTCTTCATGCTTGATCTCTCACCTTTGACCTCGTGTATTTTTCTGGAAACGGAGGGCTCCATGACATCATTCTGTTCTATTTGTGCCGCTGCTTACACGATGGACCCCTCTGATGTCTCTCGTCATGTCCTTTCACCCCGGCTATCCCCCGGTCATGTGTTTTCCCCATAATTCATCTCCACATCCAGCTTCATCTTCGCTTCTGAACTCCTGACCTGTATTTCAGCTGTTCGTAAATACTCCAACTGCATCTTTCTTTCACAGCAAGCCAAAGGGAGCAGGCGACCTCAAACCCAGCACCCCCCAACCAAACCGAGTTTCACAGTCTCCAAACTCAGTCTTAGAGTTTCAGTTCCTCTTCTCTCCCCCCACATCCTTCCTCTTCTATCTTGCCAGTTCTGATTCTGGAACTCTGGGATTTGACTTCTCATTTCATTTTCACTGTCACCGTTCTACCTCTGGCTTTCATGATCAGTTGCCTAGGCCATAGGGTGTCCCAACAAATGCAGACACACACTTGGAATGATTATAAAGGCAGTGTTTATTAAAATACATTTCATTTTCAAAATTGAGCTATCAGCTGATACAGTATGTATACATTTTGGGGGGACACCCTGTATTATAATAGCTTCTTAATGGGCCTGCCTGTTTCCAGGTAACCTTCTAAAACACACGTCTGATCAGGCCCCTCTCCCACTCAAAGACACTCAAAGGCTGCACAGCTGTGGAGTACAGTCCAAGCCCCTGACCATGGCGTTCAATGTCCCCACAGTCCAGCTCAGCATTTTCCCAGGCTCATCTCTCGCCTGCCCCTGCCCCCGAGCTCTCCAACTCTCCAGGTTGTACTGGAATCTTCTGTTAAACTCCTCTCTGTAGTCTCACTCCACATGTCAGGACCAGCCCTGTGACCTCGGTGTCTGAAGCATCTAGACCCACAGGTTGAGAACCGCTAGCAGGGTCGCCTAAGACCATTTGAAAACACAGATATTTATATTACGATTCATTAACAGTAGCAAAATTACAGTTATGAAGTAGCAACAAAAATAATTTTATGGTTGGGGGTCACCACAACATGAGGAACTGTATTAAAGGGTCGCGGCACTAGAAAGGTTGAGAACCACTGATCTAGATGAATGCCTGAGGAATGAGCATTTGCTGAATAATGGGCATCACCACTTCTGGAGGGGGGCATCTCACCTAATCCTCCTAACCACAGAACCTATTCAATCAGGATTGGGGGAATTGCTGACTTATTATGGAATGTAAATCCCATGAGGACAGGAACTCTATTTTTTAAATGAAATATGTTTGACATATCACATTGTATAAATTTAAGGTGGACATATTAACCTGGTATTTTTATATATCATTATGTGATTGCCATTGTAGCAATAATTAGCAGTGGGAACTTTATTCACTTTAGTATCTCTTGTCTAACAGTATCTGACGTAATAGGTATTGAATAAAAACTTGTTGAATGAAGGCATGAATGAATGAAACCACCACTTGGACCCCCTTTCCTATGGCTTTGCCATCTCGGGCTTTATTTCCAGGAGTGTGAAGGTAGTTGCACTACAAATGTGTCACACTGCTGCTCTTGTTTGCTGGATGTCTGAATCTTGTTGTTAACATAAAAAACATTTAAACCTGTAAAGAATTTTTGTGACTTTATTTGAGCCAAACTATTGATAATTGCCAGGAAGCAAAATCTTAATGTATTGGGATAATGCTCCAGAGAATGGCGAGTTTTTACCTTGTTTTTATAAATTAAGTGGGTTACATGAAATCCATTGGTGAGAAGATTTGAAGATGGCAGCATAGGTAAATGCCTGTATTCACTGCCTCCCACAACCACATCAAAATTACAACTAAAATACAGAACACCCATCATCCAGAATCACTGGAAAGCTGGCTGAATGGAAGCCCTACAACTAGAGAAGTAAAGAAGAAAGCACACTGAGACTGGTAGGAGGTGCAGAGGCGCGGGACCCAGGTGGGCTGCTTTTCCAATTGGGAGGGAGGTCATCTCTATGGAGGCTGCCTGGAGGAGAAAGGAGTCCCAGCCCCACACCAGACCCCCTGCCCAGGGCTCCAGAGCTGGTAAGAGAAGTCCCTACGGCAGTAAGAACTACGGGTTGTAAAAACCACTGCAGATTGGGGCTCAGAGACACAGAGGCTGCTGGAGACCCAGCTGTTCCTCTTAAAAGGCTGGCACCATGAACTGAACTTACAAGTTTCTGCTTCCTCTGAATTCTAGCACCAGGGCAAGGCTCTGGGGAACACAGACAGATATGAGGAGGAACTGAATTGTCTGGCATCTGGGCAGGAACTTGGGGGCAGCTTTCTCCCAGACGGAGGTGCTCGCAGGGATCATTGTTTCTATGCTGGGACCTCCTCGGTCACAGGGCTGACTGGCAGCCATTTCTCTTTGCTCCACTCTGGTGATTCCCTAAAACCCCACTTCATCCAATTTACAACCCCACCCAAGCTGCCTCAGAAGCTTTAGCATATGAAAGGTGTGTCCTTGCTCAGGCTAAAATCTCTCAAACAAACTACAGCTGGGTCAGGGAGCCCCAAACCTATCAAGAAAATGCCCATGACCTGGCACCAGCACCAGCCTGCCTTGCTTTATAGCTGGGCCTTATCTGGGCACTTCTAAACCTGATACAAAGAGGATGAATCTGCAATCACTCTGTAGGTCCTGCTGAGTGGCCCTAGGCAGTGGCTGACTTTGCACCTCCCTGGAGACCCAAGAGCCAGTGTACCCAGTGGTCAGTGTCAGACCATACCAGATTACAACTCTTCACATCCCTAAGTGACATACTCAAGGGGCAGACTCTGAGCACCAAAGCCCCACTGAAGCAAGTTCTGTTCCATAACAGTGTCTCCTGTACAGCAGCTCTCCCACTATAGTTGTAGCTGGTCCTCACAGCCAATTGGCCTGGAGGTCAATTCCTCCCAGGGACACCAATAGCAATCAAGTCTCAACTGCAACAAGACTGTGCACACAGCCAACAAAGGGGTGCACCTTGAGCTCCCAGCTCAGGTGACTGGAAAAGCTGAGCCACTGGGCCCTACAGGACACCTACTACACAAGGCTACTCTACCAACTCAAGGAGACATAGCAGTTCTACCCAACACATAGAAACAAACACAGGGAAGCAGCCAAAATGCAGAGACAATGAAACATGTCACAAATGAAAGAAATAGAAGAAGGTAAACTACTGGATATAGAGTTCAAAACCATGGTTATAAAGTTACTCAAGAATCTTCTAGAAACCTCCAAAAAAGAGGAAAAGGACCAGTCAGAAATTAAGCATACACCACTAAAATAAAGAATAATATGCAGGGATTCAACAGTAGAGTAGAGGATTCCAAGAATCAAATAAATGATTTGGTATATGAGAAAGCAAAAAACACCCAACCAAAAGAGCAAAAAGAAAAAAGAATCCAAAAATATGAAGATAGCGTAAGGAGCCTCTGGGACAATTTCAAGCGTATCAACATCAGAATTATGGGGGTGCCCAAAGAAGAGAGAGAAAGATATTGAAAAACTATTTGAAGAAATAATGACAGAAAACTTCCCCTACCTGATGAAAGAAATAGACTTACAAGTCCAGGAAGCACAAAGAGCCTAAACAAGAGGAACACACCAAGACACATCATAATTAAAATGCCAAGGGCATTTAAGACAAAGAGAGAATCTTAAAAGCAGTAAGAGAAAAGCAGTTAGTTACCTACTAGTACAAGGGCATGCCCATAGGACTGTCAGCTGATTCCTCAACAGAAACTATGCAGGCCAGAAGGGAGTGGCAAGAAATATTCAAAGTGATGAATAGCAAGGTCCTACAACCAAGATTAATCTACCCAGCAAAGCTATCATTTAGAATTGAAGGTCAGATAAAGAACTTCACAGACAAGAAAAAGCTAAAAGAGTTCATCACCACTAAACCAGTATTATATGAAATGTTGAAGGATATTCTTTAAGAAGAGGAAAAAGAAGAAAAAGATAAAAAATATGAAAAAAATGGCAACAAATACATACCTATCAACAATTGAATCTAAAAATCAAAATAAACGAATAAGAAATCTAATGAACAGAATAAACTGGTGAATAAAATAGGATCAGAGGCATGGAAATGGAACAGACTGATGATTCTCAGAGGGAATTAAACAAAGGTCATATATGCATTACCTATGGACACAGACAATAGGGTGGTGAAGATCTGGGATAGGGCGTGAATCAGGTGGAGGGGGGTGATGATGGGGAAAAGAAGGGCATCTGTAATAATCTCAACAATAAAGATTTAAAAAAATCCATTGGTGATCGATTAGGGAGGTGGGAGGAAGCAAAGGAGGGAGATCAGAAGTAAAATGATGGACACATGCTTCTTTTACATAGGGTGGATACAGGAGAGTTAACAGCTGACAATTAACACCATAACAATAACCATGAGGGAATTTGGGGTTTGCCCTGGTGCCATTTGTTGGGCCCTGAGGGGTCCTGAAAAAGGGAAGGTACAAGTTACCCACACATTTCACAGGGGTGTTATCTTAGATGCAAAAGACAATAGGCTGGGTAAAGATCAGAAGTTGATCTTTGTCTGGGAAGATACTGGCCTAGGAAATGACTACCTACTATAAACTGCTTTTAGTTAAATTTTTAATTTCAGACCATCCTTTGTGGTTACTGTAGGTCTTTGAGTTTGCAAAACCGCCATGCAGGCCTTCCCTGAACTAGTCCGGTTAGCAAGTGGCCTTTTTTCCCGTCCATACAGCACACAAACAACATTATTCTTCCCCACGCCCCTGCGGCAGAACCCTTGCGCACCGATGTGGCTTAGCTTGAATTGAATTTTATTAATTTAATTAGTTCCTTCTAGCTCAGTCTTTGGGCAATAAAAGATAATTTCCTGTCTCCCATGTGATAAGGTCAAGAGTAAAAATATAAAGAAGACATTTGTTGTCAAATGAACTTACAGGAAGCCTTTAGTTTCAGGTGGGGGCTACTTACTTATAAAATGAGAGGCATCGGTCCTTCTCCGAGTGGATCCATGTTAAATTCAGGCACACTGACGAGTGGATTTCTGGCCCCACCTGATTCCCGGGGTGGGCCTGGGCATCTGCATTTTCAGCAGGATGCACTCCTCACTGGACATTCTCCAGGCCTCCGGGACAGCGCTGCGTACTTCTTCTAGTGCGTGGGTGATGGAGCCTTTCTATTCTCTCTCTTCTTCCTTCCTTTTAGATTTATTTTTTATTTTCTAGTCTCTCTTTTATCGGCTGCTTTTTCTTAATGGCTTTGGAGCCTCCCTCTCCCCTCCCTAAAGTCAACTATCACGTACACTGACTCTCTCCCCAAGTCCAGGGTCTCCAGGGTCCCCTGGGGGTCCTGTGGTGCCAGCAAAGGCCCCGTGGCTCATCTGTGCTCCGAACTTCAAGGGCAGCTTAACAGATACTTTTTTTCTTGTTTGGGTTCTACTTCTTTCCTTCTTTTCACCCAAATCCCAACTGATTCAAAAGGGAAACTGAGTGAGTACCAACCAAGGGACACACATATCAACATATGTTATCCATCCTGATCAGTTTAGTGGCAGCTGTTACTTCAACGGCTGCAAAACTACGGCTGTGAAGTCTGATCATAAAACACCGTTAATAAATATGAAACACGGCACATATTCAATGATAGGCATCCCTTTTGCACACGAGTTTCCCAGTGATTGTGTGTCTCCCAGAGCACAGACCCAGCCAAGGCTCAGGTCGGCCTATAGTGCCTGGAGGGTGAGGCTGTAGCGAGGTCAACAGGTAAAAAGGAACGAAAAGGAAACGGAAACCAAAGCCAAGTCATGGGGGGAGGCGCTGGCCAGTGATGCCCTGTTAGTTACACGGGAGAATCCCCGGGCAGCTTCCCCTGGTCTCACCCCACGGGCACCAGAAACTCTGAGTTTGCAAACCACTGAGGTCGGCCGAATGAGGGAGGGCCTCAGCCGACAGAGCAGGAGGAGCTCTCAGAGCCACTAGCCCAGGTCAGACGCCACCCGAAGTCCCCGAATGAGGGCCTCAGCCGACAGAGCAGGAGGAGCTCTCAGAGCCACTAGCCCAGGTCAGACGCCACCCGAAGTCCCCGGCCCCCGAGCGGCCGGGCGCCACCTATTCCCACCTTCCGAGAGGCGGTGATGGAGACACCGAGGGGTACAGAGGAGAAAAGCGGCAGAAAACAACCAAATGCTTTCTGAAGGATCAATCCTGAACGTATACCGTTGAATCATTTAGTCTCACGGAGGCCCCCCGATTCTGCAGGCGAGAAAACAGCCTCCCAGCAGCTAGGCCACTTCCTCTAGGTAACTCAGCTGGTCGGTGAGGAGCAGTCAAGGTTCAGGGCCTCACCTGCCGGCTCTGAACCCCATGTCCTTTCCACTCTATTTTGTCTTTCATATCAAAAGAGGAAGAACTAAACCCACTTGCCTGCCTTCTTGGAGTGTTCCGTGTGTGCAGGGAGGGAAAGTGTGGCTATGGAGACGAAGGATCAGGTGAAGTGTCTAAGAGGGTGAGCGTGTGGCTAAAGAAAGAGGGAGGTGGGAAACCACGGCCCGCCGAAGGCGGCTCTGCCAGAAGCTCCCCGGGAGGGCAGGGAGGGCTTCAGAGCAGGTGAAAGCCAGCTGGGGGAGATGCTTCACCTCTCTGCCTAGTGAGGCAGGGGAAGGCAGGCCTGCAGGGGAGGGGGGAGTGGGCCTGGAGACTCAGATTTGGGAAGGACCCCCAGACAGAACAGCTGTGTTTACCTCGGGCAGGAAGCAGAGGAGCTGGCTCTGGGTGTGTGAAGCTCAAGGTGAGGGGAGGAGGTGAAGAGGCACGTGAGGCGGATGACAACTCAGAAAGTGTCAGCTCAGAGGGGATCCGAGCAGGTCCTGGCCTCCTGGTCGGATTCAGCAGCGTCTCCCCAGGTGCGAGGGCTGGAACCTTAACTATCCCGCGTGGGTGGGTCCCTATTAAATGGTAACTGCACCAACACCACTAGGTTGGTGTTGTGTGTGTGTGTGTGTGTGTGTGTGTGTGTTTTCAACAAGTGGTGTCAGAAAACATTGAGTAATAAGAGTTTTGGAGTCATATCCGGTTAAATAAAGCACCAAGATTCCTAGCAGGAAATAACTAAAAAGCTATTACACATTACTAAAAAGTTACTTAAAACTCAATTTTGAAATGCCGACTTTAGATTTTTCCTATAGACGTGGGGGGGTGGAGATAGTAATTACACTCAATTGCAGCCACGCTAGACTTCCTTCCTGGCATGCATTTTTCTCCTGGTTACATTTCACACAATTAATAGGCCTAATCACTCGGGGTCTGTGTAATTACCACCCGTGGCTGGAACCTCTGTCTTAGGGAATGGTCTTTCCACACAGGCCCCTGGAAGTGAGGGAAATCTGATTATTCATGAAAGTCCCTCTATAGGCTGTAAAAAACCATCAGGCTTTAAGATAAATTTATTATTCAGTTGTGTCGCTATTTGCCGCTAGAAAAAATGATACAAATAATGTAGTACCCTTAAAAAGTTCCAATAGTCCCCGTCTCACAAAGAGCTGTGCTTTCCTCCAATTTGAAAATGTTTGAGAGAAATGAAAATTAACATCAGAGACGGTGTGTTTCTTTCTAATTCCTTGACATGCTTGGTGTATGGGCCTCCTGTTCTCCCCACTAGGTGTGAAAGTACTTTAGTGAAAGTTTCATCCAACCTGGTCAATTATTAACCCTGTTTCTTTGAAAAGTCTGACAGTGTTAGAGTAACAATAACAGGCTGTAAACCACCCCCCACCCCCCCGAATTGTGCAAGGGCTCCCCTCTTCCCCTGCCCAGTCAGGGGGAACTGGAAGGAAGTCACATTCCAGCACTTTCCATTGGCCAGGAGAACCCCCTCCCCCCTCCCCCTCCCCCTTCCCCCCTCTCCCCAGGACCCCAGAGGGAGTGGAGGAGAACGTTCTGCAGCAGAAGGGAGGGCGGGTGGAAGGGGCTGGAGGGACAGTGGAGAAGGAGGTGGGGCAGGAAAACGAAGGGCAAACCAAACCGAGGAAGTAAAGCCAGAGAGGGGCCAGTTCCAGGGCGGGAGGGAGGAGGGCAGACGGCCCATCCCCAAGGCCAGGGGCTGCGGCCCAGGTGGAAGGGGAGGAGCGCACTTCAGAAGCCCAACCAGTTCACTCACCAGGGCTCTCCTCGCTCCCCACCACGAAAACAGAGCCGCAAATCCAGTGAAGCCTTCTTCATTTACCTAGTGCCGTGGTCGGCAAACTGCGGCTCGCGAGCCACATGCGGCTCTTTGGCCCCTCGAGTGTGGCTCTTCCACAAAATACCACGGCCTGGGCGAGTCTATTTTGAAGAAGTGGCGTTAGGAGAAGTTTAAGTTTAAAAAATTTGGCTCTCAAAAGAAATTTCAATCGTTGTACTGTTGGTATTTGGCTCTGTTGACTCATGAGTTTGCCGACCACTGACCTAGTGAATGACTGGACAAAACTTCAAAATGATTTTTTTACTGAGATCTTTACAACAAAGACAGGATTTTATAACAAATCAAAAAGATTTTTTTCTAAGAACTTTTCACTTTGAAATTTTTTATGTTTTAATTTGCTCTTGAGCGATGGGATTTGTTTTGAGAGTGAACTCACTGTGACATCTCACTCCAAAGCCCGTACACCCTTTTTCTTAATAACGTCGTTGAGGCACAGTAACATGCCATGACAGTCACCGGTTTAAATGTACAATGCACAAACGTCTTTGATTGATTTGTACAACCATCGCTGTAATCCGGTTTTAGAATTTTGCCATCACCCTGTGAAGACCTCACTGCCCGTCTGCCGTTAATTTCCATTCCTACCTCAAGCCCCAGGTAGCCACGGGTCTACTTCCTGTTTCTAAAAATGTGACCATTCTGGACATTTCATATAAATGGAACTATACAATCTTTGGTCTTTTGTGACTGGCTTCTTTCACTTTGCAGTGTTTTTGTGGTTCATCTGTGTTATACAAGTCATTATTTCATTCTCTGACTGCTGAGTAGTATTTCATTATACGGCTGCCCCACACTTTGTTCACCTAATCACCAGCTGACAGACATTTGGAACTGTTTCTACTTTTTGGTTATTATGAATAATGCTGCTGAGACCATTCCAAGTGCCAGTCTTCCTGTGGTCTGTGCTTTCATTTCTCTGGGTTAGACGCCTAGGAATAGAATTGCTGGGTCGTATGGTAATGTTTAACATTCTAAGAAACTGCCATGATTTTCAAAATGGTTCCACCACTTTACATTCTCACCAACAAGATATGAAGGCACTAGGATATATGTGCCTATCTTTATATTCTGGCCAACTTATCTCATTGTCTGTCTTTATGTGATAGATTTGTGTGTGTGTGTGTGTGTGTGTGTGTGTGTGTGTGTGTGTGATATGTCACATTTTCTTTATCCATTCATCTGTTGACAAACACATAGGCTGCTTACATACCTTGGCTATTGTAAATAATGCTGCAGTGAACAGAGGGATGTGTCTTTTTTAATTAGTGTTTTGGGTTTCTTTGAATAAATACCCAGAAGTGGAATTGCTGGGTCAAAAGTCCTCTTTTTTATTTTTAAAGGAAACTCCATACTGTTCTCCACAGTGTGCATTCCCACCAGCAGTGCATGGGGTTCCCTTTACTCCACATCCTCGCCAGCACTTGTTGTTTGTTGATTTACTGGTAATAGCCATTCTGACAGGTGCGAGAGGTTATCTCATTGTGGTTTTAATTTGAACATCTTTTCATATGTCTATTGGCCATCTGTATGTCTTCTTTTGAGAAATGTCTATTCAGAGCCTCTGCCCAGTTTTTTAAAATTCGCATTTCTCTGATGATTTCTGATATTGAACACTTTTAAAATAACAATGTCTTCTCTGCAAAACTGTCTATTCTGGTCCTCTGCCCATTTTAAAAATTGGATTATTTGGGGGAGGGTTGGTTTTTATTGTTTGTTTTGTTTTTTGAGAGAGTGGAAGAAAGAAGAAAGGACAGAGAGAAACACATTGATTGGTTGCTTCCTGCATGCGCCCTGACCAGGGCCTGGGCCAAGGAGGAGCCTGCAACCGAGGTACGTGCCCTTGACCGCAATGGAACCCGGGACCCTTCGGTTTGTTTTTTGTTTTTCTGTTTTATTGCTATCGAGTTGTATGAGTTCTTCATATATTTTGGATATTAACCCCTCATCATAGATATGATTTGCTAATATTTTCTCCCATTCCGTAGGTTGCTTTTTCATTTTGCTGACAGTTTCCTTTTCTGCATTAAACTAGAACCGTTTCAGTTTAATGTCGTCTCACTTGTCTATTTTAATTCTGTTGCCTTTGCTCTTTGTGTCAAACCCAAAAAAGTCGCTGCCAAGACTGATATCAAGGAGCTTGCTGCCTACGTTTCCCTTCCTGCTGGGTGTTTTATGGCTTTAGGTCTTGCATTCAAGTCTTGAACGCATTTCGAGTTGGTTTTTGTTTATGGTGTGAGATAGTGGTCCAGTTTCATTCTTTTGCACGTGACTGTCCAATTTTCCAAACACTGTTATTGAAGAGACTGTCCCTTTCCCATTCTATACTACTGGTTCCTTTTTTATAAATTAATTGGCTATATATGTGCCATTGATCTATGCCAATACCATACTGTTTTGATTACTATATCTTTGCAGTATAGTTTGAAATCAGGGGGAATGATGTCTCAGATTGTTTTGGCTATTCAGGGTATGAGTAATTTTTTTAAGGGAGATTAAAAATCAAGTAGAAATAGGATGCTATTGCTTTTTGCCTTATTGTTTTTTTGCCTACACTTTGTTACTTTTTACAATGAAACCAATGTGTTTTTGCAGTGAGTGAGATGATCCCCCCGATTAACAACTGAATTTGTTTGTATAGTGTATGCTCACTGTACTTTCTGGAAACAATATTAAATAATCAGACAAAATCCTCCTTCAAAAGTCACGGTGTAGCCTGGTAGGCGTGGCTCAGTGGTTGGGTGTGGACCTATGAACCAGGAGGTCATGGTTTGATTCCTGGTCAGGGCACGTGCCCATGTTGTGGGCTCAATCCCAATGTGGGGTGTGCAGGAGACAGCCAACCAATGATTCTTTCCATCATTGATGTTTTTATGTCTCTCCCTCTCCCTTCCTTCCTTTCTGAAATCAATAAAAAAATATTTTTAAAAAATCACGATGTGGAACCATTTCTGAATTCTTCATTTTACTTGTCAAAATAGCTCTAAAAAGAATAACTAGCTGATCATTATGGTCAGAAAAGATATGATTTAAAGATTCTTAGATTTACTAAGAATTGTTTTGTGGCTAACATAGGATCTACGCTGGAGAATGTCCCATGTGCACTTGAGAAGAACGTATATTCTGCTGCTGTTGGATGGAACGCTCTGTAAATGTCTGTTAAGTCTACCTACCTAACTTGTAGTTTAAGTCCAAAGTTTCCTTATTAATTTTGTCTGAATGATCTTTTCATGGTTGAAAGTGGGTTATGAAAGTTCCCTACTATTATTATGTGGCTATTTCTCCCTTTAGGTTTGTTAATATTTGCCTTGATATAGTTCAGTGCTCCTATGTTGGGTGCATAAATATTTGCAAATGTTATATCCTCTTGTTGGACTGAACCCTTTATCATTCTATAATGACCTTCTTGGTCTCTTGTTACAGCCTTTGGCGTAAAGCTCATTTTGTCTGACCTGAGTATAGCTGCCCAGCTTTCTTTTGGTTTCCATTTGTATGTAATACCTTTTTCCATCCTTTTGCTTTCAGCCTGTGTGTGTCCTTGAAGCTGATATGAGTGTCTCATAGGCAGCATATACTTGGGTCTCGTTTATTTATTTATGTATTTATTATTCATTCTGCCGCTCTATGTCTTTTGATTGGAGAATTTAGTCCACTTACACTGAAAGTAATAATTGATAGGGATGGACTTACTATTGTGATTGTATTCATTGCTTTCTGGCTGTTTTGTAGTTCCTTTGTTTCTGTCTTGCTCAATTACTTTGTTATTTAATAATTTTCTGTAGTGGTATGCATAGATCCCTTTATCTTTTGTGAAACTACTATAGATTTTTGCTTTGTGGTTAACATGAGGCTTACATGAAGCATCTTATATTTGTAACAGTCTATTTTAAACTTAGAGCTCTGACCACACACTAGAGCTCTACACTTTTGCTCTCCTCCCATTTTACAATTTTGATATCCCAATTTATCTCTTTTTACTTTGTGTATCCATTAATAAATTAATGTAGTTACAGTTATATTTAATGCTTTGTTATTTAACCTCCATACTAAATTTGTAAGTGATTTATCCACCACCACTACAACATCAGAGTATTCCAACTTTAATAAATATTTACCTTTACCAGTGAGATTTGTAATTTCATCTGTTTTCCTGTTATTAATTAGCATCCTTTTGTTTCAGCTTGGAGAAGTTCCTTTAATATTTCTTTTAAGGACAATCTAGTGGTGCTGAATTCCTTCAGCTTTTGCTTGTTTGGAAAACTTATCTCTCCATTTCTGAAGGACAATTTTGCTGGATAGAGTATTCTTAATTGGGAGTGGTTTTTTTTTCTTTCAGCACTTTGAGTATATCATGCCACTCCCTCCTGGCCTGCAAAGTTTCTGCTGAAAAATCTGCTGATGGCCCTCACTGGTGTTGCTCAGAGGTTTGAGCATCGCCCACATACCAAAGGATCACAGGTTCGATTACCAGTCAAGGGCACGTACCTGGGTTACAGGTTGGCTCCCTATTCCCCATCAGAGCATGTGTAGGAGGCAACCAGGCAATGTCTCTCTCAAACATTGATGTTTCCCTCTCTCTTTCTCTCTGCCCCCCACTCCCTTCCACCGTCTCTAAAAAGCAGTGGAAAAAAATATTCTCAGGTCAGGGTTAACAACAACAGAAATCTGCTGATGGTTTTAAGGGGGTTCCTTTGTACATAACATGTTATTTTTCTCTTGCTACTTTTAAGATTCTCTCCTTGCCTTTAACTTTGACAATTTAATTATGTGTCTCAGAATGGGTATCTGTCTTTTAAATCATAGCCTTTGTTGTGGTATTACAAGTGCTTTGCATTTCCCTAATGACTAATGATGATAAGCATCTTTTCATGAACTTATTATTCATGTATCTTCTTTAGTGAAACATACATTCAAATCTTTTGCCCATTTAAAATTGGATTTTTTTTTTTTACTATTGAACTGTAAGAGTTTCTTATAGTTGTGGATAAAAATATTTTTTGAGATATATGATTTGCAAATATTTGCTCACAGTCTTCAACTTATCTTTTAATTTTCTTAATGGTGTATTTTAAAACACAAAAGTTTTAAATTTTGATGAAGTCCAGTTTATCAATTTTTTTCTTTAATGTATTTACATTTGGTGTTCTATTTAAGAGATCTTTGCCTAAGTCAAATTCACAAAGATTGTTTTCCTATGTTGTCCACTAAAAGTTTTATAGGTTTCACCTTTACATTGTGGTCTCTGATCCACTTTATGTTAATTTTTTATGGAGTGAGGCAAGGGTCTAAATACATCTTTGCATCCAATAACTTTAAAAAAGAATTTAGAAAAATAAATATTATGTTTTTCATAATAATAATCAGGACTTGTGGCACCATGTTTTTCTTTTTTTAAAAAAATATATTTTATTGATTTTTTACAGAGAGGAAGGGAGATGAATAGAGAGCTAGAAACATCGACCAGCTGCCTCCTGCACACCCCCTACTGGGGATGTGCCCGCAACCAATGTACATGCCCTTGACTGGGATCCACCAGTCCGCAGACCGACGCTCTATCCACTGAGCCAAACCGGTTTCGGCACCATGTTTTTCTTTAAAATACTTAAACTACCTGGTATTTTTTCATTTATTAATTTTTATTCCTCCTTTGTCTGTTGCCTCCTTTAGGACAGATACTGAAGGTAAGAAGTAGCCGTATCTATGTTTTCCACTGCTATGTCTTCGATGCCTTGGAGATGGTAGGTACTCAATACACTGTAAGTACTTAATGAGTGAATGACTGAATGGACTGCTAGGGTCTGTAAGCCAGTTAGGAAAAACAAAAATGTCTTTATGCTCCGAGGAGGTGAAGGGTGAGGATGGAGTGTGGGTTCCCGAGCAGGAACCAGCCGGCAGTAAGTACAGTGCTCAGAGAGGAGGGCTCGCCGTAGGTTTGGGGGCTCCTTCCATGCCTCTTGGACCCAGGACCTGAGCCTGCCCCTGCCAACATGTGACACAGTGCCTTTGTCTACTCTCAGTAAAGCTTCCGAGGGGAGTTGATGTCGTAGTTAAGGGCAGAGGCGACATTAGACATGACTCATGTATTCCATAAACATGTTTGTGTCCTTCCATCGCACCAGGGACTTGGCCAGGACTTGGGGATTTGGAGGTAGCGAGGCGGGTGCTTACCCTGCCTCTCCCGTGTACTTGCTAACTGTGAGCTGGTGAATGTTATGTAACCTCCCTAAGCCTGTTCCTCATTCATAAACTAGGGGCTGCAGAGTAGCTAGCTCCCTTGATGATGGTAAGTATTAAGTAGCTATCTAAAGCAGAGACAACTGTCATGGCATTTGATAAGTGTTCAAAATGGTATTATTATAAGTTGCTCAACCTATCAGTTAAGACAGAATTGTCTGTATTATTCAGCCTCAGTTTCCATTTAGATCGTACTGATGTTCTTGGAAAATCACCAAGGGACAGAAACTTATTTCTCTTTAAAAAGTTATAAAACTCTTATATTGTTACGCTCTTATTATTACGGCAATACGTGCACTAGAGTAAAAACTTTAAACAGTACAGAAATGCACAACAAAAAGCGGGCTCTCCCACACCCTTTCCTCAGAGGTAATCACTGTACACAATTCTGTTTCCCTCCCAGAAAACCCTCACGCACATCAAAGTACGAGAAATGTGCACACCTTCGAAAACAGAGAGCGAATGGAACCGGATATTCCTAGTTGGGCATCACCGGCCTGTTCCTCCCTCGTTACACTGGTGGGTTTTCCGCAGCATCAGATCTGTGCTTCCTCGGAATGAGTATTTCTTAGCATTCTCAGGGTAACTTTTTAAAGCTCTCTGCAGCTTTTTGAGAAGGTCTGCGGGCTACACCCTCCTTCCCTGTCTGCCCCCGGAACTCCCCAGGCTCAGCCCCACAGCGCCAGCACACTGCCCCTGCCCACCCACGTTTCCATGGCCTGCAGCGATGGCCAAACCAGCAGCAGATTCAGGATGGGGGTGGGGCTGGGGCTGGGGTAGCAAAGAAGGAAGAGAAAACCAGTTTTCCACGAGACGTCAAGAAAGAGCAGCAGGAGTAAAACCAAACTGACATGGGCACCGGCACCCCGAAGCGTGGATTTAAAGGAAAGGTATCAGGAAGCATCTCTCTCTAAGGTTTAAAGGTGCCTGTGAAAGCATGACCTGTGGGTGAGGCGTGAGAGAGGGGGCGAAGGCCAGGGGGCGGGCGGGAGGGAGGCGGGGGCAGAGACCCTCCTGAAAGTGAAATCGCAGGACAGCCAGGTTGGGCTCAGAGCCAGGAAGGGGGCTCCGCCCTTCCCCACTAACCAGACTGCACTTCCTCCTTTTCCACCTGCCGGCTGCTCCCGCCCCCTCACCCCCCACCCCCGCCCTTAGCCTTAGCAGGCCACTTGACTTACTGCTGTGCGGGGTTTGCCAGAGCTCAGCTCCAGCCGACACTGGCTGGTGATGTCTTCCCCCCACAAGCACCACGAGTGGTTCTGAGTGGTTCCCACCGAAGCTGTCAAACCTCAGACACATTCTGATCCCTCGGGGGAAGGAGCAACGCCCCCTGGTCTCTGCCTCTTTCTATTTGTTGGCTCATTGGATCTCCATCCTCTGGATTGTCTCTGCCTCCACCCAGGCCAGAAAAGAAGATTCTAGAAGGGCCGAGAGCTTCTAAGTTAGGCTGCTAGAGGGACCAGAGCCAGAGCCCACGGGCCTGGCCCGAGTCCACAACCCAGAAAGCAAAAATCTCTTCTTGGGTGGGGCTCTCCTAGACGGAAAGCTCTTACCGTGCCTCCAAGCAGGGGAGCTCGAGCCAAGATTATATTGGGCAGGTAATAAAATTAAGGGCAATAAAACCAGATTAACCACCTCAGTACCAGCAGTTTACTGGTGAAGCCATGTCAAGAGGAGAGGCAAGATGGAGAGCTCAGCACCGGCGGTCACTCTGCACGGGACCGTCGTTGGCTGGAGCCTGAGCTCCCTGGAGAGGGAGCTGGGCGTTTAGCTAACGCTCTTGAGAGGAAGCAGCTGCTCAGAGGGGGTCTCTGGAATTTGGACCCTGGCTCCAGTGCTAGGTAGAATCAAGAGGGTGGAGGCCCGGCCGGCATGGCTCAGTGGTTGAGTGTCGACCTGTGAACCAAGAGGTCACGGTTCGATTCCCGGTCAGGGCACACCTCCGGATTGTGGGCTTGATCCCCAGTGGGGGGTGTGCAGGAGGCAGCCAATCAATGGTTCTCTCCCATCATTGATGTTTCTATCTCTCTCTTCCTCTCCCTTCCTCTCTGAAATCAATACAAATATATTTTTTTAAAGAAAGAGGGTGGAGGTCCAGTCCAGTTTGTCCAGACTCAACTCACGGTTCAGCATGGATTCACGCATTAGTAACCAAACCTATTTGTGCCGATGGTGTCATCTTCTTCACCACACACATCACGGTGATATTGGTTTGCTTTTAAGGGATTAAGAAGAAAAAACATGAAAGGTCCATCATATTCTCTAAACAGCCACACCTATACACACATACCTACATATACACACCTACACGCACATATATCTACACACATGTACAGGTAAATAACTAAATTACAACACACCTCTAAATCACTTATTTAAAGCATTAGCTAAATTTTTCTATAAATCAATACTTGCCCTTTTCAACTTTATTTCTACACTAGAGGCCTAGTGCATGAAATTCGTGCACAGGGGCAAGGGGTGTCCCTCAGCCTGGCCTGCGCCCTGTCCCAATCCAGGACCCCTCAGGTAGGGTCCCTAGACCTGGCTGGTGACCAGGGCCTATTGGGGCTTTCCTTCCCCTGGCTGCTGGCAGCTGGCCCCACCCCCGCCGCTGCCATTGCTTGCCATCTGTGCAGTGCTGCGCCCCCTCCTCCCCCACCGGTCGCCTCCCTCTGTGGGTGACAGGCGTAGGGTGTGATGGCTGGGCTGGCCTGGGCCTCCCTCTATGGGGCGATCGATTGAGGGGCCCCCAGATCGATCACCCAGCAGAGAAGGCCCCGCCCACCTGGCTGGGGCTCCGTGATCGATCGCTGTGTATATCACTTGGTGATTGGGTTTCTCATATGAAATAAAATTTCTTCCAAGCTGTATTTTCAAGCTAAGAAGAGGCATGACAGATTCTGTGACTGCGCTACCCTTGGTGGCAGTGGGGGTGCCCAGCGCCTCAGGACACGGCAGGCTATGAATCAATGATTCACAAAACCCCACCAGGGACGGCCTTTGTCCGGAGCCCAACATCTCCCAACTGGCTCAGCCTCCTAAACGCCCGTCCACTGCCCTTTCACTACCGTCTCTCTCCCAGACCAAACTGGCTATGTGACTACAAAATCCCTCCAAGTGGGTTACATCCCCCCATCTTTGTCCCCCTGCCATCCAGGCCCACGCTGAGGCCAGGGGGCTAGGAAAAGCCCGCACAGTCCTGGGCTGAGCTTCGCCTCCGAACAGACTCAGGGAGCTTCTGTTTGCTCTGAGGCTGAAGATCAGAATCTACCCGCGGCCTGCAGGCCGTGAGCGCTCTGGTTCCTGCTCACCTGGCCTCCTCCATCTCTGCCCCGTTTCCCCATTCTCTGCACTGCGGTGACCTCCTGGGCTCCGCACAGCTGGGGGGAGGGGGCGTGTTGGGGGCAGGGAGGTTCCAGGTCTCTGAATTCCCCCAGGCTCTGGAGGTGGCTGGAACCCCTGCTGTGGCTGAAAGCAGCCAGGACAGACAGGCGGACATGGACAGGCGGACAGGCGCCGAGGGTCCGGTGAGTTGTCAGCACAGTGTGGACTCTACCCGGAGCCGGGAGACACCCAGAATGGGCCAGGCGGACTGTCCAGACCAGGTGGTCAACAAAAGGGCTTAAAGAGTGACTTACATGCAACCCCTGGGAAGGTGCTTTTTTGCTTTCTAGAAAATAAAAAATTAGCTAAAATATGCAGTTCTGAGGCTGTGGATCCGCTCACAAAGCTCGGAGACATCTTCCTGCCCCACCAGCACGCGGCCGGCTCGCTGTCCCGGGAACAGCACTTGTGCCTGGACGCGGCTACCCCCGTCCCGCTCACTCAGTGGATGGATGGCTGTGGGCCCAGCCTGGTCTAGAGTCAAGGCCGATGAGACCGGTGGGTGCAGCCTCTCTCGCGGTTCTGGGAGGAGAAACCCCGGTGTCTCCACCCCTTTCCTGCAGGCATCTCACCAAGGCACCTGAACGCAGAGCTGCTTTAGTTGGCAGCACCCCAGCCGTGGGCGGCAGAGCCCGGCGCCGTTTGCACAGCGGCAGGCCCCCTCGCAGTGAGCACCGGGGTGAGAGGGCGAGGTCCGCGCTCGATGCCAGGCCTGCGCCCCCTCTGACGGTTCCTGGATACGAGTGAGGCGGGCGCTGTAAATTAGCCTTGATCTTATGGCTCTGAAGGCAGATGACTGCTCTACCAGAAGGTACTATTTATAACACAAAAATGTTTTATTTAATTTTTAAAAAGCTTTCCAGACAGGACAAAAATATCTTCTTAGAAAACCGTAACTTATTTCGTAAGTTATATGTCTAATCACTGTACTCTACACCTGAAAGTGATATAATATTGCATGTCAACTAAAATGGAATAATTAAACCTGAGAAAATATACTTTCACCTCTAAGCAGTACATGCAAAAGTTCCCAAAGTCAAAATGCTCAAAAGAACTTATGATGAAAATGTATCCACCTCCTATGACCACACTTCGCCCCATAATTCCCCTCCTGCTGCCAACACCGTAACCAGGCGTAACCGGGCTTTTATTCACCGGTCCAGAGAAGTGCCATGCGTTTACACGTGCGCACACTCTCACTCGCACGCACAGCCCCTGTGCACCTCGCTGTCCTCTCACTGCCGCTGCCTGCTCCGCGTTGAGCATGGAGCCGGCCTGCTCTCCTGGTTAACGGCTGTGCTCCTCTGCCGGGCCCTCTCTCCCACCACACCATTTAGGGATTCTCAGTGCTGGGTGTGACACGGAGAAGCCTCCACAGCCACGTCAACCCCCCCCCCCCCCCCCCCCCCCGCAATTCTCCACTTCAATTAACTGGCCTCCTGTGGCCCCGGAATGGAGCTCTAATCCCTCCCTGCTCGTTGTGAACGCAGCACAGACCACGGCGCTCACCCTGCTGGCCCGGGTCGCCCCATGCGAGCCAGGGGTGCGCAGGGAGGGAAGGGAGAGGACCCACCTCCAAGGTCCTTCTCAGGCCCACGTTCTGTGAATCTGTGACTCGATGGGGTCAAAGGGCCTTCCCAACCCTACCCTTTGATCAGCAGTTTGCATTTCCAGCGGCTGGGTCCATGTCCTCAGTGGTCTGTAAACTCATTAAGGATGAGTTGATCTAGTACTTCCCACAGTGGGTTGCTCGAGGCTGATTTTTGGGGTTGTCCCTCAAAGTGTTCTGCATTAACAACTGCTTGAAATAGGCCAGTTAGCCCAGTCTCCTCCTCTCGCAATGGGTGTGATCGGTGCTCTGTCAGAACAATTGGGAACGATATTCTATTTCCGCATGAGTTCCTCAACAATGCACCTGACTTATGCAATCTATGCATTCCTGACATGATACAGATAAATGTTATTAGCAACTTGAAGAGTAAATGTATCGAATATGAGAAAAAAAGGGGATATGGGGGATGACCACATTCGAACATTTTATGTTGTAGGTGGGAAACCAAGGCCTAGAATCCAAAAGGTTTGTCTGAGGGTTGTGACCCAGCTGGTGATAGAACCGGAGTTAGAATCTGCGTCTCCTGACTCTTATCCTGGAGGAAGAAAGGGGACTAGAACCTGCAACGACTGTTTATTCTGTGCCGTCCTTAGGGGGACTTGCTGCTTCGTGAAAATGAGCATTTAGCTTATTAACTTGGTAATAGCTTTTAATCTGACCATACTTCCTCATCTGAAAAGGTAGATGAATAAATGTACTTCCCTCACAAGGTCTTAGAAGGACTATATGATTTATCCTATGGGTCCTATAACTATTATTTAAACATCTCCACAGAAAAGGTCGTTTTGTAATATAACTTCCCCTATAGTTGATTTTGTCAATGAGAGGAAGTTGGATTTTAATGTCAGCTTTTGTTGAAGGAAGCCCTCCTCTTTATTACCCTTTATAGCCACTCCTGGCCTAATCCTTTATCTCCACAGGGGAGAGGAGCCTTGGTTTTTGCCCATTTTTCAGTGGTTATGAACATTCCACCCATGTATATGTATCTTCATGAATTTTTGCCAAATCAGCATACCATCTTTGTTACTATTGCTTTTATCTAAGTCAACTAACTTTTAATTTAATAATTTATGTAAAATTATGTTCAAGTACAGAGCTCTCTAAAAGAAACAGTGGCTCTTCGCACACCACTAGGAAGCACTCGTATAGTGAAATGCATTTGAGTTGAAGGATCCCAAGACAGTGGTCCGATCCTCGTTTTGTTCTTTGCTAGTCGTGTAATTTTGAGCAATTTGTCTCAGTTTCTTTATAAAATGATGAGCATCACTGATCATTCGTAGTGTTATGGTGATAAATAGGGCAATTTAAGACTCAGTGTGCATTACTAGCTCTGGTTGTTAAATAAAGCGAAAGTTAATTAGTGTATCAGGGGAAGAACGTGGTATTGTTTTAGCGGTGAGGTTTATTCAGCAGGGTCTGGAAAACATCTTTTACAGAATACATGTATAACAACACACTATTATATGGGTTAGAAGATGACAGAAAAGTGGGTAAAATACAGCAAAAGGATGGGCAGCAAGACCTACTTAAATTTACTTTGATTAAAAAGAACGTAATTATTATGAGCCTGACATAAAATTGTGGCAAGTTTATAAGATATTAAAAAAAATATAACGTATATTTTTAAGTGTTAAGCATAATCCTATATAATGAATCAAAAGCTACCTTCATGGTAATTAATACTTACATACTCCATTGCAATCACTAATTTTCTCCTGAGACTAATAGAATTTTCTTACTTGATCTCTAGAGGCTAATGCTAGCTGTGTCCAGGGTCCTGAATACCGACTGCCGAACTCAAAGTGGAGGAATACTCAAGACTCAGCTCCTCGGGCCTCAACCACACTTACTTCAGTGAAAAGCTCTTCGAAACGTACTCCAACCCTCTCCACACTCCTCATTCCTTGACTGTCTGCTGTGCCCTTTTTCTCGCTGGCAACCTCACCTTTAACTTCCAAGAGAAGACAGTGATCCCCGGGGACCCCTGTCGCCTTCCTGCCCCACCCCCACGGGGCCACTGCCTCCCCTTCTCCCTGGACTCGGGGCTGCCCCAGTGACTCGCCTTGTCCTCTCTGCAGCCCTTTCCCATCATCGTTCAACACTTTCACACCTTCCCCTGAGCACGGGTTCCCAGGGAGCACTGCTTGGACTGTCCTTTACGGTCAAGGTCAACCACGTCCGAAGAACTCTATTCCCAGTGTCCTATGCTGTCCTTCTCCGCACTCCTCGCCTTCCAATTCAGCCCCCACACTTCCTTGAACACTGAGAATTACCCTCAAAGTGTAGCCCTCGGGAAGCGTCGTGCGCCATTGGACAGGTACTAGGATACAAGAAAAAGAACGTTTGCCTGTGGAGCCACTCCCGAGGGTCTGCCTGCCGTCCCCACCTTCAGGCCTCTTGCAGACACGGTGCCACACCTGCCTCTCCACCCGCGCGGGCGAGCACAGCTGCGTGGGCAGCAGCTGGCCTGGGCGCCGAGGCCTGCACGGCCTCCCGGAGGGACGGCGGCCTCCGCTCAGCTGCGGCCGTTCTCGTGAAGATCCACAAAGACTCCTCTGCCGCGGAGTCTGATGAA
The DNA here is from genome assembly GCF_951640355.1 of Cnephaeus nilssonii. Lineage (NCBI taxonomy): Eukaryota > Metazoa > Chordata > Mammalia > Chiroptera > Vespertilionidae > Cnephaeus > Cnephaeus nilssonii. Next base: position 51,418,620 of record NC_137089.1, on the reverse strand, counting down.
CGCTTAAATCCAGACGGAAACATCAACTGCCCAAAGTCTGACGCAGCCGATCACCGCTCCGGGACACCTTGTCTTCCCCTGTTTTTGTGATGTTATTTGCCCCCCACGCTTCCCCGCAACCCACCTAATTTTGGCAGTTCCTCGGTTTCCTCGGCGGCTCCTTCCGTATTGCACTTCCCAAGGGCTCATGGCTCCCTCTGCTCAGGCCACTCTCCCAGCCCTCCTGAGACCTCACGCCGAGGCTGCCGGGCCTTCTGCAGGCCAGGGCCCGCTAGTTCCTTCCTCCAGCAAGGCCTCTCCCGGGCTTCCTACCTGTCCGGCCCGGTTGACGGGGCGCGCCCACAGGACATCTCCGAATCGCCACGTGACCTTCAGTGCTTTCTGGGATGGACCTCACGGTCTTCCTACTCCCGCACCTGTCTTCCCAGTGTCCCCCTGAGGCCACCACCACCCTCTCATCAGAAACCTAGGAGTCACCCATGACTTAGCCTCCACTGTCCTCTTCCTTACCACGTGCCCTCTCCCCATCGCCAAGTCTCCATTGGTCAGCAGGTCCTTTCCTCTCTACTCCTCGAATACTTCTCAGTGCATGTGCCACCCCATATCGCTGCTGTCCCCACGCCAAGCCCAGGGGCCATCCTTCCTCCAGTGGGTTCTGTGACAGCCTCTCGGTGAATCCCACTAAAGCACACCTGGTTGTCACCGTCTCTCCTCACCGCTAGCTTCCCCGCCCCTTTAGGATGAAAGCCCGGATCCTTAAGACCTCCAGGCTCCGCGTGGCCTTCCTCCTGCCTGGTTGTCAGGTTCATCACGTGCCCTTCTGTCCCTCACCCGCTTCCGTCCCAGAAGCCGGCCTCTCGGCGCCTTGCAATGGGAAGCCGCGCGTCTTCCCTCCGTGGGACTTTGCGGGAACGTGTCAGTGCTGCTGTCCCTCCTGACTCATCCCCCACAATTCTCCAGGCCTCCCCACCCCACCCCAGCATCAACACACTTGCCTTCTTTAGGTCCATGCAGACATCCCATCCTCACAAGTGGCTCTGTGGACCACCCAGACCCTTCCATACCAGCGTGCACGCCTCAGCCCCATCATAATTGTGTTTGCAGACGTTTTCAATGTCTCTCCAGCTGCTAACCTGTGTGCTCCATGAGGACAGGGGGGCCGACACACAGTAGGTGTAGAATAAATATTTGGTGAAGGAATTATTATTTTTCATAAACCCTTTACACCTGACTGTTAAGATTTATTTATGGTAATAAGTAAATTCACTCATTGGATGGCAGTAATTGGAGGTCTGAGGGTTTTTTAACTTGAAAAATAAAGTGTAAATTAATTAAAGGGTTAAGAAAAAGATTCATTTTTTTTCTCAAGACTTCCTTGGGAGAGCGCCCCGGGAGAAGCAAGCGTGACCACTACGCCATCCAGTGCCCCCTGACCCCCGAGGCAGCCAGGAAGAAGAGAGAAGACAACAGGCAGACGGAAGTCAAGGCCAACAAGCGCCAGATCCAACAGGCTGAGCAGCAGCTCTGTGACACGGATGTGGCCACGGTCAGCACCCTGGTCAGGCCTGATGGAGAGAGGGCATATGTTCGAGTGGCTCCTGACGATGACACTTCGGATGTTGCCAACAAAATCGGGATCATCTAAACGGAGGCCAGCTGGCTAACTCTAAATATAACAATTTTACACTGTACACAAAAAGGAAGAAAAAGATTTCCCAGATGAGAAAAGCTTCTACTTTGGGCATCTGAAGCAAATTGACTCATTGGTTCATTCATTAATGCCAATAGCTGCCATTTGTTAGGCATCTGCCTTTTTCCTGGGATAAAGAGCGGGCTAGTAAATGGGAAACAACCTCACGCGGGCTGCTATTTTTAGCCTGGCATCCGCATGCTGGCGGAGCACGGGGCTGCCCACCTGTCTCCCGCACACCCTTCATTAGGTCATGTTTTACAGTGACACTGGGCGCTGACGGTGACGGCACCCTGGCTGGCCGGCTCGCAGCGGTCTCGGGACGGTCGCCCGTCATGTGCTGCGCTTGCCTCACAGGCTCTTCTCCCGGGAGGCGGCTCCGTCTCGCTGCATTACTGCCCGAGGAATCCATCCGGTCATGCCCTGCCCTTGGGCCACGGCGGCCAGTCCTTGGGCGTTTTCACGGACTCCGGGGCTCCAAGCCTTGTTCAGGAAGGATCACTCTGCAGGGGACCGCGCCTGTCCCAGGAGTCCTGGGGGCACAGCATGGGGAGCAGTGGTGGCCTGAGGGGAGAGGGAGGGCGAGGCCACATTGACCCGGTTGGGTCCATGCCCATCTAGCCTGGCGATTCTCAGCTGTGGGTGCTTTTGCCCCTCTGAGGGTATTCGGCCATGTCTGGGGAGGTTTCTTCTTGTTGTGACGGGTGAGGATGCAGCCTGTCCGCCGTGGCTTGTGGGTAAAGGCTGAAATGCTGCTCGGCAGCCTCCGTGTCCAGGGCAGCGCCCACAACGAAGACCCGTCCGAGCACCATGTCCTGGGGTGCCGGGGCGGTCTGCCAGGTCAGGTCACTGTGCCCGGGAGGGTGAGCAGGCCCGGGGGTTTCTAACGGAAGAGAGGAAGACACTGGGAGGAGGAGGAGGAGTCAGCCAGCGAAGGGGCAGAGAAGGCTGACCCCGAGGACAGAGCCAGGCCTGCGCAGACAGAGGGTGTGAGAGGCCCAGTACTGTACACGGGTCACTTTCCACAGGTTAAGTGTTCGGTGCCACTGCAATCCCAGTCCCGGCGCACCCCTGGGAGCAGCTGGCAGAGTGCGTGGCTCTAAAGGGCGCTGCCCACAGCGGCTCCCGCAGGGGCCTTCCTGCCGGGAACCGGACGATTTCAGGAACCGAGTTTCAGTCACATACTGTGAACCCCTTTCATTTCCCGGGACGCTCGGTAAAATCTGCTAAATATAGAAATGCCTTTTGTGGCGGTTTCAGGGGAGAAAAATTGAACCTTTAGGTTTGGGGAATAGAGAAAAAAGAACAGTTTGACAAGGTGAATTCGTGGCTCAATTCAGTGAAACGAGAAGTGGAACCAGAAATGACTGTGAACCCCCAGGGTTTTGAAGTGAACTCAGAGAATGACTTCACCTCCAGGAGCCGCACGCGGGAGCCGGAGCCAGCCCACCGCCTATCGCAGGCCCAGGGTCATCTCAGTTGCCATCTGAGTCACGTACGAGAAATTTTAACCTTTCTAGAAATTCCTAGGTAAAGGACAGACTATTATGAGTGCTTATCTCTGCAGCACTGAATCACACATGCTTTTTATTTTTTCTGCTTCCCTGAGTTTCCCATAACGAGCATACATTATTTTTATAAGAACAGCTTGCCGCTGGAAAGGTACAGAATTGGGAAGAATGCTTGGGTGGGAAGCAGGGTCAAGCCAAGTCTTTCAAGTTCACTTGCTCGGTGGTTTCTGAAAGGACTGCAGCCTACGGGCCTCCGTGCCCCGCTTCAGCCGTGGTGATGGACCCCGGTTCTCTCTTTACGCTTTTGTCATCGTTTTAGAACCAAACCGATCTCCACCCAGCGATACCCCCCGCTTCCGATTTCCCACACAAATGACACCCGTGTCTTGAGCTGCTGTCTACTGGTCTCATGTGCTTAAATGTTAGCTTGTTAAGGAGGATTGAAACTTGTCATGTCTTGTATTTCTGCTGATTCTCCAGTTGGTACTAAGAGGTGACTATTCAGTGATTCTCAAGAAAAACTGAAGGGCCTGTAATAACTCTTAAAGACCAACTTCACATAGACGATGCAGAAATATTATAGGTTTTTCATTTTTCAAAAGGTTTTCCTGGTGAGGCAGCCTGGGAAGGTGCCTGCTCCAGTTGCTATGCTTGACGGCCCTGGCGGGCGGCTGTTTGTCAGTGTCATCCGGATACACCAAGGTGGGGGGTCGGTCCTGGATCAGGGCACATACAAGGACCAACCATTCTTCCGGGGGAAGGCCTCTGCTCAGTGCACCGGGCTTTTGCCTTCGGTCAAGATTCCAAAGAACTTGGTTTGGGAAAGAAGAGGCGCTGCCTCACTTTTTGGCAGCTGACCATGCTTTAGGGTCCTCCAAAGTGAGAGCTATTTTTTGGAAGATAAGTAACTGCTCTTTGGAGTAAAAAAGAGAACAGGATAGAAATGCAAATTCTCAGTCAAAGCCCCAGGTCTGTGGTAACTTGTAGACTAATAGAATGTTCCACTGGCCAGGTGGCCCATTAGCATAATCACAGAAGGCACTGAGTGTGGGCAGGTCTATTGAGACAGTATGGTCCAACTAGAAGGCCCAGAGAACTTTTCAGAATGTGTCAGACTAAAAAAAATGAAACAAAAATGATATTCAGCCTTTTTCATCCTCAAAGTTGGCTTTCTAATTACATAGCTGAATGAACAGAAAGCAAAAGCCCATGAGAACCTAAATGTCGTCTTAAAAATCCATTTCTAATGTATTTACGAATTATAATAAAGGTGACTATATGCAAAAAAAAGAATCAACCATTGCATGTATCAATAAATGAACAATAAACTGATTTCTCTCTCTTTCTCTCACTTCCTCCCTTTCTCTAAAATCCTATATAATAAAAGCCCAGTGAACAAAATGGCAGAATGACCAGAACAACCGTGACCCCTCGCCCCTGCCGGCTCCGCCCCCCAGTGGGGACCCTCACCCTGATTAGGGGCGTGGCCAGCCTGCAAACCGCCTGTGGCCCTTCACCCCGGCCAGCCCCATCCCCCAGCGGGGACCCCCCATCCCAACCCGGGCCCCCATTAGGGCAGGCTGGCCAGCCCCCACCCGTGCACCAGGCCTCTATCCTATATAGTAAAAGGGTAATATGCAAATTGACTCTAACGGTGGAAGGACCAGAATGACCACTCAATCAGTCACTATGAGGCACACTGACCACCTCTTGGTCCCTTTCCCCAGCCGGCAGGCTCCGATCCCCCGATGGCAAACAGGGAACCGGGGTGGATGGCAAGGGACATGGGTGGTGCCAGGCCAAGGCCCCCGCCCCACCAGTCGCCCCACACACAGAGGGCTACCCGCGGCGGAGGCGAGACTGGCGAGCAGGCGGGAATGGCCAACCTCTGTCTCTTCCCCTGGCCGCCCGGCTCCGTCAGGCTCCAGGGTGGGTGGCAGCGGGGGGCGGGGCTAGCTGCGGACAGCCGGAGAAGATGGCCCTGATTGCAGGCCACGCCTAGGGACCATACCCGCACACAAATTTCATGCGCCGGGCCTCTAGTCAATCAATAACAAATTTTAAGTTATGCTTGATGACTTGAGGGGAGGCTGATATGCGTTTCTTATTGCTGTAGAGCCACATAACTGTATTCAGATTTGCACCTGCATTTAGAGCTGCAGAACGGTTTCCTCACCCGGTGCACTGCCTGTGGAGGCTCCGTGGAGGCGCTCACACTGAGTGTCTGCACTATTGGAAGGCTCTGCCCAGAGCAGGAACTCAATGAGTAAACGGAGCCCGTGGTCCCCCTGGGCTTCCATGTGATGTAGTGAGAGAGCAAATACAGTGAATAATGACGGAAATAAAATAACAAGAATGAGTAATGTTGATTGAGGACATCCTGTGTGCTAGGATTTATGTTACACATTTCACATAAAGCACTTCATTTGTTCCTTAGAATAACCCCAAAAGGCAGGTGCCATAAATATGGGTAAGTCTTAGAGAGGTTAAGTGTTTGGCCAGTGTCTCTGGAAGAAGTCACAGCGCTGAGAGAAGAGCTGAGGTCTTCTGGGGATAAACTCAGGGCTCTTTCCGTTTCAACTGCGCCTTTCATTAAACCAAATTTCACCTCAACGTTTGAAATCCTCTCCTTGCCAATCAAAAAAAGAGTCCGAGCTCTTTAAAATACAACCTAACAGGTCTAAAATCTGTAACAAAATACTCTGCAAGGCATCAAGGGATTCACCATTTAGTACCAAATCAGCAAAACCAGAAGACAAAGATTTTAGGCCCATAGAATATTAGTTTGATTAAGAGATAGACATTCTAGATCGTGATATTTAGGGGAAAAGGGGTTTGATCCCGTTTGAATTGGTTCACGTAGAAAATACTTGGCCTATCTAACCCAACAGCCCATCTTTACAAAATTTAATCAAATTTGTCTCAATATTTAAAGCAATGAAGGCCATACTTGTTAGGTTTGTTTGATAGAAGGCAGACTGGGCAACTCCACACCCACAGTGACTTAAGCCTTTGTTCCCAGACTGTCTGTTCCTTGGAGCACATTCATTCCTCTCGGAGGAGAGATTTGAGTTGAGTGTAGAAACCAGTGTGTATCTTCGTTTAAACGCCTCCCCAGGTGGATATCATCCCTCGGCTTGGCTTCTTACAGCTCTCAAGGTGGGCATGGAGCAAAGGCAGGTCAGCTGGGCCACCAGCCAGAGGCTCGGCCGTGTGCATTCGGGGGACAGTGGACCGGAGCGCCACTTGGCTGGGGTGACAGAGGAAAATAGACCCTTTCAGGATGAGGCAGGTTAGAGATCAGAGCTGCCTGTGGCCTAAAGATGGCAGGTGAGAGGCAGTGGCCACACAGGTGAGAGGCAGTGGGCACACAGGTGAGAGGCAGTGGGCACACAGGTGAGAGGCAGTGGGCACACGGGTGAGAGGCAGTGGGCACACGGGTGAGAGGCAGTGGGCACACAGGTGAGAGGCAGTGGGCACACAGGTGAGAGGCAGTGGGCACACAGGTGAGAGGCAGTGGGCACACAGGTGAGAGGCAGTGGCCACACAGGTGAGAGGCAGTGGGCACACAGGTGAGAGGCAGTGGGCACACGGGTGAGAGACAGTGGGCACACAGGTGAGAGGCAGTGGGCACACAGGTGAGAGGCAGTGGGCACACAGGTGAGAGACAGTGGGCACACAGGTGAGAGGCAGTGGCCACACAGGTGAGAGGCAGTGGGCACACAGGTGAGAGGCAGTGGACACACAGGTGAGAGGCAGTGGACACACAGGTGAGAGGCAGAGGGCACAGGTGAGAGGCAGTGGACACACAGGTGAGAGGCAGTGGACACACAGGTGAGAGGCAGTGGGCACACAGGTGAGAGGCAGTGGGCACACAGGTGAGAGGCAGAGGGCACAGGTGAGAGGCAGAGGGCACACAGGTGAGAGGCAGTGGGCACACAGGTGAGAGGCAGTGGGCACACAGGTGAGAGGCAGTGGGCACACAGGTGAGAGGCAGTGGGCACAGGTGAGAGGCAGTGGGCACACAGGTGAGAGGCAGAGGGCACACAGGTGAGAGGCAGTGGGCACACAGGTGAGAGGCAGTGGGCACACAGGTGAGAGGCAGTGGGCACAGGTGAGAGGCAGTGGGCACACAGGTGAGAGGCAGTGGGCACACAGGTGAGAGGCAGTGGGCACACAGGTGAGAGGCAGTGGACACACAGGTGAGAGGCAGAGGGCACACAGGTGAGAGGCAGTGGACACACAGGTGAGAGGCAGTGGGCACACAGGTGAGAGGCAGTGGGCACACAGGTGAGAGGCAGTGGGCACACAGGTGAGAGGCAGAGGGCACACAGGTGAGAGGCAGAGGGCACACAGGTGAGAGGCAGTGGGCACACAGGTGAGAGGCAGTGGGCACAGGTGAGAGGCAGTGGACACACAGGTGAGAGACAGTGGACACACAGGTGAGAGACAATGGGCACACAGGTGAGAGGCAGTGGGCACACAGGTGAGAGGCAGTGGGCACAGGTGAGAGGCAGTGGGCACACAGGTGAGAGGCAGTGGGCACAGGTGAGAGGCAGTGGGCACACAGGTGAGAGGCAGTGGGCACACAGGTGAGAGGCAGTGGGCACACAGGTGAGAGGCAGTGGCCACACAGGTGAGAGGCAGTGGGCACACAGGTGAGAGGCAGTGGGCACACAGGTGAGAGGCAGTGGGCACACAGGTGAGAGGCAGTGGACACACAGGTGAGAGGCAGAGGGCACACAGGTGAGAGGCAGTGGACACACAGGTGAGAGGCAGTGGGCACACAGGTGAGAGGCAGTGGGCACACAGGTGAGAGGCAGTGGGCACAGGTGAGAGACAGTGGGCACACAGGTGAGAGGCAGTGGGCACACAGGTGAGAGGCAGTGGACACAGGTGAGAGACAGTGGGCACACAGGTGAGAGGCAGTGGGCACACAGGTGAGAGGCAGTGGGCACAGGTGAGAGACAGTGGACACACAGGTGAGAGACAATGGGCACACAGGTGAGAGGCAGTGGGCACACAGGTGAGAGGCAGTGGGCACAGGTGAGAGGCAGTGGGCACACAGGTGAGAGACAATGGGCACACAGGTGAGAGGCAGTGGGCACACAGGTGAGAGGCAGTGGGCACACAGGTGAGAGGCAGTGGACACACAGGTGAGAGGCAGAGGGCTGGAGGTGGATTTGTCAATATCCAGCTTAACTTCCTGAAGCCCTGGGGTGACAAGGGCCGCCTGGCCAGCCCCTTTATACACACGCCTGCCACCTCTCACCCTGGCACCTGGGTACAGATTCTTACCTGCTCAGAACCTTTCAGCCCCTAAAAGCAGCAGCAACAATGGAAACGTAAGGAATAAGTTATAAAATAATCATTTAATAATTATATAAGTAAGGAATTTTGTAATATAGTTTATTCCTCCAGGACCCAAAGCCCCCATAGAACATGTGTATTAATTTCCTGTTGCTACTATAACAAATGACCACACATGTAACGGCTAAAACATAACAAATGTATTAGCTTGTGGTTCTGGAGGGCAGACGTCCAAGGCGGCTCTGCTGGGCTGCCCTCCTCCTGGGCGCTCTGTTCCAGGGCCTTCCCCGCTGCTGGGGTTCCTCCCTCCCTCGTCCAAGCCAGCAGCCCAGCACCTCCTTTCCTCCTGATGTCCTGCCCCCTTCCCATATGGACAGACGGATGCTGTGAGGACATTGGGCCCATCTGGGTAACCCAGGCAAACCTCGCAGCTCCAGGAATTCATTAGCTGCGGAATTCCTTAGGCACGTCAGGTAACGTTTGCTCCTTCTGGGGATGAGATGTGGACATCTTTGGGGGCCACTATTCAGCCTATCACAACATGCGAATCTGATTTCCCATTTTCACACACCTGATCTTCTAACGCTTTCACAGAAATGAACAGAAATGTCTGTAAAGTAGAGGGCTACCTGCTGGGAGGTAGGAAGAGATTTCATTAGAAAATAAAACATGGCCTATCACTATATTAAGAGACTAGACGCCCGGTGCATGAAAATTCATGCATGGGCGGGGGGGAGGGGGGGTGTCCCTCAGCCCAGCCTGCACCCTCTCCAATTTGGGAACCCTCGAGGGATGTTTGATTGCCCATTTACAGGGATCGGGCCCTGGGGGTGTGGCTAGCCTGGGTGAGGGGCTGAGGGCTGTTTGCAGGCTGGCCACAGCCTCTTCAGGGTGGGGGTTCCCACTGGGGTGCCTGGCCAGCCTGGGTGAGGGGCTGATGGCTGTTTGCAGGCTGGCCATGGCCCCCGGCAACCCAAGCTCCCAGCCCCTCCTTTTTTTCTTTTCTTTTCTTTTTTTTTTCAGCGCCTCCTGGAAGCAGGTATCTGGGATTTATTTATCTTGTATAAATGAAACTTTGTAGCCTTGAGCGGAAGCCAGGGCCGGCCAGGGAGGGCAGGAAGCTTGGCTTCCTCCATCGCCGGGAGCAATCCAAGCCTCCTGCTCACTCCAGCTCCGTGGCCACCACCATCTTGGTTGGGTTAATTTGCATACTTGCTCTGATTGGCTGGTGGGTGTAGCAGAGGTATGGTCAATTTGCATGTTTCTCTTTTATTAGATAGGATACTACCTTGGTGTTTTTGTTTGGTTGTTCTTTTGTTTGTTTTTAAATTTTTAAAAATTGATGTTTAGAGAGAGAGAGAGAGAAACATTGATGTGAGAAAGAGAAACATCGATGAGTTGCCTCCCATACACACCCTCACTAGAGATTGAATCCACAACCTTTCAGGGTACAGGGCAATGCTCCAAACAACTGAGCCAACTGACCCACACTGGCCAGGGCTGTTTTTGTTTGTTTATCTTAGAGAGAGGAGGCGGGGGGGAGAGAGACATCAATGTGAGAAACATTGATTGGTTGCCTTCCATACACTCCCCAAGTCAGAATCAAACCCAAAACCCAGGTATGTGGCCTGACTAGGAATCGAACCAGCAACCTTTCAGTGCACAGGATGACACTCAAACACCTGAGCCACTCCAGCCTGGCGAATCTCTCCTCTTTGTAAATAGAATGAGGAATCAGAAAACCGAAGAGCAGAGACAACACTGGAAAAGACAAAACCAACTTAGTCTGAGAGCAGAGACCCCACCCTTTCTCTATAATAGAAATGTCAACAAAAACAACCAAATTCATGATCCACAATGACAGATCGAAACACATGAGTGCAATTGGCGCCAGCGAGAGCTTTATATGCATCACGCATGCGCGAGTCAACGTTTATTTTTAAATTTCCAGTGTGCATCATATGTACAAGCCGGTCAGTCGGTCAGATGGTTGGACGGATGGATGGTCATCACTTAGCCTTTATAAATAGAAATCTGGTTTCACCATTAGTACTTAGCATTTATACCTGGCGGCATTATTGCGTAGCTACATCATTTACTGGGGGAAACAGAGACCCCGAGTGAGAGAGAGCTGCCTGCCTGTCTGCAGTCCCTCTGTGGCATTACTGCTGCTACGCGGCATCTCGGGCACCAAGGTCAAGTTCATAGGAGTAGGGCAAGGCCCCTGCAAGCTTGAATGGATAAAGTGATAATACCTGTCAGATTTCACCCTGCAGCTAGGAATGCAAAGGAATTCTCAATCCCCTTTTGGGATAGGTTGAATGTACAGAATCCTCAAGACAGTAAGTATATTCACCTTAGGGAAAAATCTTTAAAGGGAACCATGATCATACACATATGAATCCTAGGCCTTTGCACCTTCACCAGCTCCTCCCCACACCCTGCTTCATTAATCTAAATGTTAATGATATTTCTGTTTCTGCAGAGTTTCTTCTGTGTAGGACACTGCTCTGAGCATTCGACATGCAATATTTCATTTGATCCTCACAATTACCCTGTAAAGTGTGTACTACTGTTACCCTCCTGGTAGAGATGAGGCAACCGAATTTGGGTACTTTCTCCAAGGTCACAGGGCAAGCACGGGACAGAGCCAGCTCAAGCCTGGACGTTTGACTCCAAATTCCACACCCCTGACCACTGCACTCACATGTTGCATCTTTTGCTGGGATGCAATATCTAAATCCCAGGTGGACTTGCTGCATCCTCGACATGAACCAGGACTGTCAAGGCCGGGGAATTCCTGGCTAAGCTGTTTCCCACTCCCTGTCCGGGCGGGAGGCCGCTTCCCTGGGCTCCGTGCACAGAGCCTGCAGCGGGCGATCCATCACATCCATCACCTGCGGTTTCCCTGGGCTCCCACAGACCCACCGAGGCCCTTTCTCCCTGGGTGAGCTCCCTGCATATCAGCCAGCGGGAAGCGGGGTAGCTGTTACTGAAGTAACGGAATAATTTTACACTCTCTTTCCAAAGCAAACAGACCCGGCGGGCGCCGCCGTGAGAGTGGACCTTGTCGGGAGGCGCTGCCTGGGAGCTCACCGTCTGCCGCCTTTGATCCCCTTTTCCGGCGCCCCGGTTCCCGAAACCCCCTCTGCTTCCCAGTCGGTGGTGAAAGTCTCCAGCAATCGGATGCTCAGTTCGGGTGCCAGGGCGCCTCCAGGGCCCGCGGACCAGGCCTGCACCGGGGCTGAGCTGTGGATGGGGTTCCCGCGGGGTCTCAGCCAGTCGCCCCTGATGGTTTTGTAGAAATAAAACCAGGTAAGATGAGTCCGCAGACCCTCGGAGGCGCAAGGGGAGGGACGAGAGGACCCCCCGGAGCTCCTGAGGGAAGAGCGAAGGGTTCTGAAGGGGGACTGCCAGGCACCAGCCCCCCCTTCCTCGCCCCCCACGTGCCTCCTGAGGTCGCTGCCCAAGTCCCTGGTCTCAGGGTCTGCGGCCCAGGAAATTTCCAGAATTCAGCACAGATGGGAGTGCGCCGACCCAGATCCGAAAGGTGGAAAAGGAAAGAAAAACCCCAGGCCCGAAGGGCTCTCGTCGGCCCTCAGGACCAGCAAGAATCTGTCCCTCTTCCCGCCTTCTCTTAAGCTGTTCAAGATCCGAGCAGCGACTGTGGCGACAGGGAGCAAGGGCGGGGGGGGGGGGGGGGGGGGGCGGCTGCTGTCAAACAACCGGGAAAACGCCGCGAATTGCGCACGAGGGCGCCGGGAAGCGCTGAGCCGGTGCTGCGGGAGCGTCTGCTGCGCGCGTAATGACCTGTGTGCCCGCAGCCGAAGGTGCCAGCTCCCTACCTGCCTGTGACCTGTCACCACAGGGGCCAAGAGCTTTGACCGGTGGGCGTTCCGCCATGGACATGCCCACGGGAGAAAGAGCATCCCAGCTGAGAGCGAGATGCGCTTGGGATCCACAGCCACTCACACTCTGCACCCACTCCCCGCGCCCACGGAACACACTGGCGCGGCGCCCGGGTGTAGTTAGCGCTTACAAATGCTAATGACTAATTACCTAGCCCTGTGCAAACCCAGGAGCGTCAAAGGGCACGGTTGTCCAGAGACATAAACAGTCAACTCCATTTTAATAGCTTTCAGTAAGGACTCCTGGGCTGGGGGCAGGGGGAGGGGGAGGGGTTGGGGGGGGGGGAAGGCCTGTGAATACATTGGTTATTTACATTTCAGGAGGAAGAAGGGGTCATTCTTAGCCTCTGTATGCTAATGTCCGAACACAGATTCAATTCACAGAGGCCGGGGAAGCCTTCGCACACAATTGCTTGAAGGTCTGCTTTCCTCTGGACTCTGCTGTCGGGGTGTGATGCCTAAAACTCACTGCAGGGACACCTGGTCTCCTTAATAAAACACGTCAGATCGGGGTCAGCTTCTGGGAGGCATATGTGGCCATAAGAAGAAAGAAATAATTCACTTTTCTGGAAGAAGTGCCAAGGTCAAGGAGCGGACTCTTTAAAACAAGGTGTTAATGAGGTGTCAGACCCTGGGGCCTACGCCCCCTCCCCCACCGTGTCCGGGAGGAGCCGGAGACCAGAGTTTCTGGGAGGAGGGTGTAGGACAGGACAGGCAGGGGCTCGCCAAGGAGACACTGTTTTGTTTTGAGGCTGTGTTGGCCAAATAAGCCCAGTTTAACCCGTGGGTTTGTTTGGTTTTGATAAAGGACTTTGGGGAAAAGCGGGGGGGGGGGGGGGGTTCTAGAGAGCTGAGCCCCCCACCCCCCAGCACCCTGCAGGCCACGGGGGGAGGAAAGGGAGTCTGAACGTTTTATTCCCCCTGGTTTTCCTCACCTGGCTGACGTGTTTGATTTTTCTCAGAAAAACCAGGAGGAGGGCTCAGATTTCTATCAGTGAACCCTACCCCTATCTAAACGCCGGCATCCAGACCCTGTTGGCTTTTGTATGCAGCTGAAATGCAAAGAAGTTACAATGGTTGTTTGGGGGATGAAGTCATACATATATCACCTTTTTCACATCCATCCAAATACCAAAACACTAACTAGCACACCTTTTACTAATTCAGTCTTCTTGTTCTATTTTGACTACAGAGTAAGAAGGGGACAGGATCTTACACCTAAAATACGAAATTCCAAATCCAACTCAGCAGCAGGCTCATTATAAAGTTTACACTCTTTATAGTAAAGCCAGGGTGGGGCTTGCTCTGATTTGTTCCAAAGGTAGCGTGTTTATGTTTCCCGTCAGAAGCTGTGCTGTAGCATGTAAACACTGCAATGCTGGGGCTCAGGATCTGCTTATTTGAAATGCAGCTTCATTCTGACGTGTCACCAAGCAACTTGTCGCTCCTGAGAACCTGGTTCTAATAAAAGAAAGGGCATCCGTTGGTAGTGTTCGGCTCCTAGATGTCGGAGATCACTTCAAAACCCTCACAGGGTTTAGACACATGGCCCTGGACGTCACTGCAGAGGAATCTCTTCACACACACACACACACAGACACACACACACACACACACACACACACACACACACCAGGGACCGGATGACAGGGTATCACCTTCAAAAGGACACTGAGGATCTGAGGAAGAGCAGAGTGAGGGACAGAAGAGGAGGCTCACACTTGCCGCTGCGACCAGCCTGCCTCTGCCCGCTGGGTGCTGGCAGCAGCCTGTGCTCCAGCCCCACAGTGACAACCCTCAGTGGCTCCAAATATGGCCAAATGTCCACCGAGGGGCAGGACCGTCCCCCACCCCCACCCCCACCGAGAGCCGTCCATCTAGGTTCAACTTTAACTGTCATCTCAGATTGTGATTTCGGACCAGGATGATGGTACACGCTGCCCAGCCACTGTGGTTGACAGTGTTTAAGCATCTTGTTTCTCTAGATACTGTCCAGACGATCCACGATTTAGTGAGCAGGGCTCTGAAAAGATGGAATTATTCCTCGGAGACCTCCACTCTGGAGACGCAGCCATTGTCTGTAAAATAAAAGGCGTAACACTGCCCTTCCTGCGGGTCTGAGGAGCCCACCGCCTCTCCTCACGCTCAAGAGCTCTCACGGGATTTCTACTTTTTACAACGTCAAATGATAGTAAACTCCAAGTCCAAAATATCCTGGTTTACCTTTTATCTTCAGGGAGAAAGTTTGGGAAGTATCGTTGGATCCTTCACAATCTTTTCAAAGGTTCCTCAATGGCAAATAGCTGCCCGGCTGGCTTAACTCAGTGGTTGAGCATCGACCCATGAACTCAGCAGGCACCAGTTCAATTCCGGGCTGTGCTCGATCCTCGATGTGGGGGGTGCAGGAGGCGGGCAATCCATGTTTCTCTCTCATTGATGCTTCTATCTCTCTGTTCCTCTCCCTTCCTCTCTCTCTAAAATCAATAAAAACACATTTTTTACAAGTTAAAATGGCAAATGACTGAAACGAAAGCCTTGGCGTCTATGTCTATACTCAGCCCTTGTGTAGGAGGACAAACATTTGCCTCCAGCTTCCCGAAATGTGTGAGAAGCAAGATCAGCCTACACTGCTTCTGCTAGGAGTTAGTGGTCATCATACATGATCTCAGACCCTGTAAGGACATGCCCCCCCCCACCCCATACCACAGAAACAGCCTGTCTATAAAGGAGAACTTCACTCAAAGCCATTCTAACTGACGCAGTGACTTCATGGCTTTTTGCAGTGAGAGAGGCTGTCCGTCTAACAGTCCTAATAGTGTCTCAGAGACTGAAGGGCAAAGGCAGGGTACTTACATGTTTGGGGGGTGCAGTTATAGGTGGGTCTTTCAAGGTGGGGACCTAACTGGGATTAGGCAAAATTCATGGCATAATAGTTTAAGATTGGAGGACACAGCAAGGAAGGGGTTTCCAAGTAAATCTTGAAGAACAGTCACTGATGAAATATCGATTGCCCAACAAGGGGCTGTTTGCTGAGGGTTAGCTGAGTAGTCTACGGTTCAGATAGACAGAGTTGGGGAAGTCCCTATAACAATAAAGCAATTTTCAACCTCATTTTCACCAGCAAGAGTTTCTTGGATCAGGCCAAGCAACAGTGCTAGAGCATAAGGACTTGTTATAACTGGGGCTCTTCAGCTCTCAACTCAACTGCTCTTTTAAAAACAAAGTACATTTAAAAAAAAAAAGAATTTCTTGGAATTGTCAAACTCTAGTAATGCAAATCAAGTCATGTTAACGTAGCTGCAAACTCTATGGGTATAGATGGTTTGGGTCTCAGTACCAAAGTACAAAATGTATCAGAATAAGACACTATGAGATCATCATCTTCTCCACACCCCAAATGTATTCCTTTTCTTACATTTTTCGGTCTCACATAATGATATTTCCATCCACCCTGACACCCAGGCTAGACCCAGTCTCTTTCTTGGCTCATCACTGACATTTAACCCGTCCTGCCTCTTGAAGGTGCTCAATGAAGCCCGAGTCCTTTTGATCCCAGTGCAGCCCTCATCCTCCCTCACCTGGATACTGGTTTCCCATCTCGAGCCGGGTCAATGCCACTGTTGCACATGTTCTTTCACTTGGAACATCGCAGTTGGAGGTGTCTGACTCAGTGTTAAAGGAATCATTGCTTATCATGACCAGTTAATGGTGCTCTGGCTGTCCTCACCTCACCCCTGATTACGCCTTGCCTTTTATCCCTTACCTATTTAGCCCAAGGATATCAGCGATCTCACCACTCATTTAGAAGTAAAATGGCAGTCAGGGAGGGGGTAAGATTTAGGAGTGGGGTAGGGGTGCGTTATCTATTGAACATATTACTAATTTCAAAAAGTGCTTTTAAGTCCCACTTTATCCCTATTAGTGCCCTGTGGGTGCCGTTGGTGTCCTGCTCACATTGCTCCCACCCCTCCTGGCTCTACCGTTCCCTCCCAGCCCCTCCCGCTGTGCTGGTGCCAGCAGGTCAGTGAGGCGCCTGCCCACAGGGAGAACAGGACCTGCCCCCAAGGCCTCATTCCCCGTGGCCTGTGGCCCAGCACAGAGCCAGCTGTGCCTTCAGCGGGACGGACTCAGGTGGGGCGGGCAGGGGCCCCAATTCACCGGAAACCTCTCCTTTGCGTGGCTTCTGACTTCCTCTCTCCTGCTCCTCCCGCTTCCTCACACGTTCCTTCTGGGGTCATTCCTAACAGAATCACTTGAACTCAAGTCCTTGATTCAGGGTCTGTTTCTGGGAGAACCCAACTTCTCCTCACCCCACAACTCCTTCACCAGAAACGCACGGAAGGTAAAGATGTGGCCACGGCCCTCCCCAGGGAGCCTTCAGTGGGCTCTTGCCTGCTCCCTGCCTCCGGTGGCCTTCGCGGCTGGCCGCCATGGGGCTTGGCCCACATTTCCAGCTTCAAGTGTCACCCCCCACCCCCCACTTTCTTCTCGGCAGTGCAGCAACGTCCCCATGCTTCTCCTTGTCACCTGCTTGGTGTCTGGTGGCCCCGCGGTCTATGAAGCTTCTAGTAGCTTCTCAGCAGGTCCTTCAGCTGGTTCTGGTTCCTCGTCCGTGTCCTAATTACCTTTGCAGTCCCTTCTGTTGCAATCGCCATGTTATACTGCCGCTCTCTCCCTGTCTGTCTCCCGACCGCAGGGAGCCCGCCCTCCTCACCTTGAATCCCCACTGACCGGCTCAGCGCCTGGCGCATACAAGGCCATCATTAGATTTTTGAATGATTCATATAAGCGTTAGTAACCAGAGATATCACGGTAACTATAGCTGTCTGCATGTCAATTCTATCACATGGAAACTGGAAATACACTCAGAAGAATGAAAATCACAGACTTTCAAAATATATATGCTCCTCCATGGAGTCAAGAGAGTGTCTTCAATAAATGGTGCTGGGAAAACTGAACAGAAACAAGCAAAAAAATGAAACTAGACCACCAACTTACACCATACACACGAATAAACTCAAAATGGATAAAAGACTTAAACGTAAGTCGTGAAACTATAAAAATCCTAGAAGAAACCATAGGCAGCAAAATCTCAGACATCTCGTGTAGCAATATGTTTACAGATACATTCCTAGGGCAAAGGAAACAAAGGAGAAAATAAACAAATGGGACTACATCAAAATAAAAAGCTTCTGCACAGCAAAAGAAACCATCAACAAAATGAAAAGGGAGTCAGTCCACTGCGTGGGAGAACATATTTGGCAATATACATCTGATAAAGGCTTAATATCCAAAGTATGTAATGAACTCATGCAACTGAACAAAAGGAAGACAAACAATCCAATTAATAAATGGGCAAAGGACATAAAAAGACACTTCTCCAAAGTGGTCATACAGATGGCCAAAAGACATATGAAAAAATGCTCAAAGTCACTGATCATCAGAGAGATGCAAATTGAAATCACAATTAAGTATCACCTCACAACTGTCAGAATGGCTACCATCAATAAATCAACAAATGACAAGTGCTGGCGAGGATGTGGAGAAAAGGGAACCCTAGTACACTGCTGGTGGGAATGCAGACTGGTGCAGCCATTATGGAAAACAATATGGAGTTTCCTCAAAAAATTAAATATGGAACTGCCATTTGACCCAGTGATCCCACTTCTAGGAATATATCCTAAGAAACTAGAAACACCAACCAGAAAGAATGCATGCACCCCTATGTTCATAGCAGCACAATTTACAATAGCTAAGATCTGGAAACAGCCCAAGTGCCCATCAGTAGATCAGTGGATAAAAAAGCTGTGGTACATTTACACAATGGAATACTATGCAGCTGTAAAAGAAGAATATCTTCCCCTTTGAGACAGCATGGAGGGACCTGGAGAGTATCATGCTAAGTGAAATCAGTCAGTCAGAGAAAGACAAATATTACGTGATCGCACTCATATGTGGAATCTAAGTAACAAAATAAACTGATGAATGAAGTGGATCCAGAGACATGGAAGCATGGAACAGTGTGAGGAATCTCGGAGGGAAGGCGGGGAGGGTGGTGGGTGGGAGGTAATCAGCCAAAGACCTTGTATGCATATATGCATAACCCATGGACACAGACAATAGGATGCTGAAGGCCTGGGGTGGGAAGTGGGGGAGTAGGGAGGAGCTGGAGGGGGCCAATGGGGGGAAAAGGGGACACATGTAATACTTTGAACAATAAATTATTACAAGTATAGATGCATGCTCCTGGCGGTGGTTACAACGGTGGCACGGGTCAGGACTTCACCCTGCAGCCCTGGACACCCGGGGCTTTTCTGCTCAATCCCCTCCTTCCGAACCCAATGACATAACTGGAGGTCAGAGCCTGGGGTAACCCTTGCTGCTTTTCCGGTGGCTTTGTTTACAACATTTTTTAACTTGGTGGTTTTGGTGGACTCCACAGGGCTGCTCCCTGACCCGTGTCCTGGTGAGGGACACACCCACCAGCACCAGCCGCTCCCGCAGCCTCGGCCTGAGCTGGGTTGGCCGGTGAGGACCCCGCAGAAAGCAGCAGCTAAAGTAAGCTCACGTGGTGTCATCCGCCAGAGAGCTTTGGGGAGAAGGACTCATCAAATGCGAAAACGCCAAAACTGGGAGAGAAAGAGGTGTATCTGCTGCTTGTAAGGAAAAGCCACATCCCAGACGTTGGAGGAGGTGCCTGCAACATTCAGAGCTTGGTGGTAGACCTTGTGCTGGGCAGCCAGGGTCACAGTGAGGGGAGAGGCCAAGCAAACATGGTCCCCGGATGTTCAGGGGAGGTTTTCCTTTATCTACCATGGTCCGCAGTGGGGAGGTATGGAGCCAGAGCTGCACCGGGAGCCCCAGGCAATCACAACATACGTGTCACTGGAGGGTCCTCCCTGTCCTGCGTCTCTCCCATCCTGGTGCGCCTGCTCCTCAGGTACCCCAGTGTCGCACCCCTCGCCGCACCCAAGACACTGTTCTCTCCTCTCCCCGATCGTCCCCCTCTCCTCTCTACTGAATCCTCCCATGGCATCAGCCCTGTTACCGCTCCTGTCTCCCGAGCTCCTCCATCGCCCCAGTCCCGACGGCTCGGTGCCATTTCAGGTCTCCCGTGATCACAGAGCCCAGAGCCCGTGGGAAGCTTTCTACCCACTGTCTCAGTGACTCCCTCCCATTCTCAGCGAACCTCTGCAACGGGGCTCTGCCCTGGTTCCTCCCAACTGCCGTCGACAAGGCTGCCGCTGACCATCGCATTGCTGCGCCCGCGGCCAGCTCTCGGTCCCCGGTTTCCTGGACCTGTCGTGGCGTTTAGCACCGCTGTTCACGCCTTTAACACCCCCCACCCCCACCCCAGGCCTCCAGAAGTACCGGCTCCTGCTTTCCTCAGCGCAGGGCCTCTCAGCCCTGATTCCTCGTCACCCCTTGGCTTCTGGACGCTGAGGCTCGTGCTTGGAAGCGCTTTCTCCCCTCTCTCCGCCCCTTGGTGAGCTCACCCCACCTGTGCTTAAAAACCAAGACGTGCCAACTCCTGTTTCCAGCGGAGAGCACTCCGCTGAACTCTAGACTCGTGGCCACCTACTCCACCCCTCTCCTCGCTGGGCAGCGTACAGCTCGAACTTGGCGGGCCCCGGAGGAATCCTGGTCTTTCCCTGACCGCCTCAGCGCCATCTCCCAGCTGCTCAGCCTTCACATCTTGGACTCATGCTCCTCACACCTGGACGGCCCTCTTTTACCCACACCCCAAAGAGTTCCTGAGCACATCCTGCTGCCTCTGCCTTCAGGGTCCGACCACTCCGCCCCATCCCACTGCTGCCATTGTCACCTCTGAGTCACGGTCCCTCTCTCCTGGATTATTGCAAGATGCCCAGTCGGTCGCCCTGCCTCGGCCTCTTAAAAACGACACCCAAACCACATCCCCAAGCACTGCATCCTCTTCCTGGCCTTGTTTTTCTCTACCATTTATACCATTTAGCTTTATATACATACATAAAGCTATAAATATAACTACATACTCAGGGTGGGGCGAAAGTAGGTTTACAGTCATTTTTATGGAAAATAACACAATCATTAAGGAGCAATAATATAAGAATAAACTCTGTTTCCTGTAGTCACAACTGTAACCCCACTTTTGCCCCACCCTGTATATAAATGGTATCTTTTAAAACTTTTTATTATTTTTTTATTTTAGAGAGGAGGAGGAAGGCAGAATGATTTGTTGTTCCACTTATGCTGCATTCATTGGTTGCGTCATGTATGTGCCCTGACTGGGAATCAAACCCAAAGCCTTGGCGTATCGGGACAATGCTCTAACCAACTGAGCTACCTGGCCAGGGCTTAATGGTGTCTTTTGAAGAGAATACATTTACAAAATGCATATTATATATATATATGTATGTATATATATGACATTTCATATATTATGTAATTATATACAATTTATATGCGATTCAAAATATCCATTTGTGTATGTTGATGAGTCTAGACACTTACGTGCATGTAACTGCCACCACAATGAAGGTGTGGAGCGTTTCTGTTATGTCAGACTTGCCACGTTCCCCTTTCTTTGCTGTACATTTGCCTCCCCAACCTGGCTCTAGGCAACAGCTGATGAGCTTTTCAACCTTGAGGGTGGGAGTGAAAGAGAGGAATGTTTTATTCTAGTGGGAAAGGCCCAGTAGAGAAGAAAAACAGATGATGCAGATCACTAGAGAGTGTGCTTGCCTTTTCTAGCATTTCACAGAAATGAGGTTGTTCGAGTATATACTGTTTGTGTCTTGTGCCTTTGGTTTAGCACAGCTTTTTTCAGATTCGTCCGGGGTGCTGCACGCATCAGTAGTCCCTGCCGTTTTATTCCGGAGTGGGTTCCATTTATGGATGAATCACAACTTGTTTATTAATTCACCAGCTGATGGTCATTTGGGTTGTTTCCAAGTTGGGACTCTTATGAACAAAGTGGAATAAACACTAACCGGACATTCACAGACAAAATTTTGCACGGCTGTGTTTTCAGTGCTCTTCAGTCAATACCTCGCTGGAATTGCTGGCTTATACGCGCTAAGTGTGTATTTATCTTTTTAAGAAATTGCCAAATTGTTTGCAAAGCTATGGCTCCATTCTCTGTTCCAGCAGCAACGTGCCTGCGTTCTCGTTGTCCTCCGCCCCTGGTCTCACTTGCTCTTCTCGGTCTCTTTATCTGGCGCTCCGGGTGGGTGGGCAGTGGCATCTCCTGGGCTCAATGTGCACTGTCTCCGCGTAGCAGCTCAGTGTCTTCTCCTTGGCTCCTCAGCCTCCGTAGCTTCTTCGGTAGGTGTCGGTCCAGACCACGGGCCCATGCTTTTAACTGGGTTACTGTTTTCTTGCTGAGTTGTTAGAGTTCTCTCCCGATACACAAATTGCTTTTTATTTCCTTAATGGTTCCTTTTGAAGAGAAGACATAGAATTTTTTGATGAAGTTTAACTTACCAACTTGTGATTATTTGAGCTTGTGTCCCGAAGAACCTTTGCTGGCCTCAAAGTTGTAAAGCTTCTCTCCTGTATCAAAATGTATATTTTGATTATTTTATTCTGTCTCCCATAAAGTAAAGTAAAATAAAATAAAGTAAAATGCTTCTGAGTGCTACAAAGTGCTAGAGAGAGATTTGAATACAACCAAACTGCATATGTCTGCACTCTCTCATTTATAGCTCCACCAGACCCCCTTGTCTTCATCGGCCAACGAGTCTTCACCGGGAGACAGGCAGCGTGGTGGTGAAGGGCAGAGACGTGTGACATAGACAGACCTGGACGTGAGGCCTGCAGCCCCGCACAGCCGCTCTCCGCGTAGGCGAAATGAAGATAATGATAACCTTATGCGAGAATACACGGGCCACGGGCACAACCCTTGGCACACGGATGGGGCTTCGTGAGTTTGCGATGTCATCATGGCCACCACTGAGGTGAACTTGACGGCTGCGGGGCCGGCTGAGCCCACAGGCCAGGTAAACAGCGTTTCTAAAACAGTCGGCGGCCAGGCGGGTCCCTGCGCTTGTTATTCAGCTGCTGCGGAGGTTTCCCAGCAGCCACGCGCCACCATCTCAGGGGACAGCGTGTTTTCCTAACAAAAATGCCGGGGCGTTTGTAATTTGTTAGAGCCACATGTCAACAGATTCCTTCCAAACTTCTAAGAATAGAATAACCTCCAATTATTTTTACCACAAAAGGGCCATCTAAAAACGTCCTGGCTGGTGCTGCCGCTGGTTCACCAAGTCGGGGCTAGAAGCGTTTCTGTTAGTTTAACGTGTTCCTAGGATTGCTTGTTTGTTCTCGTCCTTGACCGTGGCCGCCATTCCTCAGTCACATGCCAGCTCTTAGAACAGAATAGAGATTTACAGTCACACCGCCTTCCTCCCCTCCTTCTCTGATGACAGGTTACAGACAGAGCTTTGGGGCAAGTTAGCAGCATAGCTCAGTGTCCTCCGTTGTCTCATAGGTCACTGATAAGTAAGTTAGCTCATCACATTCGGAATCCGGGACTACAATTCAATGAGCAATCGGGGCTCAAACAGGGGTTGATTTCATTCATAAGGATGTGAAGCAGCCACTCACAAAGCACACCTTTTTGGTTTCCCCTGGCGACGACGGCTAAGCACAGGCCCCAGCCTTGCTGTGCTCCCGGGGTGAGTTCCCCGGGGGATGGGGCGCGGGGAGGCGGCCCCGCTAGGAACGGGCCTGGTGGTGTGCAGCCTGCCAGCGCGCCGTCCCGGGAGCAGGAAATGACTCAGCCCTCGCACTCTCACTCATTTACAGCTCCGGCTCAAACCACACGAGACGCGCAGCTTGGTTTTGACTCCTCGTCACACAGTGAAGCAGCATTTCGCTGCGTGTCTGTTCGCTTCCTTATTTTACTCCTGAATCGTAATCCATCCCCCGGCTTGCTCCGGGCACACGCTCCTTTCTCAGGGAAAGAAAGCTGGCTGCTGGCGTGGCAGGGTTGGTCTGCCTGCTGGTCACTTGTCAAGCAGCAGCCTTCCCTGGGGTCCCCGCGCGCTTCTCTTCTGCTTCTCTGCTTCTTTGGGGTTTTGCGGGAGGCTGCTCCCAGGGGGACTGGCCGCACACGCTGTGCCAAGTGGAGCGCTGGGCACAATGACCAGCGGGCAGAGGAAGCAGGCGCCTTCTGGGGACGCCGCCGTGTGTCCTAAACTCGGGGGTAGCGAAGGAGCTGGCACTGAGGCCCGGCCAGAGCCCGGGTCCTTGGGGAGTTAGGCTTTGTCCTATAGTAACGGAGTCATACATCGAGGCCCCTGAGAGCGTGATCCTTCTAGGTCATCAGTTTCATACGTTTCCATGTAAATGGCTCCTCATCATTTCCCGGGAGCTGATGCCCACAGGAGAGGCGGCCTGCGAGGGACCCCGAGGAGGGCTAGTGAGGGACAGGAAGGAAAATGGTGTCAGCCCCAAACCTCCATACTCCCCCGTTTCTCCGCGTGATTGTGGCCCTGAGCCTGGGACTCCCTCACGCCCTGCCAGGCTGATTTCATTGGCCTGGGTGGTTGGGGGGTCAGTATTTTACAAACGCCCAAGTCCCAGCCTAACGGGACCGTCAGGAGTCCCCATGCCCGGGGATCCCCACGTCGGTGCCTCCTCCTCCGGAGCCTGGGGAAGTCCTGAGGACTGTTCGCAATGGGAGAAATCCCCACTTGCCTCATGGGAAGAGGACAGGCCTGTCACCACCCTGGAAACTCCCCGGGCCTCGATGCTCCCCGCCTCGCATGGACACTGGCCACGGGACGCTCTCCCCAAGGGCGTGGCTGTTTATACCCACCGTTTCACATTCCTTCAGGACCAAATTCCTTTGGAAATATTTACAATTAACCTTTTCTCAAGTTAGATCTCAGACAAGCAAGTACGGTCATAACACGATTTTCCAGTTTGGCCTGGATTGAACCTACTTCCCCAGCAGCAAGAAGGATGCCTGGGGCTTCAGGGCCCATTCCTAAAGCACAGCCATCCACAGTCTCCGCAGCCGCAGGTGTGGACACGACGTGGACTAGCATAACCCAGTTTAAAACCGGACAAACGATTCTGAACTTCTAGATTAGAACTAAAAACCAACAAACACGCCTCGTTCAAAGATCCTGGTAAGCATGGGACACATGGAACAATTAAGAAACTGTTCTGGCCTAATGAAAAGTCACACTCGGTCTCAGTTTTCTCATCTGAAAAATGGGATTGCAAATACCTGCCTTTCCTGTCAAAGATTAAATTAGATAATTTAGGTGAGCATATTTCAGAAAATACACATTAGTCTTCAGAGGTGAAATACTGGGTACACTGCCCAGGTGACAAATATTTTTCAATTTAGAATTTATTGCATTGAGAAAATCACTTATTTAGCCATTTCTAATGTCAGAAAGGCGCGGAAGAGCCCTGGCTGGATGGCTCTGTTAGTTGGAGCATTGTCCCGTACACCAAAAGTTTGGGGGTTCAATTCTTCGTCAGGACACATACATAGGTTGTGGATTTGATCCCCAATCAAGAGGCAACTGATTGCTATTTTTCCCTCTCTAAAATTAATAAAAACATATCCTCCGGTGAGATGTAAAAAAAATGAAAAGAAAGCATGGGAGATGCCTATATTAGCTCACACATATGTCAATCAAGATTTGCTACAAAAATCCTGCATTGGTAAAGATGTGTGTGTGGTGTTTTTTTTTTTAAACCTTTCAGAGGTTTTGTTTATTTTATCTAATTTTATCCTTACAGTGACAATAGAAATAAACCCAAACTTGAGTAATTTTCAACACCTGGGGCATTTCATTATAATAGACCTGAACTGTCACTCTCCGGGTTATTTTGAAAAGAAATCCCAAACGTTTCTTTCTTTTCTTCTCAATCATTTCACTCCTAAGTATTTCAATATTTAAATCGCTTCTGAGAGAAGTGCCAGTGGTTTTGTGGAAGCTGAGCCACCTCGGCCCCTTGTCCAAGATCAGATGACTTGGTAGTAGAACCAGGACTTGAAATCAGCTCGTTAGATTTTATTGGAAAGAGGAAGTGGTTGGTTTTCTTTTTTTTCTTTTTTTTTAAAGCTCATTAAGACATGTATTATGTCTCATGGATAAAAGTGTTTTCTTAGAAACATCCCAAATCTATATTGTTGGGGTTGGTTCTCATGGATTAAGGAATAAGTACGTTGTGAATGAATCAGAAAGTCAAAGAACCAGATGAGGCTTGATTGTTTTTTTCGACCCCTTCATTTTATTTTATTTTCACCATTGTTATTATTTTTTAATCCTCATCCAGGGATATGTGTTTGTTATTTTTTTAGTTTAGTTTTTTATTATTATGGATTTTAGCAAGAAAGGGAGGGAGGGGGAAAACACAGAGAGAAATATTGATGTGAGAGAGAAAAATATCCATCAGTTGCCTCCCATCTCCAACGGGGGATCAAACCAGCAACCTGGGCATGTGCCCTTACCGAGACTTGAACCAGCTGCCCTTTCGTGTAAGGATGATGCTCCAACCGACAGAGCCACGCCAGCCATGATGTCAACCTTTCGTTTTAAAGATGAGGATATTGAGGACCATGGAGTTTAAGAGACTTTTTTTTTTTTTAATACCAAAATGCCTGGATGCTCTGTCTGGAATTTTATAAAGAGAATTCATTAGTTGACATTTTGCAGGCATGAAGCAAAAGATTTCAATGGTATAGGAACTAAGAACTTGCCTTAAAAGAGCTGAGAATTTAAACGAGTTCTACAGAGATTTATTTTATATTTTCTCAATATTGGGTCACAGTGACACTGATGTTGGTGATTCAAAGGTGAGAAAGTGATGACAATGGCCAGGTGTCCAGATAGGTAACATTCATTTTGGAGCCAGTACAGTAGAGAACAAGATCTCCACGAAGTGATGGTTCTGGGCCGAACAAATGTGACAAAATAGAATTGCGTACAGAACACATCGGATCCAAAAGATCAGACTGTAGGAAAGAAAAGTTTGTGTTTGGGGAGAACACCAACCCAACGGAACCCGTAAGTGATGAACGCAGGACCATGGACTTGGGGCACACCAGTGATAGTCCTTCACAGTGTGGCCGTCAGCAAGTCTGACGGGGAGCCGAGTCACCCATCACTACCTGTGGACGCAGCCCTCAGTGGGATGGGTGCTGGTGTGGCATCCCCGTCCTCTCATCCCGTTGACTCCCCTCAGGTGGGTGTCAGAGGTCAACAGTGAAGCCCCCTACATGCCATCAGAGTCCTCACCGTTAGGGACCAGGGCACCGTCTGAAACAAAGGAGAAAAATTCTGTAGGGCGGAACTGAGAAGACTCCGCCAGCCCTCGGGGGGCATCGTCAGGCCAGGTCACGCAGCTCTGTGCTGCCTGAGCAGAGCGGGTGTGGGGTCAGCAGGTCACCAGGAGCGAGCCTGTCCCCTCAGGGCCACAGCCTGGTCCAGCGGCTCCTCGAGGCCGGACACCAACAGAAATACCGTCTCCACTTCAGAACGAGAGCCAAGGGCGCACGTCACTTCCCTGAATCTGCAGGATGAAGCAACGTCCTCCCCCTCCCCCCGAGGCAGGAAGCGGGGCTTTAAAACATTTCCTATGACAAGAGGTGTTTCTTATTACGACAGTGACATCAACTTTGTACTGTGGGCAACGACTTATATAGCCAATTATTTTTCCCTTTAATACATGGTTTTAAGTATTTCTTCTTTTCCTTATTTTTGCATTAAAAAAGTACTACATAAAAAAAGAGAGAGAGAGAAATATATTTAAAAAAATAAAGTACTACATGCATCATCAAGAAAGCTCACCTAGCCCAGTGGTTGAGCGTCCAACTATGAACCAGGAGGTCACGGTTCGATTCCTGGTCAGGGCACATGCCCGGGTTGCGGGCTCGATCCCTGTGGAGGGATGGAGGTGAGGGGGAGGGGACATGCATGAGGCATCTGATCAGTGATTCTCTCTCATCATTGATATTTCTCTCTCTCTCTTTCTTTTTGAAATCCATAAAAATATTTGGGAAAAAAATAAAAGTGCTCCATTCTCACTACCATTGTTCCTACCCTCATTCTCATATTACCCCTCAGCTTCCCTCTGTCCACTGACTGCCAGTTCTTCAAGACCTGGCTCTAATCACAGCTCCTTCCGGTATGTCCCTGGTTATCCAAATCCACATGGACTTACGCTTTCTTAGACCTATCACACCAGTCGTAATTTACCATTCCTTCCTTACTGCCTTGCACTAGTCACTGTTTTACTTTTCTTATCTGTTTGTCCTCAACTTGATTGCAAGCTCATGGAAAATAAAATCTACAGTATTTGTAATGGGCTGAATCATGCCCTCCCTTCCTCCATGGAATCCATACGTTGAAGTCCTAATCCTAGTATCTCAATACGTGACCCTATTTGGAGACGAAGTCTTTGGAGAGATGATTATGTTCAATTAAGGCCAGTAGGATCAGCCCTAATCCAATCTGACTGGTGTCTTTCTAAGAGGAGGAGGTTAGGACACAGACACGCTCAGACTAAGGGACTCCTGTGTAAAGACGCAGAGAGAAGGCAGCCGCTGCCAGGCAAGGAGAGAGAGCCCAGAAAACACCCAAACCTGCCGACACCTTGATCTTGCACTTCTAGTCCCCAGAATTCTGAGAAATAAATCTCTGTTGTTTAAGTCACCCAGTCTGGTATTTATGGCAGCTCTAGCAAACTGATACAGTACCTAAAACAGGAAAGTGATATTTTCCATATAATCCCACATTCAGGATAAAACAAAATACTTTGAAGAGCGTAGTATATCCTTCCTAGCATACATGGGTTCATAGTGTACAGGAGGTTATATAACATTTATCACGGACATTTCCCCATGAAATTCATGCAAATACCCAACGCCCTTGTTTATAGGCCCATAATCTCCCACTGGCTTTCACCAGTCCCGATCCAAGACTCTAGTTCGAGTCATTCTGTTGTCTTGAACCCTTTTAACCAGAGGCTTGCTTGTCTGTTTTGTCTTTGTGCTGGTGTAACACCACCCGAAGGACCTATTTATTCTTGTTCCTACATCCACGTGCTCCTGACAGATGAAGAACATGATTAACATTTTTTCCTGGTTAGGTATTCATGGCCAAAAATCACAGAAATAAGCAAAATCCTAGAGAAAAATCGCACACATAAACTCAACATTCAGAGATACCTCACTCATAACGGAGGGACCCCTATACTTCCAAATTCTCTATCTATATGACTTAAAAGGATACCTGAGGTGCGGGGGAGGTGGGGGGAGGGGGGAGAGATATACCAAAGAATTTATATGCATAGATACATAGCCCTTGGGCACAGACAATAGTGCAATGAAGATCTTGGGGGTGTTTACAGGGAGGAGGCGACTAGTGGGGGAGGGAGGGAACATATGTAATATTTTCAACAATAAAGATAAATATTTTTTAAAAAGGATACCTGTATATTCATGTGTTTCTCCACAGGACCAAATGGCCCCAAATTTCTTTTTTCCCATCGCATCCAATGATGTGATTATGAGCTTTCATTAAAACAAAAACAAAAGCAAAAAGGTTTGCCTTGGAATATATACCTGGAGCTGAATGTCTTAGCAAACTTGTATGCAGTTAGTTGTGAACGTTGCTTTACCTGTTCCTTTAAAAACCTTGGAATTCGACCAGTTCTCAGTAATGAAAGCTCTTTGGACCTGGAGGCCGAGCCACACAGTGAAGGAGGCGTTGGTGAGCGTGGTGTTGGGTGGCACAGAGGTGCCTGCTGGCTTCCTGCCCCCCCTACTTCCTGTGCAGAGGCGGGAGGTGTATCCCTGTCCTTGGGAGGAGACTGCGCTGTGATTTCTAACCTCAGAACTCACCTTTCTCATTCCCTCGGAAAGATGCTTTGAAATGAACTCAAACTTCTGGTTAAGTACAGACAGCGCTTTGAAAGCCGGTAAATGATAACTGTGCTTTGGGATAGGTGGCTTGTCTTAACCAACTTGTACGTATGAAGTTTTCAGTTTACCAGGAAGTTCATCCTCGGTGAAGTGAGGAACGTGGCCAGGTGGCTTATAAAGTTCTTCCCAGCTGCGCGCCGCGAATGAGGGCCCTGCGTGGGATCCTTACCCGTTTGAATGGGAGCATCGCCGCTCGGTTTGCTGCCAAAGCAGGCTCTCGGTCTGTGGCATTAAATTGAACAGGGACAGAAAAGACTTCAGTGGAGATTAATTGCTTGGTAAAAAAAATGAATTGAGGCTCTGTATAGATGACCGAAAAAGCAAATTCCACTGTGGCAGGATGTCTGGTAGTTATTTTGCTCTTAATTAGTCTTCAGTTGATGATTGCCAAAATGTTGGGAGGCAATAGAATTAGAGTCTCAAGTAGAATATAACCAGGAAGTAAGTAGGAAGTGTGAGTTCATTCTAACTGGACGCTGACAAAGTATGGCAAGGCAGGGAAGACTCCACTGCAGATATCCAAGAAAGATGGAAGGCACCAGGTGGATGCCAAGGGAGGGCCCCATGTTCACACGCATCTCACCTGCTTTCTCATCACAGCGCATAGGGCTTCTCCTGCTCCCTCCTGCCCACGGCCATCTTGTTCTGCACTCTGCCTTGGATGACGTCTTGTCCCCGAGACTGTTCGCCTAACCAGGCTTCCCCTTCCTGATTGCCCTGGAGGTGGTCGTAGGGCAACCTGGACACATCATAGAATTTGTTCCCAGTCACCCACACCTCAGTTGACATGGAAGAACGGAAGGCCTGGCGCTGAATGTCATGAGTGAACCCACTAGATGCTTAGCCACATGGACACCAGGCTGATTAAAATGTCAATGTCCTTGCCCTTGCTGGTTTGGCTCAGTGGATAGAGCGTCAGCCTGTGGACTGAAGGGTCCCGGGTTCAAATCCAGTCAAGGGCACATGCCTGGGTTACAGGCTCAATCCCCAGTGGGGGCATGCAAGAGGCAGCCGTTTAATGATTCTCTCTCATTGATGTTTCTATCTCTTCCTCTCTCCTCCTCTCTGAAATCAATAGAAATATATATATTTTTAAAAATGTCAATGTCCTCAATGATACATTTCATAGTCATATTAAGGAAAGTGTGTAAGAGGAAAAACCAACTAGCTATGCAATCTGAGAAAGTGGTCTCTAAACATGTTAGCTGGATTATCTGAAGTTAATATTTTTTAATTTAAGTGAGATTGGAGCATTGTCTCAGTACTTTACTTTCCACCGCACACCTGGTTTCATTCAGCCTGCCCAACTCAGCACATCCGACACCCTTGGGACCTGTGACTTTAAGAACACGAATGCCAGCGTCTATTGTCAGATCAGCTCTGAGTTTAAGACACATACATCTTATCGAGCAATTACAGTGGGAGGTGGCCCTGGTGCGGTTAGTCTTTGACACGGTTTGTGGTGATCTGTAGGTGGTGTGTGTGTGGGGGGGGGGCGGGGGGATTCACACAGATGAACATGTGAGACGTGCAGCTTTGGGAAGCGTGCATCTCTTGTCTTTGCTCTCGAACACGCCATAGCAAACAAACTGGTTCCCACCAGGATGCCTGCAGACGCCCTCATGGAGAAAAACTGAGCATGTTACACCCCTTGCCATGGAGTGTTCTGCCTATGACAGGCTACTTGAAAAATGGAAGTGAAATTATACTCAAGTGGACTCGTCGACCAAGGTGATATTATCAGTCCAATTAGCACAAAGTGTACTTGGTTGCATAGTCTGACGTCAGTCACTAGAGCAATTCCTGTAAATTGTATTTACTCTAACTCACTGAGAATCCCACCCCCGGCTCCCATTGTAATCCTTCAGATGCCCAGACGGTGCCAATGGGTCACCTGAGTCCATGTGCAGACTGCTCAGTCTTCCGGGCGCCCTCGCGCAGGGCACTGCCTGCCTGTGAGGGCCTATGGAAGGCACAGTTGTATTCACACCTTAGGTCAGTGGTCGGCAAACTGCGGCTCGCGAGCCACATGCGGCTCTTTGGCCCCTTGAGTGTGGCTCTTCCACAAAATACTACGGCCTGGGCGAGTCTATTTTGAAGAAGAGGTGTTAGAACTAGTTTAAGTTTAAAAAATGTGGCTCTCAAAAGAAATTTCATTCATTGTGCTGTTGATACTTGGCTCTGTTGACTATTGAGTTTGCCGACCACTGCCCTAGGAGGTCCCTTGCGAACAAGTCCATACGCCCACCAGACTGTGAGAGCGTGTGTTCAGGGACCGTAGCCTCTGCCTCTTTGCCTGGTACGCACATCCACTCAACAAATGCGAGCTGAGGACGTGATTATATCCACAAGCAAGAGTAATGAGCACATTTGTTAAAGTTCACCTATTCTTTTCCTC
Organism: Cnephaeus nilssonii; assembly: GCF_951640355.1. Taxonomy (NCBI): domain Eukaryota; kingdom Metazoa; phylum Chordata; class Mammalia; order Chiroptera; family Vespertilionidae; genus Cnephaeus; species Cnephaeus nilssonii. The sequence continues at coordinate 51,386,870 of NC_137089.1, read as the reverse complement.
TCAAGCTTGAACGAGTATGGTCTGTGCTAGTAAGGGCATTAGCGTCTGAGATGAAGACTCTTTTCCCTAAAGATAAAGGAATAAACGTTATCCCTCATTACGGCTATTGCCTAGCACAGTACCTGACTGCACACAGCAGAAAGACCCGTTCAGGTGGTAATAGCTTTATCCTGCCGAGTCCTCTCAAACTGCAATTATACGGGAAAAGAATTTGTAAGTGACATAATACCTAAAGTGCTTAGAAAGATGCTTGGCATCTGGTAAGTACTCAATACATATTGTTTCCCTCACACATATTTTAAGAGAATAATGAAAACCCCAGCTCTAAAGCTTGGTGGAAAATATAAAATTGGGTTTTAGTAGAGAACGAATGGCAAAAAGCAAAGGTCAGTATTATCTTTTGACCCAGCGAAGAGGTTTAACTGTCTCATCAGAGTTTTAAAATGTTACCCTGCCCTTCTCATAATTTTTGGCATCATAGTGAAAAATGCATCTAAATTAAGCCTGTCAGATAAACTACACAAGATCTAGTTAAATTTGAATTTTAAACAAACAACACATCATTTTTTTAAATATAAGTATATCCATGTAATATTTGGAGACTCCTTGTATTTCCATTTGCTAAATCTGTCACCCTAAACTAATAGCAGTAAGGACTAGTAATTTGAAAAATAGTGATAACTAGCCAAGGCCTTTACTTTTTTTAAAGAATGTTTGATGGGCAGTCAACCAATTTCTTTTAAGTTTTTAAGCTCATTTTTTTCTCTCACCCTAAATGTACGGTTAATTTGCATAATGGCACTGTGATTTCCACCCGCCTTTAAAAATGCCCTAGAATCAACATGTCCATGTGGACTGATGGTCACTAGACTCTGCTTCACAAAGGGAGCAGTTGCTGGGCCTGGCTGGGAGCCAGGCATTTGGTGGAGAATGATCAGTTGCTTCTTCTGCCAGAAGTTTCAGGGGAGCTTGCAGGGCAGGTTTTCCTCATGGTCTGGACCAAGCAGCCAGGAGACCACGCCTGTGGGGCTCATGTTCATGGCCCAACGGCCCCACGCAGCCACCGCAGGGGGCCAGGGCGGACCCTGACAGGCAGCGTGGAGGAGACAGAGACCAGCTTGTGACCGCACCAGGGAGCGCGGGGCCACAGAGCAGAGGAGCAGGGCGCCAAGTTTGGATGGAGGTCTTGGCGGGGCACCACCAACAAACAAAGAAAAAACAGAAGTTTTGCTAAATTGGTCTTTTTATGGATATTTTATTTCTTCATTATTCACCCCTCTCAAGCAACCCTATTAATCATCTCTTGCCTGAAATCTAAAATGCCAGAGAGTTGGTAGGTGAGCAGCTGTGGGAGGCCGAGGCCTCTTGCCAACAGAAAGCCCAGGGGACATTCCAGGTCTTCAGCCAGCTCCCAAAGCCCTCCGCCCTTTCTTCTCTGCGCACCAGGGGCTGGCCAGCCGTCTCCTTCCCACTGTTAGCACCTGTTACGTCCTCCCTTGGTACAGTGAGGGGCGGAAGACCGCTCACAACTGGCCCACCTGGTTCACACCAGCTGGCGTTACCCACTGCTCACCAGGTGTCCGGCACTCCACCACGCACTGAATATCATAATATTGTTTAGCTTTTACCACAGCCTGGAGCTAGGCGTTGCTATCTCCCACCCAGGGACTGAGGTTCTTAGAGCTCAGAATGCCTACCGAGACCATAAGCAGAGAAGGTGTGTTTGCACGCACTCAGGTGTCTCGGTTCTGTTCCTGAGACAAGCAGCACCGCTTGCCTGAGTGACTGCCTGTAAAACCATAGAATTGGGCTTTTGTTGATGCCACGCCAAGTCTTCTTACAGGAAAATATAGACCACAGTGGTGATAATAGTGATCTTTGAGGCTGAATGAGACTTTCTGAGGTGAGAGGAGGGAGATAGGAGATCACTTTTTTATTTATACAAGAATCTTCCAGGGGATTTGCTAAAACACAAAAGCAAAGATTTAAGTGTTAAAAAGGGAAAGAGAGAACCATAAACTAGTAATCAGGGGTGGATTCCTATTCCTATATGACCTTAAATGGACTTAGCCACACTAGATACACTTAAAACACTTGATGGGATGGTAGTAACTTTATCCTATTGAATGCTTTCTAACTGAAATTATACAGCAAAAACACGTTTTAGATAATGTAGTATGTGAAAGTGCCCAGAAAAATAACTGACATTTCCCTAAATATAATTCCAACTCCAGAAGGCATAAGAGAAAAGACGGATCATTTTGACTTCATAAAAGGATTTTTAAAGTCTGAATGGCATAAAAACAACATAACCAAAAAAGATGAAGAATAAATTTTGGTAAAAAACACACATATCACATAGTATGACCATTCAATGAAAAAATATCCAGTTGTTAAATTTAGAAACTCCCTTGTACTAATATGAAAAGATTTCCAAGAGATGTTAATAAATTAATAAAGCATAGCAGAGGGTAATGTGCATGGCATGCTTCTATGCCTTTTTTGTGTAAAATGAGTGGAGAATAAGGAGAGCTATAAATAGATAGATAGACAAATAGATGATAGAGAGACAGAGGAGGGTTCTGAAAAGATAAATAAGAAAGTAGTAGCTATAGTTGTTGATAATGAGGAATTGGGAAGCTGGGAAGAGAGGAAATGGGTGAAAGAAAAAATTTTCACCTTATACCTTTGTAAAATGGTTTACTTTTGAACCACATGACTATTATTTATTTTAAAAATACAATAATGAACATACCTAACAAACAGATGGCCACCCTAAAAATTTTCACAGATGTCATGGCCCCAACTCTGGAGATTCTGATTCAGTGGGCATAGCTCAGAGAACGACATTTTTATCAGCTTCCCCTGGAGCTCCCTCTGATGAAGACCACACTTGGAGAAGCAAAGGGATGACCTACTGGGAGGCCAAAGTAGAGTTCAGAGAGCAGCGGAAGGGGAAAGAGGGTGTCCCAGAAGTTCTTCCCACATCCCTTCTCTGCAGCTCTCCCTTTGGTAGCATTATCCTGCCTCGTAGCTACTCTGCCTGTCTAGGCATCGGGACAAGGTGAATAATTTTGACACTTGCAGGAAGCCCAGGTATCAGAAGGGGAGGAAGAAGAAATTCCAAGCTATGTGAGAAGGGAAAAAATAATTTCTAAGGCCACCTAAGCACGCAGCTACTATTTCAGGAGAGTGCATCTATGGAAATTGAGGCTTAATGAAATTTGATCCGTTTAATACAATGTTTAACAATATGCATAATTGCCTTTATTTTTCTGTGATTCCAATTTATTCCTCCTACTACTCTTGATCTTTCTTGCTTTGTTTATAAAACCGGCAGAGAACATGCTCTGAAAACACACACACACACATACCCTATATAGACCAGTGCTTTTTCTCACAATACATTTTATCAATCATTCATTGTCAACTGCCATAATTAAACTTTGATTTTTCCTTTCTTGAGTCAGAATTCAGCAACACCCATTGTCTGAACCTGGGGGTGAGGGTGGCGGCTGTGGTGGTGAGAAGTGCTATGGAGAAGATCCATGGGGCTTGTCTTGTCCTCCGCTGCCTTTCTTTCCATCCAGCCAGCACTCCCTTTCTCTCTTCCCTCAATAGTTAGTAGATCGGGGCTAGCTGCTGGGTACACAAACACGGTGAGCAGTGAAACAAGGCTCCACTTATGAAAGAGGTAAGTAGTGGAGCCACAGGTCACAGCCAGCGTTGGCTTCCTGCAGCGTGGGAGGCAGACACGTAAAAAGGGAATGCAAAGGCGGTAGCCAGGGTTTGGGAAGTAGTTTGCCCAGGCCACACAGGTGACAGAGGTAGAGGCACCGAGGCCAAAGCCAGCCCGGTCTGGGTGAGGTGACATCGGGTCCGGCTTCGCGAGGGAAGTACCACTTGACCTAACCTACCTTTAGCACTTTACCTAGAACGCAGCCTAGTCTAATTTCATGAGGATGCATGGTGTTTGGTGTTTTTTTTTTGTTTGTTTGTTTTTTAAAACTGTTCTTTTTGGCCAGAAGAACCTGCTTCTCCCATGGATTCTGAGATAGATTCTCTCTGCTCTCCTTGGCATAACAACGCTCTCAGGCTTCTTAATTTCCTGTTCTTTACCGTATTGTATGGGCGATGTAAGATCTGTTGAAGGTCAAGAACTCGCTTCTTCCAACACAACAAAAGCTTAAAAATGGCTCTTCCCACACCCCAACAAGGTACCTGTACTTTACAACCTGCCACAAAACTGGTTTATAACATAAGTAGGTTCTTAAAGAAAATGTTTTTTTCTAAATATTTTTAAAGCATTCCAATAAAATTAAATAATTTTGAGAGCTAGATATTATTCAGAGAAATAGAAATGGGGTCACAGGGGAGTCTAGTGGGTAATAGGGACCATAAGGGCATAAAGAATGGGTGTCCATTTAGCAGCCGGATTCTGTGTGGGTAGCGCATGTATCCTTTCGCCAGTTGAAATCATACATGTTCAGAGGAGGGAAGGGAGGAGAAACCCAGTATATTACCAGTCTTCTCTAGGCTCAGAATATTATTCTCTCTCTTATTTAACCCAACTCTAACAATATTCCCAGAATATATCAAGAACTACAAACTCAGTAATACAGAGACAAGCCAATGAATAAATGAGCGACCTGAACAGGCACCTCACAAAAGATTCCCAACGGTCAAAGCGCAGGGAAAGGTACTCATCCCTCGGTCATCAGAGAAATGCAAGATACAACCATGGTGAGACTCCATTTCCACTAATTGGATAACTAACGTTTTAAAAACTAGCAACGCCAAGTGCCGGTCATCATGTGGAATAAACTGGAACGCTCACGCCTTGCTGATGGGCAGGTGCCGTGGTGCAAACACTTTGAAAACCACTTGGCAATTCCAAACAAACAAACAGCCAGCAATTCCACTTCTAGGTGTTTGTTTATCTAAGGGGAATAAAAGCAGTGTCCACTAAAAGGCATGCATACGAATGTTCCCGGTAGTTTGACCCATAATAGCCAAAACATGGAAACAATTGAAATGTCCCAGATAACAAATTTCGATGCATTTCTGCCACGGGAGACGCCTCAGCAGTGGTAAGAAGTGAACACCTGACACACAGGAGGAGGTGGGGCCGGCCTGTATGGCTCCACCCACAGGGAGCCCGGGAGCAGGCCACACCCGCAGTGGAGAGGGAGAGTAGGGCCTGTGGCCTTCAAGAAGGAAGGGACACAAAGAAAACTCACGGGGGTGGAATGTTCTAGATCTTGGCAGGGAGCCTGGTTACACAGGTATATACATTTTTCAAAACTCACTGAATCGTACACATAAATTTTGTGCATTTCGTTGTGTATAAGCATTAGCTCCGTTAGATTTGAGCAAAAAAAGTCGGAGCAGCAAAGATGAGTAGGAAAGAGGAGACAGGGCCGCGAGGAGGTTGGATTTAAGCGACAGGGAGCTCGTGGTGGGCGCCTGAAGGCCACAAGCAGGAGAGGGCGCGGGTCTGCGTCCTGGGGAGGCCACGGAGATGCCGCCGTGAAGAGAGAAGTGATCTGCTGTCCTCGCGTTCATTCTTACAGTGAGATCATCAGCGGAAATGCCAGTCCGCGGGCTGTCGGGCTTAGCACAGCGCCTTCCCCTCTCCACCGCTCCGTCCAAGAGACCTCACGTGTCCGGTAACATTCTTCATGGACATTACCCATTGCAATCCCTAGGTCAGAATTCTTTCCGTAAGTGATTCTAGAGGCTGAAACGGAAATCTGGCAGAAGACCCCGAGTTTACTTTGTTTACAGAATGAAGTCGACTATGGACTTCAGAACACAAAAGCTTTGGCTCCAGAGAGGAGATTTTGTTACAATCTAGGAAGCTTAGGGTGTCGAAAACGAGTGGAAATCACCAGCGTGAAGGTTTACACGAAGGCGCAGGTGAGCGGTGAGCTCTGGCAGCTCCCGGGACCCGGCCTCACCCCATCACCGGCCCACCTGGCGCTCACGGGCACTGAGCTTGGGCCTTTTTTTTATTTTTTTTATTTTAAAACTGGCTTTTAGAGAGAGAGGAAAAGAGATGTGGGGAGAGAGAGAGAAGCATCCATGTGAGAGTGAAACATGGATCGGCTGCCTCCTGCACACCCCCTACTGGGGATTGAGCCTGAAACCTGCATGTGTCCTGACTGGGAACTGAACTGGGAACCTTTGGGCCCTGGATGATGCCCACCAACGGAGCCACACCTGCCAGGCATGGGCCTTGACGATGCTGCCGGTGGCCGTCTCCGCCAAGTCTCGGAGGGGAACCTTATTCTTGTTAGTGTCGGCGCTTTCATTCATAATTGCAGAGAATCTAAATTAGGATGAAAGGTCTGAGGGAGGCCAGGGCCCATATGGCTCACAGGGCACATTTTAGCTGGGCCTGCTTTGTTTTATAAATATGGAATTAAACTGTGTTTCTGAACTCACTGGCGTGTTTCTTCCAGAATTTTCTGGAACCACCCAACACGTATCTACCTTCTCCTCCAATAATTCTGCAGAAGCCAAGCCCAACGGGCTGCCAGCCCCCACTGGACTCGCTGTTTCTCTGAGGTGAAGCCCACTTTCTGGCTAGAATAAAACGCTGCTGCCTGCCCACTCCGCGGGATCACTTCAAAGAGGAAAACAAATGAAACCCAGCTTCCTGCCATCGCCCGGCATTAACGGGTGACGAACTACAGTGGCTTTGCATTTTGACTAGAAGCAAAACTGCAGATGAATGAGTAGATCAAGAAGCCAAATAAACCGAGGTAACCTCTTCATCAGCAAGTCGACCAGATAAAGAGTGAAACCACCCACGCTGATACCCTTCCCCATCCGCAAGGGTGAGAAAGGAGAGAAAGGAAGAGAAACTCTCTTCTGAACAAGCCAATTATAACCTAATACTTTACCTAAACGACTGAAATCTGCACTATCTTCCAGCTATTTACAAGGGATAAAAAAGAAGCTACTAAGATAATAGAACCGTACTCACTAACCCTGTTTCTAAGAATGAGCTCACCCTCCTGCTCCCTGATAGGCCTGAATCATGAGGGGCTGGGGTGGGAATTTTCGGGTACCCTGGACAGTCATCACACTGTCTGAACCTTCTCCATCCTGTCTTTGGGCAGGACTCACTGACTCACTCATTCATTTATTCACCATGTAACTCATTCATTCATTCACTCATTCATTGTCTACTCTCTGTCCACAAATATTGTTAGAAGAACACATAACTAACTATTCATACACTATTATGGCTGGGCTTAGCACAGCACCTTCCCCTCGCCCACCACGAGCTCCCTGTCGCTTAAATCCAACCTCCTCGCGGCCCTGTCTCCTCTTTCCTACTCATCTTTGCTGCTCCGACTTTTTTGCTCAAATCTAACGGAGCTAATGCTTATACACAACGAAATGCACAAAATTTTGCTTTTTGATGATGTCAACATTGGATTAATCTACTTTGCAGAGCAACAGTGTGTGAATTCTTTCACAAATTTCCAACCCTGCCTCTTCCCTTACGGCAGGGTGGAAGCTTTTCCTAAGAAGGCAACCACGTTTGACCCCTGTTTTTTCCGAATATAAGCAGAGGGATGTGAAGAATAGCGGCGGAAACACTTTGATGACAGTTACATTAATTACATTGCCAACGATTACAGACAAGTCACACCTTCTACCCTCCGCATCCTCACCTATAGAAAAAAGAGTTTGGAGTGATTTAGGGTTTTGCAATGTGTGGTCTTTGGGCTCAGAATTACTTGGGGTGCATATATCCTTTCTGGCTGGTGTTTCAGGTTTCTTAGGATATATTCTCAGAAGTGGGATCGCTGGGTCAAATGGCAGTTGCATTCTAAAAAAATAATTCTTTATTGTTGAAAGTATTACATATGTCCCCTTCCCCCCCCCCCCCATTAATCCCCTCTAGTCCCCCTGCCCCAGGCCTTCAGCACCCTATTGCCTGTGTCCATGGGCCATGCATATATGCATACAAGGTCTTTGGTTGATTACCTCCCACCCACTCCCCCTCCCCCACCTTCCCTCCGAGATTCCACACTCTGTTCCATGCTTCCATGTCTGGATCTGCTCCGTTCGTCTGTTTATTTTGTTACTTAGATTCCACATATGAGTGCGACCACATGATACTTGTCTTTCTCTGTCTGACTTATTTCACTTAGCATGATACTCTCCAGGTCCCTCCATGTTATCTCAAAGGGTAAGAGATTCTTCTTTTTTACAGCTGCATAGTATTCCATTGTGTAAATGTACCACAGCTTTCTTATCCACTCATCTACTGATGGGCACTTGGGCTGTTTCTAGATCTTAGCTATTGTAAATTGTGCTGCTATGAACATAGGGGCACATACATTCTTTTTGATTGGTGCTTTGGGTTTCTTAGGATATATTCCTAGAAGTAGAATCACTGGGTCAAATGGCAGTTCCATATTTAATTTTTTTAGGAAAGTCCACACTGTTTCCCACAGTGGCTGCACCAGTCTGCACTTCCACCAGCAAAGTACTAGGATTCCCTTTTCTCCACATCCTCACCAGCACTTGTCATTTGTTGATTTATTGATGGCAGCCATTCTGACAGGTGTGAAGTGATACCTCATTGTCGTTTTAATTTGCATCTCTCTGATGATTAGTAAGGTTGAGCATTTTTTCATATGTCTCTTGGCCTTCTGTATGTCCGCTTTGGGAAAGTGTCTAGTCTGGTCTTTTTCCCATTGTTCAATTGGTTTGTTTGTCTTCCTTTTGTTGAATTGTATGAGTTCTTTATATACTTTGGATATTAACCCTTTATCAGGTGTACCATTGCCAAATATGTTCTCCCATGCAGTGGGCTCCCTTTTCATGTTGAGGATGGTTTCTTTTGCTGTGCAGAAGCTTTTTAGTTTGATGTAGTCCATTGTTTATTTTTTCCTTTGTTTCTCTTGCCCTAGGGGATGTACTGGTGAAAATTCTGCCATGTGAGATGTCTGAGATTTTACTCCCTATGTTTTCTTCTAGGATTTTTATGATTTCGCAACTTGCTTTTTGTTGTTGTTGTTGTTAATGTACATTCCTGGGCTCTACACCAGAGTGACTAAATCATAATCTCTGGGACTGAAGTCCCTAAATCTGCTTTTAAGACTCAAGGAGTTAGGGGTGGTAAGAGAGCAACCAAAGGACTTGTATGCATGCATATAAGCATAGCCCATGGACACAGACAGTAGGGGGGTGAGGGCATGTGCTGGGGGTGGGAACGGCTGGGGAGAGGTCAATGGGGGAAAAGGAGACATATGTAATACTTTAAACAATAAAGAATAAAAATTAAAAAAAAAAAAGACTCAATGAGAGCCCTGGCCAGTGTGGTTCAGTTGGTTGAAACATTGTCTTGTACATCAAAAAGTGGAGGGTTCAATTCTGGTTCAGAGCACATAACCAGGTTGTGGGTTTGATCCTGGGGGTGCATGAGACAGACAATTGACCAATGTTACTCTCTCTCTCCCTTCGTCTTTCTAAAATCAACCAATAAAATTTAAAAAAAGACTAAGGAGTCTTACGTGCCATTGAACTAATGATGCCCAAGGCCCTGCCAGTTCTGAAGGTCATAGCCAGCAGTCTGCATGGAGCAGAGTGTCACACCGAGCATTGAGATTTTTGACTGAGGTTGGGGAGGATGTTGGGTTAGGGAGACAATTTTGGAAAACAAAGGTTAGAAGTTATACAACTGAGTAGACAGAGAAAAAATTATATAGACATAGTGTGATATTTACCCCTTGGAAGAGTGAAACACTATTGTTTTGAGATGAATACTTCTAGTATGTTTTGTAACGCACAAGCCCACTAGGGATAACCATCTTTAAAATGTGTGGTTGATAAATGAAGCTATAATTAGAAGGAGAATCAGAGAATAAATTCCAGATGTCTGTATATCACACAGCAGCAGAGGACACTTACGCAAGGGCTGGTCAAGTCAAGTTAGAGATGACACGTGCTTGCCACGAATGGCGTAAATATTTTTGGTAGAATGCCTTTAATCATCATTCTGGTGGCAGATTATACTTCACTTGTGATAGAAAGAAAACAAACGGAAGATCCTAGCACAACTGGGGCAACATAACATTTTGATTTATAGTGAACAGTGATTGTTTGGAAGCTCTCATCTATGCAGCTGTTCGGAGAGAGTCGCAGAAATAGGAAGCATATTTCTGGGTCAGAAGAATCACAAAAGGAAAACATTTTAAAATCCAATCAATCCTCTCACTAGTGAGTCAGCCTCCCTCTGCTGAAAGTAGCCATACACACCCATCGGGACTTAGTGGCCTTGGCTGATGTCCTCTAAAGAGACGGAGAATTCTTGCCATATCAACACTGTAGGCCACACCCATGATCTTTCCCTGTGACCTAAGAATTAGTTTTGAAGACATGTGCTCTTACAAGTTTCCATGTGATGGCTCTCTGGAGAGGGCCTACCTTGTTAAATTTGCACACGTGGGAGTCTCCTGAGGTTCCAAGTGCATTTGGACAAAAGTAGAGTTTATATAATGACTAGAGGCCCAGTACATGATTGAATCATGCACGTGTAGGGTCCCCTACACACTTTCGCTTTTCGTGGTGGAGCTGGGTGCCTGTCCGCCGAGCCGGAGGCTTCTGAAAGGCCTGGTGCAGGAGCAGACAGGCACCCAGCTCCCCCACTTTTGATGGTCCGCGGCCGCTGAGGGGGGCTACCATGCTGTGCGCCTCTCAACGGCCGCTGAGGGGGGCTGCCGCGGACACCTGGCTACCCTGCGGTTGAGAGGCGCAGCTGGGTGTCCGCGGCAGGCCCCCTCAGCGGCCGCGGATCTGGCCGTTGAGAGGCACAGGGGGCGGGAGTCCCGCCCCCTGCGCCTCTCAACAGCAGGGTAGCTCCCCTCAGTGGCAGCGGATCTGGATCCGTGCCTCTCAATGGCCGGATAGGCCACCCCGAGTCCCGCCCCCCAGCCTCCCGCCCCCCAGCCTCCCGCCGCCCAATCGTGGGCTTAGCGGAGTGATGGTAATTTACATGTTACTCTATTATTAGAGAGGATTGCTTACTGAGCTCTGTGAGCAAGCACTGTGTCTGTCGTCTTGGTGGTGTAACAACTGTTAACTTGTGGAGTGTGCTGCGTTCTGTAAATAATGCTACGCAGTGAGAGGCATGTGGTTGTCCGGAAAAACCATGTGTAGCCTGAGTTCAATGACTTGGTCCCATTGTCTGCTAAGAACATTTCTGCTGGTAGGTCCATTTCAACTTTTTAAACATACCTTTGGGCAACTCCCTGTCCATCTCCCCTCTGTGTGGGCCCTGCCCATGTTGGCACGCTCCCCAGTCCCTGCCCGCTATGGTGGGCAGCTATCCACAGCCATTTCCTGGAAGTAAAACAAATAGGCCACTTTTTAAAATTTCTGGTCTACCTTTCTTCCTCTTGCCGGCAAACTAATGTATAGCCCAGTAGTATCCTTTCCCTTGTTCTCAGAACACCAGGCGTTCCTCCTGCTGTTTAAGAGCATTGGAAATAATGTGCTTAAATTTTTACACAATAATATTATACACACAATTTAGCAAAACGAGAAAATCAGACATACTCAAGAAAGGACTTTTATCTTCTCGCTTCCTCTGACTCTCCCACTTATTACTGGTCACTTCCTGTTGTTGACTCCCAAATCCACACCTTCAGCCAAACTCCTCCTCTGAGTCCCAGGCCTACATGTCCCCCTGGGTGCAGACTGCCCACACTTGGATGTCCACAGATACCTTAATTCCCCACCTTCTTGACTGCAGGGTCTGTCTTTTTTCCAAAATCTGCTCTTCCTTCCACAGCCATGTCTGCACTGGGGTCATGATCAGAGTCGTCCCTGACCCCTCCTGCTCGTTATGCCTTCATCTAATCAAGTATGTGGACCTGACGATTTTATGTAAATAATTCCCATCTCCTTCACCGTCATTATAGCCACCTGGACGATGGCATTGAGCTCCCAGCTGGCCTTCTGGCATCCAGTCTGGCCCACCCTGCAGTCCACCCTCCATATTACTCTCCAGACACACGATTATGTTAGCATCTGACTCTCTCCAAGTTCTCTTCTGAGTCCCCATCCTGGTTCACAGCTTTGTGTTCATATTCCTTAAAATAAAGTCCCTGCTGATCTAACCCCTGCCTGTCTGCTCCCATCACTGTGCCCACCACCCATCCTTTCACTCAAACCCTAGCTGAGCTTCAGTTCCAGGACCGTCTCATCCTCATCTGTGGGCAGCATACACGTTCCTTCCCTCTGTCATACAGGCCTCTCCTCTGTTCCACAGGTGAGCACGTGCTCATCCTTCTGTTCTGATTCCCTCCCCCCCGCATCCTTTCCTGTCTCCACTGGCACGGTAAGCGCACCTTCTTCTGAACTCCCACAGCATCTGTGTCTACCCCCCTCCCAGGCTCTGTCCAGCCATGTCTGACTTTGGTCAGTTCCTTGGATACACCAGACTCTGTGCACACACACTTTCCTCTACCTGGGACTTTCTTTCCCCATCCCTCTGTCCTTCGGTGCCAGCCTAAACGTCACTTCCTTAGGAGGCCTGCTTAATCCTACACCGGCTTGAGTCCCCTTTCTCTAAGATCACTTGTGGCTCTCCATTCTTCCCTTATCACAATTCTTTATTGTTTCTACTTGAGGAATTGTTTCTCTTCCCCAATAGACCTACTCAGGTCAAGGATGGGCCTCACTTCTTTCCTACTGTATCCAGGCACTAGCAGTGCCCCTGGTATCTAACAGGAACTCAATAAATCCTGATAAAGTAACTAAATGGGTTTTACTACTTATCACATTGCTGCAATGATTTGTCTCTCTTGGTGAGAACTGTTCCGTTTGTAGTTGCACGCCCAGCACCTAGTATAATGCCTGTACACAGTCGGCAGGTAATATATAGAAGTTGGATGAATGTGCTGCAAGCAGTAAATCAGAACAGCTGGGTCTTTGCCTCATTCACCTTACAGTCCTCAGTCACCTGCCTCAGAGCCGAGACCCACAGACAATATAGACATGTTATTGCCACTATAAATATATTTCTTTCCCCAGAAATATAAGCAAGAACCTAAACTGCTTTCACTGTGGTTTCCTTTCTCTTATCCTTCAAACATCATGGGAGTGATATTAAATTATAGGCTAGTCTCTGGGCAGAGAATATGCTGTACGTATATATATATTAAAAAAGAATATTTAAAGGAGAAGCAAGAAAAGGGGAACCAAGATCTATGATAGTCACACAATGAGCATGACTCCACCCGAAGAACTCCACGAGGCCCTGTGATTATGCTCATTTTCACAGATTAGAGAAATAATGCTAAACTGATGGGAAATCTGATGGAGACAGATTGGCCACTAAATCCCAAACTCTTCCCACTATAGATCATACTACCTTGGCACCCAGGATGCCTTGTTGATTACCATTAAACTCTCTTCTGTGTTGTACACTTATAATTATTATTTATCATTTAAACAAACCAGCTAACATTTATTCTTAGCCCACTATGAGCCAAGTACTAAAGCTGGATCTTCAAAAATATTGCATGAGCTTATGGTTGTCCCCATATTACAGATGTCAAAACTGAGTCCTTGAGTGTCTTGGTATGTAGTTGCAAGCAGTAAGCAACAGAACAGGAATTTGAGTCCAGGTTTGTGTGATTATAAACCCCTGGTCTTTCCACTTTGCCATGGTGAGCACTGTATTTCTGTTAGACTAAATAAGGATGAAAATTCAGATAATACACCCAAAATGTCTGGATCTTGCCCCTGGCCTTGGGAGGGATGGGAAGGTTCTGGAAGGGGAAAAACATTCCAGTCCATTGGCACACACCTTTGACCTCTTCAATGTACCAACTGTGTCATAGAAATAAAACCTCAGTGGTAGGGCAGGGGAAGGATGAATGCAGAAATTCTGTGCAAGTCAGCTTACTTAGAAATAAGCGGGAAAGTGAGTTAAGCTGCCTGGTGCTATGCACATGATGGTGCAAAGTACTGTACTAACAACAATGTTAGTGTTGGACAGTCATTGAAGAACACGATGGATGCTCTTCAAATGACACCAACAACACTTCTTGCAAAACATATAATGTTACCCGTTTACCAGAATGTACCTAACAAGCCCTGAATTCTTTGGCAAGTTTAATGTAAATAGGGAAGTAGCATTTCTGTAGGCTAAACTGTCCCTTTCCAAAATTAGTTCAAGAGCATGCAGGAATTTGGTGGAATTTTTCAAAATTTTCCATGACTTCCATTTCTAGAGAGGCTATCCGAAGGTTCACTTTTAATCCAAATCAAATCTCAGCAGTCTATGAACTTCACGTTAAAATTGTCATAAAAATGCTGACCTTTTTTGGTTTAAATGTGATTTTCGAGGTCATCTCCTGGCCATTTGAATAAAATCTAGTCTAAATATCTTATTATTCCCAACAACAACAAAATCTACAACAGACAAAAATAGTTCTATTGTTCCTGAGTAGCAACTTTCTCACGGACACTCCAGAACTTCTTTCACTGTTTCTTTCAGATTCTAGGAAGTAGCAACAGGAATTGAGTTCACTAAAATGCTACCTCTTAGATGTCCATCAGAAACATTTCAGTGTCTGGCAATCATAAACCCCCTAGTTCCAACCCCACTGCAATGATAGGAGAATTGCTGCGTCATCACGGATGTATGCCAAGAACTGCTTGTTCAGACTGCTTTCTCATAATTTGTAAGAAAGGAATTTACTTTTCCTGGGACATTTCTTTTAATTCATATAATATTTTTAAGATGATTTCTTTTGCCCTGGCCAGTTTGGCTCAGTGGATAGAGCGTCGGCCTGCAGACTGAAAGGTCCTGGGTTCAATTCCGGTCAAGGGCACATACCTTGGTTGCAGGGTCCTCCCTGGCCCGGGCCCTGGTCAGGGCTCATGCAGTAGGCAACCAATGGATGTGTTTCTCTCACAATGATGTTTCTCTCTGTCTTTCCCTAAAAATCAATGGGAAAATATCCTTAGGTGAGGATTTAAAAAAAAAAAAAAAAGATGCTTTCTCTTATTCTGGAACTATTAATTAACATGTACCTACCAACACAGAGAACCTTTAAAGAACATATTTTCCAAACCTGAATACATGGTGTGATAACAAGGAGATAATGAAAGGAGTAACAAAGTAGAACCTTTGAGGTTGGGACTGTCCCAGTGAATCTTGGGCATGCAGTGACCATGGCAATCATAGCCTTTCCCTCTTCTTATTCCCTTTAAACTAATGCTCTGCTCTTCCTTACTGTGAGCAGCGCAGGGGTGTGAATTCAAACTGATCAGAGTAAGTTGTCCGAGTCTGTCCTTTGTGTCTGAAAAAGGATGAAGTCCAGCAGAAAATGCCTCACGGTGTCTGTCCAGTGCTCAGAACACGCTCCTGCCCAGACAAATGCCTTGGAGGAGAGGAAGTGACAGAGTCTTACTTGCTTCTCGGGAGAGTCATCATGTGCGTCCTCTAGGGTTAAGTTCATTTCCATGAACAGTCAGTGATTCTGCTTCATTCACCAGAACCTGAGAGCTAGAAAATCAGAAAAGATGAACTGATAAGCTGTTTGCTGCCACTTACTGGATAACCACTCTTCTTGCCTAAACAAATGGTGAAGGATTAATGACTTCATGGCAGTCATACACACAAACCTTCAGATTTCTACAAAGGTCAGAAAAATGCTAGGGCCAAAATTAGTGAGAAAATTACTTCCCAAACCTGTTGCATGTCTTCTTGATAAAATATACACTCCCTCCTGCTCTTTTATCTTTGTAATTACCCTGGAGAAAAAAAGTATAGTTGAGATCTAAAACAGAACCTCGGGGAGGGGAGAGAGGAAGGGGAGATGTCACAGCGAGTGAGGCCGGCACTAAGAACATTCGTAGTTAGCGCTAACCCACGGGGTGGTCCAGCAGCATAAAGTCGTGGGATGGGAGCTCCTCTCAGAGTGAGCGGCTTCTGTAATCTCCAGCAGGGTTGGAATTGCTTTGGTAGAGTATTCCCACTGGGCAGAGGGGTCTCTGCAAACATCCCCCGTTCACGTAGCACCACAGACCCTTAGAAAGGGGCCTTTGGACGCTGGCACAGACCAGAGGGCAAGGAGGTGGGGGAGGTGGAGGAGGGCACAGGGGGGATACATGGCGATGGAAGGAGAATTGACTTGGGGTGTTAACACAATACAATATACAGATGATGTGTTATAGGACTGTGCACCTGAAACCTATATAATTTCACTAACCAATGTCACCCCAATAAGTTCAATGAAAAAGTAAATAAAAAAGAAAGAAAGAAAGAAAGACTTTGAACCCTGTCCTGCAAGCAGGTGTCTAAGCCTCCTACTCCTACATTTTTTTTTGCCCTTCATTGTGCCTCAGCTGTTCCTGGCGTTGGCACACTTAAGCTGGGGCATCCCCTCGTCCACATATCCCCTTCGCTCGGGGGCGTCTGGGCTTGTGAAACCGTGATAGCCTTCTGTGGACATCTGTGTAAATTCAGTCGGAATGCCTACAGTTCTAATCCCAAATAAGGTTTTGTGGTATAAGAAAAAAATTACATTAGCCCTGCGTGACCTTCCCGCCTGAGCTGGAACAAGCTTTAAAGGTAATTAACCATCGCAGAGGGTCAGGGCTAGCACTTCCTTTCCCCCACGGAGTGCAGGCAGGTGCTTTAGGAGGTAAGGGTGGCAGTAAACGAGCTCCATGGAGTCCTTCGTGCATGCTGAGCACCGCGCATGCCATTGTAGTCACTCTGCCCAGCCCCACGAGTAGGGAGAAGTGTTCCAGTTGACGGTAAAGAATCCGATACTCCAAAAGGCAGAGCAACTTGTCAGGGCACACAGTGGGGACTGTTAGTGACTCTTAACCTCTGTGCCCCCCGCCTCCCCAATGGACCCCGATAAGTATTAATATTCTTGGCATATTTAATGACACTTTGGCTATCATTTGTGGATACTATGATTAATAACAATGTTCTTCATTTATATATTTCAAATGACACACATAGACTAAGCACCTATACTTCCAAGCCAAATGTATTTTGGAGGATTCTGACTGTCAACAGGCTACCTCTGTCCTCATGATCCTCAAACTCAATCTATCCCAAGCACTGACCTTGCACTGACCCTCAAGAGTGCTCCTCACCCTGCAGCCCCAGGCAGCAAAGGCAATGCCATCCCTTCTTGCCCAGCCAGAGATGGGGTCCCCTGGGTTCCCCCTTCTCCTTCTCTCCCTGCATAAATCACTGTTGATGCAACCTCCTAGATAAATCTCTTAATCCCATTTAGTTCTTCCCACCACCGGCTGCATGTTGAGGCCACTTGACCACCACACCTGGCGGATGCTACCTCCACGGTCATCTGAGGGGTCTCCCTCTTGCCACTCTGCACACTGCTCTTCACGCGCACACTGTTCTGCCACAGCTGCTGCATGTGTAACGCCATTCCTCTCTTCCTTGCTTCAACCTCTTCACTGCCTCTGCTTTTCTCTCAGGGTCAAGTCCCTTCTCATCACGACCTTCACGTGCTCTGGGTCCTGCTTCTGTCTCTGGCGGGGAAGACAGTGAGCAGACGTTCTCAGCTCCAGACCCTGGGATGGAGTTTGGATTCTACCGCAAGAGAAAGGACAACCCTTTGTCATTTAAACAGATATTTCTGTGTGCTCTGTGGAGGGCAGGGCATTGAGAATGGAGGCAAGAAAGCCAGCAGGCTAGACTTGGCAGCGGTCTAGCCAGACGAGATGCCTACACTAGAGTGGTGGCAAACAAGGGGGCTGCTCGCAGACCAGGACTGCAGTTGACCACGGGGACTGGCGTGACCTGCCATGATTTCGATGCAGATGTTCCGGGGAGCAAGGAGCAAAGGCTGACTCCAGGTTCCCGGCCATGTTCTAACAGGGAGGCCTGGGAGCAGTGGGCTTAGAACCAAGACTCCTCCTGGACATGCGACAGCAGGTGGAGGTGCTCATGAGCCATCCATGTGGAAGTGCCCAGGAGGAGGCGGGCTCACGCGTGGAGTTAGAGGATGGGTCTGGGTCACACACTGAGCGTGGGAATGTGTGCGCACGCGGAAGCATCTCCTGCTTCTGCTCTGGTCTAAAAGCCCCTGGAGAGGAGCGCTGCACCCCGCCCTTGCCCCCCCCCACCCCCCCACTGCCCCGAGGCTGCCCACGAGCACCATGAGTCCTCCAGCACACAGCGGGCCAGCGCCTGGAGATGGTCTCTATTCACTCCCGTGTCCCCGACCTGATCCCGCCTGTGCCAGCCACCCAGAAAGAGAGACAGTGGGCACAAAGGCAAGCTTCGCCTGCTCCCATTGCTCAGTGCACCGTGTGGCACGAAGCCCATTGGTTCGACGTCTCCAGGATGTGCCCAGAGCAGGGCCATCCCGCTACCCTGTGTGGTCCAGGCTCCAGGCCCCCCTTCCTCTCTCGGCTGCGTTGTGTGGGGGCAGGAGGGTGTGAGGGGGCCTGCTCCACAGCACGGAGGAGGGCAGGCAGGAGCCCTGGTGCCCAGGGGCCAGCCTCACGTGCCAAATGGCAAACGTGTATTTTATTTAAGAAAGTTAGACTTTGTTAGAAAGTTAGCTCTCTCTAAAGGAGAGCGCTGGTACAATTTTGGAAAAGTCCTGTGTACTTTCAACGTCCCTGATGTCCCCATCCACGGAGAGGAGAGAGGGCCTCCCCGCCTGCTGGGCAGCTCCCGGCCGTCAGCCTTTCGGCGCCTGTCCTTCCCCCGGGCCGGCTGGTCTGTGGTTTCCTAGGACATTTATGTTAAAAGGTGGTGAGGCCCTGGCCGGTGTGGCCATCGGGTTGAGCACCCTCCTGTGCACCAGAAGGTCGCCAGTTTGATTCTCAGTCAGGGCACATGCCCAGGTTTTGGGTTTTGGTCCCTGGTCAGGGTGTATGGGGGAGGCAGCCGATCTCTCTCTCTCTCTCTCTCTCTCTCGTAAAAAACAGGCCAGACAGTATAATTCTAGTGTTGGCTCTATTCACAACAAGCTGTGTTCTTGTTTTTTCATGAACAGACAGGAGAGCCCTCGAGTGACTAATTAATTGTGTTATCAGTTTACACTGAGATTAATACGGCCTTTCTGCTGCCAGATTTGTAGGCCAAGGAAAAATGCCGCCATAAAAGAAATGCTTGGCAACCTAACAATGAGTACTTCCGGGTTTTAATTGCTAAATTACTTCTGTTAATTTACAATGGGCAGTAAACCGGTTCATTGCTGTTCTTATCAATATCTTTCTTTCCAGAGAGTTTGCTGAGAAGCCGGAGGCGCTGGTCGTGAGGCTTCTGTTTGCTCTGCGATTAGCAGGTGGAGAGCAAGGCGAGCTGTGGGACCTGTGATGTCACCCGGTACCCTGACTTACTGTGAGATGAAGGCTCTGCTGCGTCTTTTAAAAGAAGTGGGAGAGGTCCCTTGATTAACCTTGCTCTTAAGAACCTACTTTACAATGTTGTACAATAAATTTACTGTATGTTTTATTGAGGCAACAATGGAGACACAGGAGCTTCATTTAGAGGCTACACATCCAGACACGGTCACCTTCCTGGTTTCTCCAGAAAAGAGATGATCGAGATCTTTGGTTCTACATTTTCTCTGCCACCTCCCCCCACTCCTCACACTCAGTTCCTTCGTGCTTCCTGCACTCCAGGCCTGACCTGAGCGCCTCCCACGCAAGTGCCACGACCAGAACATGTCCCGGAGGTGCCTTGCCACGGCTTCACCAGGGAGGCTGGGCTTTGCCTCTGCCCATTCGGCGATGGTTGGCCTCCTGTGGCCATCCCCGCAGAGGTGGGCACCTGGCTCAGGGCGGCCAGGCCCATCGGGGACACACGGTCACTCTACAGAGAAGATGTCTTGAACAGACTCTCATCTCCCTCCGGTTCTTTAAATGGCTGGTCTGGCTCCGCCCGGAGCGGTGCTGGGCCTCCATCCTCGGCTTCGGTCCCCGCCCATTGCCTTCCTCGTGGGTTAGGTTTCCCGGATCCTCCCACCGGCTCCCTGTGTTCTCCAGGCCCCCGTTTTTCAAGAGCGAATTTCAGCCACAGCATTCCCAGCTGAGTGGGTCAGACGCCCTGGCTCTGCGCCTGCCGACCCCCCTCTCCTCCCCCCCTCGCCCCCCTCCCACACACACTTCCTGGCCCAGCTTCCCTGAGGGTCAGTGTCCTTATCTACAAACAGGAGGCACGGACAGGATACCCCCAAGGCGTGTTGTGTGAATTCGTGGGATCGTGTAGCCCATCACCTGGCGAAGAGTAAGCATTTAGTAGACCTTGGCAACTTACGTAATTGAAACATAGGATCCCACTTTTATCAACATCGGGTGGAAAGAAGGGTCACCTCCGAACCCTGAGTTCTGGCCCGGCCGGCGGCCTCCAGCCCGCATCGCTTCCCCAGCGCCCTCGTCATCCACGCTGACTCACCGAGATCACCAAAGCTCCTCGGGCTCTTGCACAAACTGCGCGCTGACCACATCTGTCATCTGGTCCGAGAGTGTTTGTTTGGCTCGCTGCTGTTTCCTGGTGCCCTGCTGTTTGCCCCGGTGCGTCCCCATGCCAGGCCGCAGGTGACCTGCCCACAGCGCTCGTCCGTCCGTCTGAGGCCGTGTTCCCGGCCTCCCAGCTGTCGGGGCGGTTGGGAGGCCCAGTTGCTGTTTGCATCCCTGCCCCCGAGCCTGTGCAGGGCGCAGTGTGCTCTTTGCCAGCGGAATGGCTTCCTTCCTCACAGCCCCGTGCCCGGCTGGCCCGGCTGGCCCTGCAGCTGCTAGTTCCTGGGGAGCTAAGGGCTCGCCATGGACCGGCCACTCTTCGCACAGTTTGCCCCGTAAACCTGTGGGTGTGCCAATGCCAGTGAGCGCTCACACTGAGGTCCCCGTACCCTGGGTCACAAGACATGGGGGTGGAACTGCTTGAGAGGGTCCCCACGAGGTTCCTGCCACCCCACCCAGCCCCCTCCAGACCCCAGCATTAAACTCAGACTTTCAAAACACATGCTCGATTTCTCCCTTTTGACAAGACAAGATGCTTATAGGTCTACCTTTCTGTCTGATTGGGTTATCTTGGCCAAGTGAATGGATTCTGGCCACAGCAAAGGGAGGGATTGGATGGAGATTACCACCAGTTGCCCAAGAAGCAGAACTCGGGATTCACGTGCGATCTCTGCCTCCATGCAAGCCAGCCTGGTGGGAGGGCGGTGCTGCTCGGCCAGAGCAGGGGCCAGGGATGCTGAGTTCTGCGTGGCCTCTGTCCCAGCACCCGGCAGCAGGCCTACCCGGGGCCTCAGCCCGCAGCCCTCGGTGAGGGAGCCATTTGCATGGCAATCACTGTGCGGTGCTTTGCAGTCTGAGTTCCACTGAGGTGTGTGTCTAGTTGTTGGACTTCCCCACTGGCTCCCCATAAGGACCCTCACACCTAACATCTTTCCACCCGAAATGACGCGTCTTCCCAACCTTCTGTCTTGGTGAGCAGCAGTGCCAGAGTCCAGGGGGTCGAACACGGTGTCGCCCCTCTTCCTGGCCTCCGGCCCTCTGCCCTCCCTGCCCTCGGTCCCTCCATCATTTGGTCAAAAGCACTGTTGACACCGGTGACTATGTCAGTCACCACTGCCCGCTCCCCCTCTGTCCCCCCACCCCCGGAGGCCAGGCCTCTCTCTGCTTAGTCCAGGCCCATGTTCTCCACGGTGCTGCCAGCGCTGTCAATCACACACATCACTGGGGTCACGAGGCTCCCCGCCTCTTCATCACTCCCTCTGAGATTGGCTCATCAGCCCACTTGAGCAGAGCCGCTCCCCAGCCCCCACCTCCAACCCCTGGCCGCCCAGAGCGCCCCGCTTTCCTGCTCGGCTTCCTGGCTCACTGCACCACCTGTGTCCACACTCAGCGCTGTGTTCCTCCTTGGAGAACCCTCTGCCTATAACTCCCGGGTGGCCGGTTCCTGCACGTGACTGCCTCGTTCCAGGAGGATATTTGATTAGCTGTGCCCAAGTCTGCCTTGCTGGCTTTTCCCTTCTTTAAAATTCCATATAGACCACCTCCCTCAGTTCTTAATTAACACATCCTGTCTTCGTTAGGGTGTGACACAATTGATTAGGTAATGGCTTTCTAGAGTCTTCTGCCCGGGTAGCCTCCAGGTAAAATCCCACTGCCCCCTAATCCCCTCAGTTTTATACTCACAGATTATCTCTTAGGGTGCGTTAAACCTATCCCCCACCTGATTCTGGCCATTCCCAGTTTAGTCCTCAGAGGTCACCTCTCTGTTGTCCCCAGTCATTGACTGCCAAGGTCAGTGACAGCATGTGATTGAGCCTTAAAAGTCCGCCCAGGTTGAGGTTAACGCTAGTTATCTTAAAATCTTATAGAAAGCAAACACATGGAAGGTCCTCCCTTTGCGCTCTCTCCTGGGAAAGCTTCTGCGTCTCAAATCCCGAAGAGGCACTGGGACTATTACGCAGGCAGCAACAGCAGAACACCCGCCATGAAGCGGGAGCAACGTCTCATACTTTCTTCAAGTGCAAGGTCAAACGGCAGGGACTAGTTTCATTGCCCCACCACTGCCTTGGGTCCAGGACACGCGTGGCGGTGCACAGAGACTGGCCTTCAGACCGCTTAACTCTAATTCAAAAGTAAAGCATACAAATGCAACACAGTTTTGGACAGGGATTTTAAAATTGTCAATAATTATAAACAATTATTGGAGATAAGCCAAGGA
Source organism: Cnephaeus nilssonii (assembly GCF_951640355.1). Lineage (NCBI taxonomy): Eukaryota > Metazoa > Chordata > Mammalia > Chiroptera > Vespertilionidae > Cnephaeus > Cnephaeus nilssonii. The sequence continues at coordinate 51,364,150 of NC_137089.1, read as the reverse complement.
GGGAAAGCTTGAAAGCAATCAACCACAACAGTGATGACAACGGCTGCTGATTAGTGAAGGCCTACGGTTCGCTACACCCCTAAGGGAGTTCTCTTAGTAGCTACAGGTTACAGACAAGGACACTGAGGCTCAGCAAGGCCCAGCCAAGACCACATGGCTGGTAGGAAGGAGAGCTATGAGTCAAAGCTTCCCTCTCCAGGGGCTGGGCGTGGTTTGGGGAAACTCAAGGTGAAGAGCACAAGGCAGCCAGGACACCAGGCCCCCTAACCCTCTCAGATTACCTCTTAGGGAGGGTCAATGCTATCACCCACCCTAATGTGGAGCTTGCGGAGGCAGGAGACGGGCCAGCTAACACTGAGAGTTCGAGGGTTGAGGGGCTCCCCAAAGCGGAGCCCTTTGGAGTGATAAGCATGCAAGAATCAACCGGGGAGGTGGTCTGATTGTGACACAGTGTTTTGCTAGAATCTAATGACCTGGGGGAAATGGAAGAGTCTTTGCCACCAGTGGCATCACTGAAGAAGAGTCTACATTGATAGAGATTTACCCATCGTCCAGGAGGTGCCTGGACACACCGTAAGCAGAGATGAGCAGGAGAGGAACAGTTTGGCATTAGTGCTAGGAATGCAACTCCCAGGTGACCCTGGAGTGACTTGGGTGGGGACCAACTTTAGACAGGAGACCACACACCGCTCAGCAAATACGACAAACAGCAAATGCTACTGGATGTCAGTAACCTTTTCTGATGAAGCACGTGTAGTGAAATATCTGTATATTTCAAAGTTACACGAAACCACAGGTTTCATAAGGGGGCTTCCCCTTGTAAAAGCAGCTATCCGCAGGTTTCTTTGAAGAGTGTCAAAAAGAATACAGACTGGATTCAAAGTCCGCGATTTCATAGGGAAGTTTCCAATGAGAAGGACACATTTGGAACTCATCTTGAAAGACTTCGAGATGGTGGTGTTGTAAGGCAATGTCTTCATTTCAAAATACAAATGTACAGTCTGGAAACGGCCGGCTTCCCCCGCAGAATAGCGAGGGAAGGTTCTGCTGTCAAAGAATGACCCGTCCCAGGGGAGCTGAGTTCCCACTAATCCCAGGAAACGCGTGTCCCCGCAGCGTGCCTGAAGGACACGGGCTTCCTAAAAGCAGAGCGTGGGAAAGCCGGTGCCAGGCTCAGCTCGGAGAACAGGACGGCAGCGGTCCCAGGCCTGGCATTCGGGGGGAGATCCCGACACACTCATGGGTAATATCCTAATCCCAACAACAGGAAACAGTCATTGGACGCAGAGGCGGCTACCCCATGTGCTAAGGCAGCTTAAGCTTCAGGACCCACCCCCACCCCCACGTTCACACGGCCCCTCCCAAGGTCCTCTGAGAGGCCCCAGTAATGTATCCTCAAGTCGTACGTGTTTGAGCACCTGGATTCTTGTCTTAAAGAGGGCTCCAGCACTGATTACTCCTCCTGAGTGAAGGCCGGGCCTGTTCCGCCCGGGACACTCGGTGCTGAGACAGCGAGAGGAACCACCCGGGAAAGGCAAGGTGCGGGAGAGAAAGGGCAGAAACAATGGCCCGGGCCCCCGCGTGGTTGGGGACCAGTGGGACCGAGGGTTGCTTTGTGGTTGTTATTAATCTACTCAACAAAATTGTTAACTCCCTGGATTTCTTTTCCTAAAGGACGAGTGCCCGTTGAACAAGTCCGACTATATGGAAATGTGGATGATGTAGCATCGCCTCTGTGGAAATCCTTCTGAGCCTCCAGACCCTGTGAAATGGCACATGCTATGAAGCCCCAGGCTCACTGAATGCTGATGGCACTCAGCAGCACTTACAGAAACAGGAACTTACAGAAACAGGAGCTCGGGACCAGTCAGGGGACCTGACAGCATGGAAGGCAGGCAGGTGGTGCGGGTGGTCCATGAGGTCTCGTAGAAGAACAGCAGAGGAAAGAACAAAAACCGGGCCAGGAGCCTGGGCGCGGAGCCCGGTCAGGCCTCTGGGCTCTATCCCGGGGGGTTTCAGCAGCGTCCACGTAAATAGCCCTGACTTAGCGCGGCAGGTGCGCGTGGAGGTGGAGCTGGTGGAGCTGGTGGAGTGGAGACTGGAAGGTCTGGGAAGGGAGGTCCTGGCGGCCGCGGTCCTGGTCGGGAAGGAGCAGTGAATGGAAAGGGGTGGGTATGGGGGACACAGGCGGGTCAGAAGAAGTTCAAAACCAATCTGGATGGGATGGTGGGAGAGGTAAGGAGGAGCCGCACCTTTCCATGTGGCGGGTGGAGAACTCATGCGGCAGAGCTCAGTCAGAGCTCCAGGGAAGACGGTCCGCTTGGGAGGGAGATGGTGAGCTTGAGCTTGGTTCCCTGCACCTGAGAGTCTAGTAGGTCAAGAAGGTGAACGTGCCTCGTTCTTTGCTATTCAGAGCAGGAGTGGTCCCTGGACCTGCCCCACTGGAACCGCCTCGGAACTTGCTGAAAACACGGGCTCGGGGAAGACCTGCGCATCCCCCGCACCACTCGCTGCGCCTGCGAAGCCTCTGACCTGGCGCCACGCTGCCGGAAAATCACCAGCTCCCTCTCCACGGGAGGCTCAACGGCTAGGAGTTCGGGCCTGTTCTGTAGATGTGGGTCCTGCAAACGGGCTCAATCGGTGCAGCTGTGTGGACCTTTTAAAAGTGTCCGCCTATACCACACTGAGGCCAGACGCACACCTGCGGCCATGCGCACAGCTGCACAGCTGTCAGTCGGCTGGCTCATCTGCGCCCTGGGTTCCAGCACACATTCTCCCTTGTACTTCAGAGCAGCACTAATAACATGACTTACAGGGTCTCAACGAACTCACCCAATTGTAAGAACTGGGGTAGTGACAATAAGTGAGAATTTGGGTATAGCACTATAATTGTAAAGTCTGTATCTTGTGCCCTAGCTGGTCTGGTTCAGTGGATAGAGCATCGGCCTGTGAACTGAAGGGTCCCAGGTTCGATTCCGGTCAAGGGCACTTGCCCAGGTTGCAGGCTCGATCCCCAGTGGGGTGCGTGCAGGAGGCAGCTGATCAATGATTCTCTCTCATCATTGGTGTTTCTCTCTCTCCCTTACTCTCTCAAATCAATAAAATATATATATATCAAACAATTAAAAATTAAATCTGTATCTTGGTCTTCAAAACTTTCCAAGTTTATAAGTACGATATGCCCTTGTTAATCTCTTAAATCCGTTCACCACGAGACAGGCATCTGTGTGTAAGGAACCATTTCCCAGTCTCACTAGGAGAAATCATCATAGCGATGACATCTTCTAATATCCATTTCCTACAAGTGCATGGGAAATCCTTTCCTTGTTTTCAACTTCTCTGTTCACTCTCTTCTCTGTGGGAAGAGTACTTAGAGCCTCATGCAATACTACCTTAAAAACATGTGCAATGCGCTTGGACATGTCACTGAATGTGCCGGGAATGGGTTTTTACGTGACCTGAGTCTAAACTAAGCAAGATGATGTGTTCCAACGACGAGGTAACCCGTGAAGGCTGTGTCACGGCATGTTACTGTTGTGATCAGAGTTTCTCACGCTGCTGACTTCTGGGAGAGCACTGAGCATGCACCAGGAAACTCACCACATAAATCCCTTAAAGTCTCAGTTTTGCAGACTTCTTGGATGTTCACATGCACCCGAAATCCTCAACAAGAGGGGAAGTCCGAAGTGGCCTTCATTGGTAGAATGTGGAAAAGCAATGTGTCCACGGGGGTGAGTTTGAAGAGGCTGGAGCTGAACGTCGGTGCTACAGGCTGGCTTCCCGGGATCAGGACTAGTCGGATGCATCAGGGAACGGCTGTCTCCTGTCAAACCGGCATCTGACCATCAACTACTGGCCAGATATTGGCAATTGTACATGGTTCAGCCTGTGCTGTAATCGGGCCATTGCTTCTGGGCAACCAATGCCCTAACCAGCCATAGAGTGAGAGCAGAGCGTCTGTGGGCAGGTCTTTTCCTTCCACGTGGCTCGCACTGCTGCTAAGCAGACTTATTTCATGACAACGCTGGGCCTCGACTGCACGGAGAACCTGCTTCGTGTGAGCCGCTGGTTCGTGTTCCCTTGTCTAACTTGCTCCCTTCCTCAGAGAGAAGCTGGCAGGTAGTGGACAGGGTGGAACCCACCCCTGGGAGCAGCCTTTCTTGCCTGTGTTGTTGGCTGGTGGGAAGGTGCACGTGGAGTTTCAGGGCACTGATTATACCTTCTGGGAACGGAAACTCTAAAAAACTGAAATTCGCCCTAGCTGGTTTACCTCAGTGGACAGAGCATCAGCCTGCAGACTGAAGGGACCCAGGTTCGATTCCCATCAAGGGCACATACCTGGGTTGTGGGCTTGATCCCCAGTGGGAGGCATGTAGGAGGCAGCCAATCAATGATTCTTTCTCATCATTGATGTTTCTATCTTTGTCTCCCTCTCCCTTCCTCTCTGACATCAATAAAAATATATTTTAAATAAATAAATAAATAAATAACTGAAATGCAAAGACCTGGGGGTAAATGCTACCTCATTGTTTAAAATCTGCTGCCAAAAAAAGTTGGCCTGTTACAAATAAGATGCTACTTATGTTTATGTTCAGGATGTCTTATTTCATGCAAGCAAACTGGATGTGTGGCCAACCCCTGCCTCGGACCTGAAGGGCTAATTTTCCATCAGCGCAGGATAATGGGATGAACACATTCTCCTACAGCTCCAGGAAAACGCATTGTTATCTAGGATATAATATATGCATTTTAAGTGATCTTATAAAACCGTAAATGGTCACACCAGGGCCAGCCGAGTCACGTAAAATTTAACTCACCCATTTCAAAATCCCCCAAAGCGGATGAGTTCCGAGTCTGAAAAAGACCTGAAGGAATGAACAAGAAATTAAAAACAGGTGACATGGACTATGTGAGTACAAGACTAGAAAAAAATACAGTGGTGAACATCTACTACCCATTCGACCACTTTAACCATCACTAACATCGCCAGCACTGGCACTGCTGGTGCTGAACATGCAGAATTGTCTTTGAAGTGTGGCTGCTATTTCCATGTCTAAGATGTGGATTGGGTGACAGACCTCTTCAGTCAGGTCGGGAGCATGCAGGTGCTTTTTTTCCGCAATAAGTTGTAACATGAAGTAGGCATGCCACACATCCCCTCACGCGTACAGATGCTGCAGGGACCACTCCCGCAGAACCGGAGCGTTGGAGTCTGGGCGCCTGGCTGTGTGGGCTCCGTCACTAATGCTAACAGGAAGCGGCTCCAAGTCCACCAGCCTCTGTCCTTCCCCGTAACCCAGGGCGGAGCCTGTAGCCCTGAGAATAGCTGAGGGTTAGGGGTAAGGCTTCCCGCGAGCCAGGGACTTTTCTAGGAAGTTTGCACACATTAACTCAACGTCAACATTTCGTCAGCGTCCAGCATTCACTTAGCAAAAGGGGCAGTGAGCTGGGGGCTCCCTCCACCTCCACCGCTTGCCCGGCTCCGCCCAGAAGCTGACCCTGCAGGTCAGTCAGGGTGCCCTGGACCCCTGACTTTCAGTTCAGATGGGGGAGGCGTCAGCAGGAGATACAGAGTCTAGGAGGAGAGCGAGGCCGGGCATTCCTGCCGTTTCCTCTTGACTGAGCAGCTGTCCTGACAGGTGTGCTGGGGGTGCTCCCCCCAAGACCACCTCCTGCCTCTTTCCGGGGCTCCCCTTCTCACCGGCCCCATCAGCACCGCGGCCGGCTCAGCCTCCTTGGGCCGGGGCAAGGGTGGCAATGCCTCCTGCTGCTGCTGGTCCCCTGGACAACACCCCTCTCTGTAAGAAGTCTCTTCACCGCAGTGTCTTGATTTGGACGCTGGGAGTGGAATGCTGCTTCTTGCTGGGACCCACACTCTGAGGGGCTTTACGACCTTAATATTTCAGTCAACTGCTTGTTCCTGACTTTGTGTTTTTTAAATAAATTGATGTGTTAGGAAATATAATCTTGCGTTTTAAAAAACCAAAAGAAAAAAAAAAAACCAAAAGGTTTGTTTCTAATTTGTACTAGTTCTCTCTCTCTTTTCCTAACAAACAAAACAATCTCTTTCGTTTGGCCCACACTTCAGGGGAAGCGTGTCTGGGGCTTGATTAGGTTGTGGGCTTCACCAAATGAGCCTGGTCCATCCCCCTCACATGGTTCGCCGTGCGCTTGGGCTCGGGTTCAAGCATAAGCCCTGGAATCCTGGGAAGGGAGGGTGGGACTAACTACTCTGCACACTCTAATTACAGGGATACATTCTTAGAACGGATGGTCGAAACTCAAGGTCATCCTGGTAGGGAAACCAAAAAAGCGATTCTCGCTTAAATGGATGGCTCGTCAGCCCCCGATTTCCCAGTGGCCACAGCTTAGCTTCTCACGGTCCTGAACTGTGCACACGTTCTCCAACTGCTGTTACATTTCTCTGTCTCTTTCTTCCTAAATGAATTTCCTTTCTACTTGGATCACTATCTCTCACAGTATCACCTGAAGTTGTTCGGAAACGCACACGGTCCTGGTGCACACCCTCTATGCTACGTGGGAAGTTCTGGGTGGAGGCCCAGCCATCTGGGCGGAACCACCCTGCTGGGCCTGGGCTCCCCTCGGAGATCATGCCGGTGTTATTAGTTCCATGTGTGTGTCTGCGACAAGATAATAGGAACAACCGACGGAGTGGCCAGAGACAGAAGTGACGACTGCGCCAGCCAGTGCTTAAAGTCGACACTCGGGCTGCAGAGTGAGCTCCTGACCGCCGCGCCAGCGTGCCTGCCCAGGGCCCGCAGAGCCGGGCACAAAGGCCAGAGGAACCCTTCGCGGCACAAGCGGAGAAATAATATTCGCATACATTTGTTAACCCCCAACCGTCCCTAAAGTATCTATTTAGAATAACACGCACTTGCTTCATTATTTTTATCCGGTAGAAAAAGGTCACGATGAATCCAGCCAGTGCACACCTTGACTGTCAGGTGCAAGCTTCTGATTGTGCTGTAACGAAGTGCGTTTTTACGTTTTGGCTACTGAAAGCCCGTTTCTTTGCGTAATGGAACCAGGCTGAGCTGCACACGCCGCGGGCACAGCTGCTGTTGGTGAGACAGCATGGACCTTGGCCCTAAGCCTCCCGTGCTGCTGAATTCTCTCCCCCGGCTCCCGTAGTTTTCTCTGGGACACGGGGTCTGTATATGTTATTTGCCTGGAGCCACACGTCACAGCTTCCTGAGCGCAGCCCGAAAGGGACCGGAACAGCAGGGACGGGGTGGGAGGGGGTGATTTCCAACCGAGCGGTTCCCTTAGTTGGAAACTGAGATGTTCCGTGATGCGGGCGCATCTTTACTCTCACGATGAATAATGTATACGCGGTGGTTTAGAGACATATAATAAGAGCGCCTGTGTTCCAAAGCCAGCAATTTGGGATTTATGCTATTCCTCACTCTCTCGCCCCCAAGCACAAGCCCGCCACCAAGCCCTGCTCACTCTGGCCGACGTCCTCACCCTGGCGTTTCCTTCCCGGTCTCATACGAGGGCCTCAGTTTAGGACCTCGACTCCCTGGCTGTCCTTTCTCCCGCTCATTGTCATGACAACTGCTTTTCTTAATATCATTCTGTTTCCCTATTTTAAATGTTACCAACCAGCTCCCAGCCCCCTCCTGATGAAGTCCCACCTCTTCCCGTGGCTCCACAATATTCCAGCAACTCACTGTGCAGGCCGATCTACTCAGACCTCCCAGGCTTTGCTCCAGCCGCCTCCTCTGCCTGGAACCCCCTTTCTCCTCCTCGGCCAGAAGGAAATACATTGCATTTCTTTCCAAACCTAGTTCACTGTGCCTTGGACGTGACCTCACAACCCGTCACCGATCATTGTGCTCACTTGTCTGTATGCCTTGTTCAGTTTGATTTCCAGACGTTGCCCCCCCCCCCCCCCCCCCGGCCTGGCACAAACGGCACGCATACTTTAAGGAAGGATCGCACTCATCAGTGCTGTAGAAGTAGGCTTTGGCTGAGTTCCACGGTGTTCGGCGTGGACACTCTCGAACGCTGCTTAGCGCACATACCAATGCTTCTGAAAGCGATGCTGGGAGTCGAAATTGCCTCTTCCCGCAGAGCCCTCTGCCCCCGGAGCATCCACGCTCCGTCTCACGTGCAGAAATGGCCTCATCTGCCAGCGGCCTCTTCCTGCCGCGGGAGTTGTCTCCATGTGGCGTGAAGGTCGCTCTGCAGGAGTGACTTCCTCCCAGCGCAGGGCCCACTGCGCCCACTCTCTGTTTGGGGCTGGGCTTGCCCACTCCCGCCGCCTGGGGTCTTGCCTCCTGTTTTGCTTTGTTTGAACACTGAGTTAGCAGTGACCCCTCACTCTCGACTTTCCCAACCACCTTGCCGCGTGGCCTTTCGCCTGGTCTGGCCAGGTTATCCTAGTCACTTCCTCTTAGTCACCTTCCAGGTAGGCCAGGCAGCGAGGCCGGCCCCGGATAAGATCTGGACGGCCACAGTTCAGTCAGCACGCAGTGACCGTCTGTCTCGTCTAGAGAAGACACCGCTCACCTCCAGTTCTGATTTTATTCTGGAGAAGAGCATTCTGGAGGCGCCTCGCCACAGTTCCCATACCGACGGCCCTTGACACGTGGCGGTCTAGGCACAAGTTCCTGAAGAGGAAGAGGTAAACTTAAACACGAAGAGCTGACTTTTTCTCATGCTGACCCTTCCAAACACTTCCCTTTCTGCGGACACTCAGAAAAGCAGAAGGTGGGAGGTGACCTTCACAGTGACATTGGGTAGAGAGTTCCTGGCTGCAGCAGCCACGAGCGCCCGCCCACGTGCCTCCCTCCGTGGTTCCCGTGGCCACAGAGGCTCAGAGCGGCGTGCGCACAGGTTTCTCTCTGTGGCTCACAAGCTGGCTGCGTTTCTTTTTTAATTCCACTCTTGAGATGCCTGATTTCTTGCTCAAGGTTGGCCACGATTATTCAGCCTCGAAGGGCATAACGTGGGCATTGTCTGCATTCTCTCACACCTCAGAAGAGGCCAAACAAATCACCTGGTCCTGTCCTAGCCAGTTTGGCTCAGCCCACGGATTGAAGGGTCCCGGGTTCGAGGGCACAGACCTCGGTTGCAGGCTTGGAGCAATTGATGTGTCTCTCATCGATGTTCCTCTCTGTCTCTGCTCCTCCCTTCCACGCTCTCTAAAAATCCAAGGGAAAATACCATGGTATCCCCGGGAGCGGATTAACAAAACCCCACGAAGCACACTGGTCTTGGGCCACTGCACAGTGTCAGCGCCTGCGGAGAAAGCACTTGGTCAGTGGATTGTTTCATTCGGGCTTCCACCCTGATGCAGCCTTTGGGGCCCTGTTCTGACGCGGGGTTCCAGTTACTTACAGCGTCGTCGTCATACCACCCTGGCCTCTTTCAGTGAGTGACGCACAACTTCCTTGCACCCACGTAGATTTTAAAGTCACCTTCCCGCAGCACGAGCCTGTTTGGGTGCGTGACTACACGCCAGCCGACCCCTTGGACATGGTTACCCTCGCGTTGTTCCTGGGAGGATCTTTATTCTGTGGATTCTTTCCAGTAGATTTACTCACACCCGTCCCCCAACCTTGATTCCTGATCCTTCCTCCTCAGACACACTCAGGAGGACTGTCTATCCATCGGCGCGAGGGGCCACATGGAGACCACCACAGGAAGCTCTTACGGCCTAGTCTCCATCAGCTTACAGTCCCGGAGTACACGGCTGTGGGACACAGGAGCAGCAAGGCGGGGAGAGTAAGTCACTACAGGATCAGCAAATTAGACTCAGCATCTCTGTGTTAGGGAGAAGAGTATTCAGGGCCCATAAAAGTAGATGCGCAGGTAATACTGACTTGCATGGCTGGGATGGGCGGTCTTTGAATCCAGGGGTGAAGACTCGGGCATCGCAGCCAGACAGGCCCGGGCTCCTGGCTGAGGTCCCCCACTTACTGGCCATGCGTCTAACTTATGTGACCGCATCCTTCGGACCTTTAGCATCGAACTGATCTAAGCCTCTGTTTGCTCTTCTGTAAAATGGGGTTAGTAATACCTTCTTGTTTATTGATTAAATATATAAACCACACACAACACTGAGCACAGGACCTGAACATAGTGAGGACTCAACAAACAGCTGTTTCAGAATTACGGCGCTTTGAATTCATTCAGAGAGTTATCAGACACAGCATCTTGAATGGACCCCAATTCGGGAGAGAAGATGAGATAGGTATATACACCTTTGTGCTCCCCCCCCCGCCCCCCCCCCAACACACACCTTCCAGTTAGATGAGGAAACAGGGACAGAGAAAACAGAAGTGACCTCCCTGGGGTGGCCGGCACCAGTACAAACTACAGAACTGGTCTAGGACCCGCTTCCTCTGTCTCACGGAACAAGAGGCGCAGTCAAGGGCCATCTCGGGTCCAGACCAGGGGCGTCCGGCCAGCAGTGACTGTCCCCTGGCAGCCTCGGAAGCCTCTGCAGCAAGCAGGGGGGTCCGCGGACGGAAGGTGGGAAGGTGGCTTGCGGCTGAGATGAAGAACTGGTACGTAGCCCTGCGAGGGGCAAGCTCGCCGGGGGGCATGCTAAGGGGTAGGTCCTATGCCTGAGGAATTTTAATCCAATGTGCCTGAGAGGGTAGAGATGTGCCCATTTCTCCTGTAAATGGAGGCTCTTACCCTCTCACATAACTGCAGTAAAGATTAACATGGGGGTGTATGGAAAAGGTCAGGGGAATACGGTCAGGAATACCGCGACAGGTTTGCGCAGTGAGAGATGATTACTCGACTTGGTGTGGCGGTCACACAAAAAGATACATACGTGTTACATCACTGTATTGTACACTTGAAACTAGTATAATATTGTATGCTACATTTTTTAAAAGACCATCGTGGGTAAAATGCATAAAGGAATTTCTACACGGAGCTGTTACAGAACCCGAGGCTCTGGAATTGAGAAAATAGGAAAAAAATAGACTCCTCTGTTCTTTCTCCCTTCAGTGTATCCTGCCCCAAACTGGGTAGGAGACTTCCACCTGTTAGAGCGCCTGGTTTCCCTCAGGTGGGGTTCTAGGCAGCCAGGCTTGGGATGCTCACAGGTCCGCAGTTTCCTTCCCAGCCAGCCATGCTCAGGCCAATCCGACTGCTTTCCTGCCTTCGGAAGGACACCGAAGAACACAGGAGAGCTTGGGCCAGGAGAGGGGGCAGGTCACTGAAGGGTAACGAGCAATTTGGGGAGGATGCAGTATTGGGTCCAAACAACTAGTGGGTGCCCACGTGACCCGGGAGCACAGGGTTCAGGTAGAACCCCCAAACTGCCGGATGGAGAAACAGTTTTCCAGCGCTGTGCCTAGATCCAGAGAAAGCATGGAACTGCTTTTCTTCCTCACATTCCTCCTGCAGAAGGGGCCCTGACTGACGCATCCTGTGACCTTACCTCCTGGCACCTCCCACCATTATTTGACTGTGCGCTGGTTAAGCAGATAGTGTGGGCTGGCCTGGGAGGCGATGTAGTTGCTACAGGAAAAGGATTCCTGAGTTGTAAGTAAGCAGCACACAAATGAAACTTGTGAACTTGGGCTGTGCCTGTGCTTATATTGTACATATTGATATAGCATGCTGATGCCTTTAAATAAGAAACAGGCATCTAGGACACCGTTATTCCTGAACTGCCCCCAAACAGAGTACGGGTCTGGATTTTCTACTGTCATTGGCCAGAGTTTTTCCTGTATGACTTTCAAAATGTAATGAAGCCCTGGCCGGGTAGCTCAGCTGGTTTGAGCACAGTCCCGATAGGCCAGGCTGGTGGTTTGAGCTCTGGGCAGGGCACATACAAGAAACAACCAATGAATGCATAAATAAGTGGAACAACAAATCAATGTCTCTCTCTCTCTCTCTCTCTCTCTCTCTCTCTCTCTCTCTCTCTCCCCCCAAATCAATAAATAAAAATTTAAAAATTAATTTAAAAAGAAATAAAATGAAAAAGCAGTAGAAATTGATATGTCTTGTATTTTTTAAGGATAGTTCCCGTTGTTATTGCATCAAAATGGTTTAGAGGAGTTGTTTAAAGTCAAGTGACCATGCCCTAACTGGTTTGGTTCAGTGGATAGAGCATCGGCCTGTGGACTGAAGGGTCCCAGGTTCGATTCTGGTCAAGGGCACGTGCCCCAGTTGTGGGCTTGATCCTCAATAGGGGACATGCAGAAGGCAGCTGATCAATGATTCTCTCTCATCATTGATGTTTCTATCTCTCTCTCCCTCTAACTTCCTCTCTGAAATCAATAAAAATATACTAAAAAAAATAAAGTCAAGTGACCAATCCCTGAAAAGATCTGATGCAATGCCCCACAAAATAGATTGTTGAATAAATTCATGTGTTATAGAGCTGGACAGCAACATCTATTGGAAATCCTTGCTAGTTATCTAGCTATCCTAAAGATACTTGATTTCTTTCTTCTAAGTACACTATTATTTCTCCTTAACTTATTTAGGACCCTGAGTGAAAATCCCCAAATATGTCTTACCCCAAATCCAGTACAAAAATTTTCAGAAAAAAATGACATTTATTCGACATGACCTTTATATCCTGGCTGATCCCCTTCATTTTTTATTGAATTCACATCAAGGTTACCAAATTTATTGGTTAGTCTGAGTCGGTTTCTAAAGTGTTGCATTACCATGGAAGACACCTGAACACCAGGATTTAGGCCAATACCTCACCCTCCCTCAGGGCAGGCCTCCCTGCCCCCGGAGGCCAGGTTACCATGATCCCTCACCTGGCATTTTACAGCAGCTTCTGAAATTTTACAGATTGCTTCTGCAATCAAGTCTCCACACAATGGTCAAAGTGACATTTTAAAATAAATTAGATGGCACTGAAAATAAAATTCAAACTCCTCCCACGACCAATGGGAGCCCCATGACCTAGTTTAGCTCTTTCCCTGCCCTCCTTCACTCATTTCCATATGCCAACCCCACAGGCCTGTCTGTGTTCCTCAGGAAGTCTAGCGTGTCCCCTACCCAGGTCTTCGGCACTGTCACCTCTGCCAGGAACGCCTGCCTGGCTCCCAGGCCTCACAAATCTGGACTCTTCTCTGTCTTCAGGTCCCAGCCACACCCTGCTCATCTCTGACGTTGCCGCCGGGCCATCCAGTCCCTCTGAGGACTGTGACCCCATCTTGTTTCCTTCGTAGCTCTTGCTCCTAACTGCAATTATTTCATGTGTAGCTGTCTCTCTGTCTTCCCTGCCCACTAGAATTTCAGCTCAACTGGGACCCTGCTCTGGGACCCATCCCTGAGCACTGCACATGGTGCGTAGACAGTTAATAGCAGTTGAATTCATGATATTTTTTAATTGAAGTTTTTTTTGTTTTGTTGTTTGTTTTGTTTTTTAGAAAGAGGAAGGAAAAGAGAGAGAGAGAGAAACATTGATCAGTTGCTTCCTGCATGTGCCCTGACCAAGATCAAGCCCACCACCTTTTGGTGAATGGAATGATGCTTCAACTAACAGCCATCAACCAGGACTGAATTCATGACATTTTAACTCATAAATTACTAGTGGCCCGGTGCACAAAATTCGTGCACTGGGGGAAGATGGAGAGTCCCTCAGCCTGGCCTGCACCCTCTCACAGTCCGGGAGCCCTTGGGGGATGTCCGACTGACGGTTTAGGCCCACTCTGGCAGTCGGACATCCTTAGCGCTGCCGCAGAGGCGGGAGAAGTTCCTGCCACCACCGCTGCACTTGCCAGCCATAAGCCTGGCTTCTGGCTGAGTAGCGCTCCCCCGTGGGAGTGCACTGACCACCAGGGGGAGGCTCCTGTGTTGAGCATCTGCCCCCTGGTGGTCAGTGCACGTCATGGTGACCAGTCATTCTGCCGTTCGGTCAATTTGCATATTAGCCTTTTATTATAAATTATATTTTAGAAGAGAAAGAGGCCTTAAATACTATCCTATATAATAAAGAGGTAGTATGCAAATTGACCATCATGCCCTCACAAGATGGCTGCCTATCACCAGGCCGGCAGGGGGGTTACTGAGGGACGACCAAACAACTGAACAGCAGGCTGCGTGGGGTGACCAGGCCAGCGGCGGGGCCGTGAGGAGTGACCAGGCCAGCAGGTGGGGCAGTTGGGGGCGACCAGGCCGGCAGGGGTAGTAAGAGGCGACCAGGCCGGTGGGGGAGGCAGTTAGGGGCAACCAGGCTGGCGGGGGGTGCAGTTGGGGGTGACCAGGCCGGCAGGGGGGCTGTTAACCCTTTGCACTCGCTTGCTTTTTTCTCGATTCCTTTATTCTAATGCTAACCGTGTCAAGTCACACTCGACATCCAAGTGCAAAAGGTTAAGGGCCACCAGGCAGGCAGGCAGGCAGGTGAGCAATTAGGAGCCAGTGGTCCAGGATTGTGAGAGGGATGTCCAACTGCAGGTTTAGGCCTAATCGGGCCTAAACCTGCAGTCGGACATCCCCCAAGGGGTTCTGGATTGGAGAGGGTGCAGGCTAGGCTGAGGGGACCGCTCCCCTCCGTGCACGACTTTCGTGCACCAGGCCTCTAGTAAAGTATAACTTTTCATGTTGTGGGTAATAAAATTAGAGCACAGCAGAGATTAAAACACAGATTTGTAACTTCTAAGGCCAGCACTAGAATCCCATTCCCCACAAAGCCCTCAGTTTCCCCTAATTCTCCAGCTGGCTTGTTCATTTCTCCTTTTCCTTCCTTGTCCATTTTTTTTCTAAGCTATTGTTTTGTTCAGTCATCAACACTAACATAATTCATTTGTTTCTGGGTACGGCTTTATCATGAACTCTATGAAGAGGTTTGTGGTGCGAGTTGTGAAGAATACCTTATGAAAATAAACCATCGCGTGTGAGAACAGTACAGTCCGCAGCAGCGCTGATACCAGCTGCAGCACAGGCGGGGCTGTGCGCGGGGAGAGCCGGGAATTAGTAACACATTTTTGAAGGTCTTTCTTGCATAATTTTTGTGTCCAGATGTCTATGACATTCGGGTTCTAAAGTAGAGTTCCAAATACCACACATTCATGCACATTTTCCAAGAATAATTGGATGGTTTTTGAGTCTTTCTACTTAATAAACATCAGGACTAAAGATGGACTCCTCACAGGATCAGACTCACGCATTAAACACCCATTCTGACGTGGAATAAACACAATTAAAAGGGGGCCAGATTGGGAGCCTTTGAAGTGCTTCTTGCGGAGACATATCTCCCAACTGCGAGCGGCGTAAAAATGGAAAGTCATTTCCATAAACTTCTTCAGCTCACACGTTCTTGGAGATTAACCATTAACAACAGTTCCCACAAAACCCTCTGGTGGGTCCCCACGGCCGAGGATAAAGTCCAAGCTCTCGCCCTGCTCCCTCTCCAGCGCCCACGGTTTGCAGTCCTCCAGAGTTGAAGCCCTAGAAGCACAATGGGTTGTAATTCCTGGAACACAGCGCAATGCTTCTTGTTTTGATGTTTTGTGCACACCATGCCCCACCCCACCCCCACCCCACCCCACCCCACCCCCGGCCCTGCACTACCTTCCAGTTAGGTGCCACTTCCTGTAGGAAACCCTCTGTTGCTGAGGTCGTGCTGGGGGCATAACCCCCTCCCTGGACCATGCTGACTAGAACTGTTCGTGCTGGTCCCCGTGGGGCCCTGGACTACTAGACGGAGCTCATCTTTGTCTCCACAGCATCTGGTAGGAGTTCAATAAAGGTTAAGTCAGGAAATAAGGCATTTGCATAAGGAAATAAAATTACAAAAAAGCAAAGGTTAGACTTCAGTGACTGTTACATGCAAGTAACCTCCATCAATGAGAACCAACTAACTCTGAATTTGCTAGAATTTATGGAGAAAGAAGAGTTACACTGCTTATGCTTAAAAAAAAAAATCTCGCCGAAACCGGTTTGGCTCAGTGGATAGAGCATCGGCCTGTGGACTCAAGGGTCCCAGGTTCAATTCTGGTCAAGGGCATGTACCTTGGTTGCAGGCACATCCCCAGTGGGGGGTGTGCAGGAGGCAGCTGATCGATGTTTCTCTCTCATCGATGTTTCTAATTTTCTATCCCTCTCTCTTCCTCTCTGTAAAAAATCAATAAAATATATTTAAAAAAATCTCAGGAAGGAAGAAAATGTTTTTACCAAGGAGCTCTTACAATGAATGAAAGAATGAAAAGGCAATTTCTAGGGTATGTCATACCAAAAGCAAGATTCCACACAATCTTCCAAACCCTCTGCATCACTTCCACCAATCCTCAAGGAGATGGGGTTCCTCAACGCTATTGAAAGTTGCCCTGGCCAGTGTGGCCAGTTGGTTGAGTCACATGCACCCAAAGGTTGCGGTTCGATTCCCGCCTGGGTTGTGGGCTCAATCCTCAGTCGGGGCCTCCAGGAGGCAGCCCATCAATGTTCTCTCCCTCTCTCCCTCTCCCTTCCTCCCTATCTAAAATCAATAAATACATTTTTTAAAACATATTTTCTTTATTTATTTCAGAGAGGAAGGGAGAGGGAGGGAGGGAGAGAAACATCAATGATGAGAGAGAATCATGGATCAGCTGCCTCCTGCATGCCCCACACTGGGGATTGAGTTTGCAACCTGGGCATGTGCCCTGACTAGGAACTGAACCGTAACCTCCTGTGCTGGGGTTGACCAGCAGCCCCTGAACAACGGATGAACAGATTACTCCGACACAGTTTCACTGTGGGGAGAGGGCTAAGGGGCTTGCCTGGCTCTAGTGGCCAGAGCAGCCTCGATTGCCTGCCTCGTTAGGCTTTTATTGGAATTTTTGTCTTTAGATACAATCAGTAGGTGAGTAATCTTGGGAGGACACATGTGTTTACATTGTCCTCTAGACAAGGGCATCCAGGGAGTAAGCATAAGGGTTCCAGTAAACACCCGGGGTCTGCACGTGCACAGACTTGTTTGGAAAGGTCAGGGAATAATTAGGGGCACTGCCTTCAACACTCCCCTAAGTCTCCCCTAAGTCGGAATTCTGATAAACAGGGCAGATGGCCTTCCACACACTTCCCTTTTCTCAGAATGTCCTCCTTACAACTTCCCAACCAAGTCTCATGTGCTCCCCAGCACTCCTGGTTCATAGGTCGATGCTCAACCACTGAGCCACGCTGGCCAGGCAATAAAAACATATTTTTTAGAAACTATTGAAATTTATCTTTAACCTTCTACTGTAGCCTATCTATGCATGTCTAATTCAATAACGACACTATATTAATATTTTAATGTACATTGATATCTGACATTAATAAAATATATATCCACTTAAAGCAATACTTAATGCACAGAACTGATGTCATTATGTATTTTTTCAGTACACATATTCAGACATTCATTCAACAAATATATATTGAGAGCCTGGTATGGACCAGGCCCTGGCATGTACCAGGGAATTCGGTGAACAGGTTAGATGTGGCTCCTGCCCTCGAGGTGTTTACAGTCCAGTAGGAAAGACTCAACAAGCAAATAACAAAGAGCGGGTGAGCCCTGGGGAAGGGAAAACAGAGCTATGCTGGAAAACAGCAGCAGAGAAGGAAGCAGAGATCAAACAAGGCTTTTCCAGGAAAGCGACTTGCAGACTAAGCTCTAAGGTCTAAGAAGCAGCCAGCATGCAAAGCGGCGAGGAACAGCGTTCCGGAGACAGGGACTGGCAATGCCAAGGCCCAGCCAGGAAAGAAGCCGTGTGTGTGAGGGCCTGACGGAAGGCAGTGTGAAGGCAGCAAACTGGGCAAGGAGGGAGGTACATACCCAGACCCCTCGCTATGGGACCTTAGGGGTTTCCTTCCAATCACAGTAGGAGAACGTGGAGGGGCAGGCTGCTGTCCATCTAAACTACTGAATGCCGGGCTAACTGTGCTGCATGCGAATGAGCACTTGTGTTTCTCATATACGTACTGAAGCAATAGTTATAAAAATATTGGCCTTTCAGAATACAGAAAGAACACTGCCTACTGAACATTTCCCCAAAACATGAAGTTTATTCTAATACTAGAGGCTCAGTGTGTGATTGAAATAGCGCGAGGAGGTGCCCCGCCTCCCGCTGTTCGAGGAGGCACCCCTGCGGGGGGGGGGGGGGGGGGGGGAGGGCCGGGATCCGCACCTGACTCGCAGCGTCCCCCAGCCCCCCTGGCTGTGTCCGCTCTGGGGCCGTCCGAGCCGGGGCACTGGCTTGGCTCAGGCAGGCCTCCCTGCCTCCGTCTCGGTCTCCGCTCCGGGCCTCACCTGAGCACGCAACCTCCTCCTGTCCAGTCGTGACCTGTTACGGAGTCCCAGCCTAATTTATACATTACCTGTTTATATATATAGATAGATAGCTTGTCTACTGTGTATCAATAGAAGCTCGGGCCTTCATGGCACCCTTCTCAAACAACTCCAGATGATATCCACAGAGAAAACGGGCGATTGAGTTAGGACCCATGGGCAATGCTGTTTCTCTTTAGCTGGAGGGCACCGGTCAAACAGCAACATTAGTCAGGCCGGCTGAGTGGCCATGAGACTTCAGGGGTCTGCTGAGACGCGGAGCACATGGTCACGGTGCGGTGGGCTCTGAGTTTATTCTCATTGTTCTCACGTCAGCCGAGTTTCTGTGCCCCGAGGCATTCTCCCCACCGGGGGAGGCATGCTTCCATGTCTTCTGCGTGTGTGGCCAGCTCAAACTTGAAATGGGAATGTGGTGATGTGCACGGACCTTAATGAACATCTACAGGGTTTGTTACGAATTTGAAGCACCTTCACCCACGGGGGGGACATGAGTCCTGCAGCCGCAGGCCTTTGCCCTCCGCGATCCGCCGGGAGAGAGTGAGAAATCGGCTGTCGGCCAGGTCTCGGGGGTCTCCGAAGCTTTGGTGATGTCAGCACTTTTTCACCGGGTTAAATTTAGGAGGAAAGAAAAATCTGCTGAGTTCGTGTTTTTCACGGCAATAAGCCACTTTCCCTTTCCTTGCGCCATTTGCCCGGGGCACTCGCCGGGACGTGGGAATGACCTCCCCGAAGGAGAAGCCTCGGAGCCTGTGGGTGAGGAGTGAGGCGGCGCTAAGATTCGCCTGTGCCCGGAGACGCAGAGGGTATAAAACTTGGGACTGGAGACGCGGGGATGAGGAGCTTCCACCAGGTCAGGCTGGCTTCTCGGTGAAAGCGAGGGGATTCTCCTGGATTATTATGCAAAACAGGTTTCTGGAAGGTCCAGGCCGGGACCCTTTGAAGTCAGGCCCTCCCTGAGCTCAGCTCCCAGGACCTCACACTGAGCGGGGACCAGGGTTTGGGAGGGGCTCTGAGGAGGGAAGCAGAGGTTACTATGATCGCACAGCACACAGGGAGGACTGGGGGCCTGAGGGGGTACGCTTCCTGGGGGGAAGTCCTCTCAACTGATATCTACACAATGGGATTCCAGGCACGGGAGTGGGTGGGGTGGGCTAGAGTGGGGAGCAGGAGAAAGAAGGGATGATGCAAAATAGTGAATGGGAGGTGCATCCGGGAACTGCGGAGATTCAACACGTGCCCTGTCTCCACACGGTCGCGGTGCTGTCCTCTGTTTATTCTCATTGCTTGTTCTCAGGTCAGCGAGTTTCTGTGCCCCGAGGTATTCTCCCCAGTGAGGGGAGGCACGCCTCCTCATTGGACAGTGGACAGGCTGGGCCGGGGAAGAGAGGAGGCTAGAGATGCGTAGCCAACTAGTCAGGACCTTACCAGACAAGCTCAAGGTTAATCTGAGGACAACGAGGATCCAATAACGATTTTAAGAAGGAGAATGATCAACCGGGAGAGAGCAGGCACCAGCGTGAAGAACGCATTGGAGGGTCAGGGGGTACAAGGGAAGCCCATAGGAAACTGTTGCGATAACTCGGGAGACGGATAATGGCCGGAATGAACTAAGACAGATTGTGGAGAGGGGAGAAGTGGGTGGGATTCGGAAGTGAGAACAATGAGACTTGGTTATTGGTTGGTAGGAGGCCCAAGTGTCCTGGTGGAAAGGGCTGGTGGGTGGCGCTGGGCCAGGGTCCCGTGACCAGGCCCGGCCCTCCTCACTGCAGACGAGCTGTGGAGGGAGCCAGCGGGGCAGCCAGACGCAGCTCTGACCCAGGTGCCATAGCCACGAATTCCCACAGTCCTGCTTTATGTCTGCGCTCCTGGTGCCTCGTCTGGTCCAGCATTTTTCCGGAGAAGAGTGTCCTGGTCCAGACCATAAATCAGAGTCACCGTACTTGTGACCGACGGCCAGGAGGAACACGAGTTAGTGCTTTTCTGGACACACTTTCCCGAGGTGCTGTCCTAAGCTGGGGTAAGAGGGATGGGATACTTAGTAAGAACAATTCATTATGCATTCATCTGAGTGAAATACCATGGGAGAAATCCCAAATTTTATCAGGAAAAAGTCCCAGTCCTTGTTGAACCTGCCCCTTGTGTTTTAAGTTGTGAGCACCAGGGCTTCTAAACACTCCCTGGCGGCTGGATACACCGTGGGCCTGGCCACAGGCGACCAAGCTTCCAGACTATTTTTCCACATGGCTGTGCTTTTCCTAGGTGAGATGATGCTTCGGGCATAGCCAAGGAAGCCCCTTGTTCCCTGAAGTGAGCGGCTGACTTCAGGGCTGCGGGAAAGGCGAGACTAGCCTATAGCTGTCCTCAAATGCGGACCGTCTATGTGACGCTCTCGCCAGGCTGGCTGCTGCGGCCGGGAGACACGCCGCAGGGGTGCAGGCCCAGTGTCCAGGCAGCTCCGCAGGACGGCCCCCGCGGAACCGCCTCCCACCCAAGCTGCTGTGCTTGCACCGCGCACGCTCTTGGGAAAGGCAGCGTGCAGGCTGGCTGGCATCCCTCCATCAGAAAGAGTGCATTTCAAAGCTGGCTCTCCGGAGCGGGAAGACGCTTCCTTCCCGAAACACTGACGGTGGGTCCCAGGGGTGCCCAGAAGCCCGCATGGCTGTGGGTGTACTCCGCTCACTTGAGTTCTCGGACCTACAAGCATCACGGAGGAGAGTGAAAGAAAGAGAGCCCGCCCTCACCCACCCCCCATTTTCTACATAAGGAAGAAAATTCTAGAGAATGTGAAGTCTCTCTTATCGCCACCTTCTTCTCCGTCTCTCTCTCCTGCCGCTGCTTCCCCAGGGCCCCGTGCTGTCCCATGTCCTCTCTGCTTCCGCCCACCTGGGCTGTGCCAGCCCCTCACCAGGGCCTGTTTCCTAACCATGGCTTCTCTCTTTCCTAACCAACCCCCGTGCCCTCGGTGCGGTCAGCGGAACTTCCCCATGAGCATTCTAACTGAGCACCCAGATGCGAATGCCTGGTGGGTCGGAACATTTGCAGAGCAGGTCTTTCAAACGACCTGGCGTATCTGTTATTTCAAACCTTTATGTTTTTTAGAGGAAGAACATAATGAAACTTAACAATAGAAAGGGGTAGTTTCGGGTGAGGGCGAGGTATTTTTGGACCAGGGCCTCCAAAGTTCAATTCTTTATTTTTTATTTATTTATTTATTTATTTATTTATTTATTTAAATATATTTTATTGATTTTTTACAGAGAGGAAGGGAGAGGAATAGAGAGTTAGAAACATCGATGAGAGAGAAACATTGATCAGCTGCCTCCTGCACACCCCCTACTGGGGATGTGCCCCCAACCAAGGTACATGCCCTTGACCGGAATCGAACCTGGGACCTTACAGTCCGCAGGCCGATGCTCTATCCACTGAGCCTAACGGGTTTTGGCAAAAGTTCAATTCTTTAAATACCTAGTTTAATTTATTTTTTTAAAGAAAGCTCATTTTATTTATTTTTTGTTAATCCTCACACAAGGATATTTTTCCCATTGAATTTTTAGAGAGAGAGGATGGGAGGGAGGGAAGGAGGGAGGGAGGGAGGGAGGGAGGGAGGGAGGGAGGGAGGGAGGGAGGGAGGAGACACACACACACATATACACACACACACACACACACACACACACACACACACACACACGGGAGACACAGATGGATTGGCTGCCTCCTGCACATGCCCTGATGGGGCCAGGATAGGATCTAACCTGCAACCCAGGTACGTGCCCTTGACTGGGAATTGAACCCAAGGCCCTTTAGTGCTCAGGCCAACACTCTAACCACTGAGCACACCAGCCAGGGCCCTCCTTTTATTGACAACATCTGCCTTTACTTTTCAATTACAGCAGCAATTAGCATTAGTATCTTGCTTGATGAACTACACTGATTTGAACCCGTAAGGTATTATTCCTACTCAACAGAGAGGACACCAAGGCTCAGAGAAGCCGAGTGTCTTGCTTAGAAGCATTAGCTCAGACTGGAAGGAACCCGGGGCCCGAGACTGAACCTCTGGCCACTTCGGCTGCAGTGGCTGCCTCTCCCATCCCAGGCTCCCCACACCCGCTGCAGCACTCACTGTCAGGGGAGGGATGGAGTCAGGGCTTCAGTTCGGGACTGAAACCATCCCCAGAAAACCACTACGGTCAGAATGTAGAGCTACCACCTCCTGCAAGAAGTGGCTCCTCTACTAGTAGCTCGTGTGAAGTGAGATCTGGTCAGAGGGACGGAGGAAGGGGGTCAGGAACAACGGGGAATTTGGCACAGTCAAGGATATATGTATGTGCTTTACAGATAGATATGAAATGACAACCTTGCATATCAGAAACCATAGATCGATATCTACCATCATTGTTTCCCAATTTCCCATTACGAAGGAGACAATGAAATTATGTGGCCTATAAATCTCCGTGTTTGAGAAAACACTCGGAGATAGAGAACATACACTCGACCAAATAGTCACGCAATGGGGGGAGGGGGGAGGTCTAATGCAGAGGCGATAATAGCAGAGCGTAATCAGAATTAAAGTGAGGCCTGTCCAAATAAAAGCCTTCAGAAAGAGCGTGTCTTTGGAAGAAAGAAGTGTCTTGAAGGCAGCTCTGGTCATGGCATGGAAACTCTTTCTGTCCCTGATGACATGCTGGGACCTGTTAGGAGAGTTAGGGCAGTTTCTTGGGGGAGGGGGGTGCAATCCAGCTAATGAGCACAGGAAAGCAGAGGCTCCAGGTCCCAGCCACAGCTCGGCTGGCCTGTACTAAGAAGTGCTCTGAAAAGGCCGCAGGGAATGAGCAGGAGCAACACATTAATTCTTGCCACATAAAAAAATTTAAAGAGACACCTGGACTTAAAAACACTATTAGGCAAACATTTATGAAAAGCTTCTCAACCGGAAAATACTTGGCAACTGTGTGATGAAAGGCAGGTACTATCGCCTGCCTTTAAACAAATGAGTCACAGAATCTTCTTGGGGAGAGAAAGGGGTTTTGGGAGGGGAGGGTGGGGTAGAGAGGGTGAGGAGGGAAAGCAAGGGGGGTTGTGGGTGTGGTTCTTTAAATTGCTGATAATCTATCAAACCTAGATTGCAGAAAGTCTCAACGACGAAAATGTAAACTCTGTACAAAGGCTGGGACCTGAAGTAGGCAGATAGGCTGGAATTCGCCTTTATTTGGGAGTGGTTGGAACTATCTGAATTCAAAACCTCCTCAAAGAATCTAGGGGTAAATAAGAAGCTTTTTTTTTTTTTTTTTTTTTTTAGTTTTGTTTCAGTGGTAAGTATACCTGTTTGTATAGAAGCATATTTGGGTTCACTAAGGCTTAGGAAAATTCACTAAGATTAATCTCCTGTAGTATAATCCTATCTAATAATAGAGTAACATGTAAATTACCATCACTCCGCTACGCCCACGATTGGGCGGCGGGAGGCTGGGGGGTGGGACTCGGGGTGGCCTATCCGGCCATTGAGAGGCACGAATCCGCTGCCACTGAGGGGGGCTACCCTGCCCGCTGAGGGGGCCTGCCGCGGACACCCGGCTGCGCCTCTCAACGGCAGGGTAGCCAGGTGTCCACGGCAGCCCCCCTCAGCGGCCTTTGAGAGGCGCAGGGGGCAGGAGTCCCGCCCCCTGCGCCTCTCAACAGCAGGGTAGCCCCCCTCAGCGGCCACGGACCATCAAAAGCCTGGGAGCTGGGTGCCTGTCTGCTCCGGCACCAGGCCTTTCAGAAGCCTCCGCCGAGCCGAGGCTTCTGAAAGGCCTGGTGCACCAGTGGACAGGCACCCAGCTCCACCGAGAAAAGCGAAAGCGTGTAGGGGACCCTACACGTGCATGATTCAATCATGCACTGGGCCTCTAGTTTATTAATAAAAGAAATATTCTAAAATCAAAAGATATATTTCTATGCATTGGTGGCTCTTTTTTTTTCTTAATCCTTACCTGAGGATATTTTTCCATTGATTTTTAGAGAGAGTGGAAGAGAGAGGGAAAAACGGAGAGAAATATCAATGTGAGAGAGAGACATCGATTGGTTGCCACCCGCATTCCCTGACCAGAGCCTGGGCTGGGGAGGAGCCTGCAATAAGGTACGTGCCTTTGACCGGAAATGAAACCAGACCCTTCGGTCTGCAGGCTGATGCTCTATCCACTGAGCCAAACCGGCTAGGGCTGCAATGGTTACTCTTAATCTTCTTTACTCAGTTAACTTGTCATTATTTATTTAGATGTAATATACTGAGTCACAGTAACCTTCAATTCCAGTGCAAATTATGATTCTGTCTGACATTTTCCGTCAACACCTCTGCTTATACAGCATATACCTCCTGTCGTCTTTTCTGTTGTATTTAAAGAGCCATTTATAGAGCAAGTTCATCTCTGCATGAGAATAACATATGAATTATGCTTTGGGTCAATTTATATTCAAATCCGTTACCTATAAAGATTTATGAGAAGAGCTCAATTTTTTTTTCAATGCATATGGCTTGAGTACATGGACTTTGTATTGAGGTTTTAAGAACAAGGTAGAGCCCTAGCCAGTTGCTCAGTGAATAGAACTTCAGCCTGCAGACAGAAGGGTCCTGGGTTTGATTCCCAGTCAGGGCACCTGCCCTGGTTGCAGGCTTGATCCCCAGTGTGGGGAGTGCAGGAGGCAGCCAATCAATGATTCTCTGACATCATTGATGTTTCTAACTTTCTCTCCCTCCCTCTTACTCTCTGAAATCAATAAAAATATATTTAAAAATAAATAACAAGGTAGAATTTGTGGAAGGCTGATTTGGTTGGACAAGACAGGTGATGCAATACAGACTCAAAGAGCAGATGCCACGAAGTCTCATGGCCGGCAGCATGGCTTGGTCAGTGATGGCCAAACTCAAGGTACACGCAGCATTTTATAGTTAGTACTAAGTTTGTTCGATTCGTTATTTTGTAGGTCTTCACAAGTTCCAGCTCCAAAATACACCTTAGGTGCGTCTACATCTCTTTCTCTACACTGCTCTCCCTCAGTCTAGGCCTTCGTCATTGCTGTCTGGGGTTAGGCTTGGCTTTTGTTTTATTCCATTATCCACACCACTGTAGAACAACTTAAATCAGATCATGTCACCCTCTGGTTTAAACCCTCTGCTTCCCCATGAGCCTTAGACTAATATCCTTAAGTCTTATTATGGACTACTAGAGGCCCAGCGCATGATTGAATCATGCACGTGTAGGGTCCTCTACACTCTTTCGCTTTCGATCGCAGTGGAGCTGGGTGCCTGTCCGCCGCGCCGGAGGCTTCTGAAAGGCCTGGTGCCAGAGCGGACAGGCACCCAGCTCTCCCGCTTTTGATGGTCCGCGGCGGTACGTGAGCTCGCTGCTCCAGAGGCCCCTTCTGTTCCGCAGCACAGCCATGGCACAGACGCTGAGCTCGGGCCGCCACTGGAGATGCGAGCTCAGCATCCTGCCGGCCCAATCAGCTACCCCGACCACCCCGAGTCCCGCCCCCTGCGCCTCCCTCTGGCCCAATCGTGGGCGTAGCGGAGTGATGGTAATTTACATATTACCATTTTATTAGGTAGGATAAGGCCCTACAGATCTGGCCCTGCCCACCTCCAGCATAACCACCCCTTCTCCTCCCTCATTCACTTCACTCTGACTGGGTGCTTTGAATTCCTCCAACATTATAAAGGCTTCTGTACATGCTCATTCCCGACCATCCTTAAGCTAGCTCCTTATCAGTGTTGGCCAGGATATTATCATGCATACCCTTTGTGAAGTTTCCTTGTTCTCTTGTTCCCTTCATAACATTGGTCACAGTTTGAAACTGCTTTGCTTATTTTCAGTTTACTTGGTCTTTCTGTCTTTCCCCTGCGAGACCCATGACCACAGAGAGGACGCCCATCTTGTTCTGATGAAGGTGTGGTACCTAGCGCAGAGTCTGGTGAGTAGTAAATAAGCAATGAAAACCCATTTACGTGAGGATTCACAGATAGATAGACAATACCTCTAGGAAGTCCCCTGGCTTTTCAAAGAGGACATAGTGATTTACGGTGACCAAATGCCTGTTTAGTGGTGAACCAAACAGATCTTGGTTGAGAAAAGTAATAATAGGAGGAAAGCGGAGAATAACCAGGGAGCATGAAGGGCACAAATAATAAAGCACCTTAAATCTTTCACTTCTAACGAAATGATAGAGCAGTCAAGTTAACCTTCTTAATCTTCTTAAGATTAACAGTCAATCAAGCAATGAGAAGAAGGAAGGCTAACAAATTCTAAGCTCACCCAAACCGAGAGGCTAATAGTAACTAGAAAGCTGACCACACAGTCCCCTCCAGTCTCAGGGACGCTGGATTGAAAGTGCACGTTTATCTGTTAGTTGCAAACACACACGTGGACCTGTTTCGGCAGAAAGGGGGCTGGTTAGGAGGATTCTGGTGTTGAGACCTGAAGGCACTCTGTGGGGCTGGGGGACGGGACCCAGGGACTCGAATCAGTCCCCTCAGCCTCGAGTCTCTGTTCCTTTACACATCGCCTTCCCTTCCTTTACGTTAATGCGTTCAATTCCAGGCCTTATGAAGTAGATACAGCTAATATTTCCATTTTACAGAGGCGGAAGCCAAGGAAGAGTATCTTGCTCAGGGTCATAAGGTTAAAAGGGCAGGGGCCACTCTGCCTCGGGGAGCACGCCTCCCCTTCCCTTCCCCCGCTCCCCCAGGCGCCTGGCCTGTGCCTTCCTCCCCCCTGAGCTCCGAGGGCCCTTCTGCCTCCGTGAGTGTTTCCTGGGCCCACGCAGCCCACTGGCTCATCCCACAACCTCTCTGACGTTCTAAGTAAACTCTCTCTTATAAAAATAATTAGGAAAAGGAGAAGCAGATACAGCTAATATTTCCATTTTAAAACATATATTTTTATTGATTTCAGAGAGGGAGAGAGAGAGATAGAAACATCAGTGATGAGAGAGAATCATCGATTGGCTGCATCCTGCACGTCCCACATTGGGAACGGAGCCCACAATCTGAGCACATGCCCTGCCTGAAAATTGAACCGTGGTCTCCTGGTTCATAGGTCAACATTCAACCACTGAGCCAATGGCTGGGCTAATAGTTCCATTTTATGGATGAGGACGCTAAGGCTCACTTCTTTCCCATAACATTCTAGAGAGTCAAAGCAAGCCCGCCTCTCTCCTGCTGCTTCTTCCATCCTAGGCCCTTCCTTGTTTTGCTGTCCCAGCTGTAATAAACGTGCTCTCAAAATAAAATTGAAAAGCGGGGTGGGGGGTGGGGGAAGGCAGAACTAGGATTCAAACCCAAGTAGTCTATTGCCAGAGCCCGCACTCAGCTTTTGATTACAGAATATTGTAAAGAGACGCTGGGTGGAGAGCCTGGTGCAGTGAGGCCTGCATGATCACAAGCTCAGCCTTGGGCTCACTGTGGCTTCAGGCGCCCCCACCCCTCCCCCACCCCCATCCCTATCCCCACCAATTACTCCCCATTGGAACTGCATTATTTTGAAGCAAATCCCATACATAATTTCATTTCAGCCATACATTTGTCAGTGCATATCTTGAAAAATAATTTTTTAAATATATTTTTATTGATTTCAGAGATGAAGGGGGAGAGAGAGATAGAAATATCAATGATGAGAGAGAATCATTGATTGGCTGCCACCGACATGCCCCAAACTGGGAATCGAACCCGAAACCTGGGCATGTGCCCTGACCGACCGGGATTCAAACTGTGACCTCCTGGTTCATAGGGCGATGCTCAACCATTGAGCCAGACAGGCCAGACTCAAAAGAGAATTTTTTAACGTAATGACAAAACCATTATTAGACCTGACAATTAACAATCATTTCTTAATATCATCAACCATCCAGTCAACATTAAAATATCTAGTTGTTCCATCTGTTTTTTTTCCATCTCGGAGAGCCTGTGATGAAACATTTCAGCAGCACACCACTGCTCATAACACATCTCATTCTGACCAGTCACATTTCAAGTGCTCAATAACCACATGTGGTTAGTGGATATTATATTACACAGCCCACCAGGGTTTGCAAATGAGTGTAATCTATTCTACCATTCCTTCTTCGTTTACTAGCTGGAATAATTCTATAGAGAAACATTTTCTTCACTATTTAGTTGCTCTAATGCACAGTAAATTCAAGGAAGGCAAGATAAATCCTTGACACTTTTCAAATAATAATAACCATATTATGTTTTCATTTATAGCTCTAATTGTTAATCTGGAATACTGTGTTTTGCAGAAAGGACATGATTCCATGTCATTTTCAAGTATTGCTGATTCTTAAACTTTTTGTTTTTCAAATATAAGGCAATTTGGTAAATTGTATTTCTCTCCCTACCTGTCCCTCCAGTATTTGGCAATTCTTAATAAGTGGCAATACGTTTCTTTGCATGAGTTCAATAAGACCTGTTTCCAATTGTAGCTATATTAGCCAAGATAAACTGATAATGGGCCTGCTATGGCAGCCATGGCTTCACCGCCTTTTGCAGAACTTGGTCCATCCAGCATCCCACAGGAGTCCCTTACAATCCACAGGGGCAGGCCATCGTTGAACGTGCCTGTGCTACCCTGGAGGGTATGCTAGTAAAACAAAGAAGGGGGAATGTGGGACTCCAGGACCTTGCTATAATACTATCTAAAGCACTCTTAACCCTTAATTTTTTGAATTTGAATGATCGTTTTTCAATCCCCCGTAGAAGGGCGCTTTACCTCAATAACCCCATCTCAGAAACCACAAGTCTTGTGGCAAGATATGGACACTAATAATTGGATGGGACCCAATGAATTGTTAACATGGGGGAGAGGATATGCGTGTGTTTCTACACCCACAGGGCCGCTGTGGATTCTAGCTTGCCGGATTAAACCCTATCATGGCATGGCACGGGACCAATCCTCTTCCAGAAATGAAGAATCTGGGCCTAGGGACTCCGAAGCCCGAACGATGTGCCTTCCCTGGACCCAGGCGGCCCCCGGAATAACCTGGGGAATGATGAAGAAGCTGATGGCAGAGGCTGAGCACCTATCGGAGCGTACTCACACTCTACGCATCCCAGATAACTAACCATTGCTCCTTTTGTTTCTCTTTAGTCTGTAAAATTGAAACTGGAGCAATAAATGCACTTCACGGACCCTGACATTCTAAAGCAGAAAGTTCACCACCTCCCTCTGGCTTCTATATTCAGCAAAACAAAAAACGGGGAGATGTTGGGGAGCACACGAGACTTGGTTGGAAAGTTGAAAGGAGGACATTCTGAGAAAAGGGAAGTGTGTGGAAGGCCACCTGCCCTGTTTATCGGAATTCCGACTTAGGGGAGACTTAGAGGAGTGTCAAAGGCAGTGCCCCTAAGTATTCCCTGACCTTTCCAAACAAGTCTGTGCACGTACAGACCCCGGCTGTTTACTGGAATCTTTATGCCTAATCTTTGGGTGCCCTTGCCTAGAGGAAAATGCAAACACATGTGTCCTCCCAAGATTACTCACCCTGCTGATTGTATCGAAAGAGAAAAACTATAATAAAAGGCAGGCAATCGAGGCTGCTTGGTCCCTTTGGCCAGGCCCTCCCTTAATCTCTCTTTCACAGCAAACGTTGTGTCGGAGAAATCCATTCATCCGTTGCTCAGGGGCTGCTAGTCAGCCCCGGCACTTCCTCTCTGAAATCAAGAAAATATATAAAAAAATAAAATAAATCAATAAACATTTCCTCAGGTGAAGATAAAAAAAAAAAATCATGTCAATGGTTCAGTAACTTAGAACAGAGGGTGAGAATTTTCTCTCTCAACTCACTTAGAGGGCTCATCCCCATCATTAACTGTGAGCTTTAGATGCAGTACCTCTCATGAGTGGGTCAACCTATTTGACTTGTCATTGATTTATCTTTGAGGCTATTCTCCGAAGCCTGCACATGGAGGCTCACATGAAGTGAAGCACAGGACAACAAAAGTGTCTACAATTGAAAGCATGTTCAGTTCTCAGGACTATTTCTTACATCCAGGGTTCAACCTTACCCCCAACACACTCATTCTTCAATTTGTCTTACTGCTTAGTTCAGCTTTTATACCAAACTCTAACTCTGCCAAGCAAATACGTCATTTATTTTTTAGTGATCTAATAATTTGACTATTAATACATCATTTGACAATATGCCATCAGATAACAATTAGCAATAGCATCATAAGATAGATTTCTTGGGGGGGGGGACTTTTAAAGTGGCAGGTGAATTCTTCAATTAATTTTTTTAAAGTCTCTCATTTTTGTTGACTTTTAAGTCAAATCAAAACTATTTTCTTAGCAGCTTCAAGGAAAGAACCACGAACCGATTGCAATGACATTTCAGAACTGTGTGTGGCAACCATGCAGATCAGCACTCACACCATATCCAAGAGGAACTAAAAATAGACTGTGGGCAATTGTGCAAAATGAGTGGGTAGATAGATTTTTTTTTAAAGTAGGGTCATGACCTCTGAGGTTTTCTGTTGTCTTCACTGTGATCTATAAATTGAACAAAATGCTGTTTTCTGTCTTATGGGAGTTGTCCATTACTAGTCTGGGGCCAAGGCATTGCATAGGGACCAAGGCATAACTCCTGTTGTTTTCAGTGGCCGGTATGGGCTACCGGCACCTCCTCGCCTATGTCTCATGTCCACGGCAAACAATTTGCTGTAGCAATTCATAAATCTGATTCCCAACAATTCCAACTTGCACTGGCATTTTTTATGATGCAGGACTCTGCTTGAGAATCCTTCTAATCACCTGCTCAGCAATCACTAAATTACCACCAACCCCTCAGAATGCAACTGCTGGCCAAGCCCGTCTTTGTCCACTCGACTTAAGGCAGCATCGAACGGGTTTTCCTTGAATTAGAAGTTCACAGTGGAGTAAGGGAGACAGACATGCGAGATACGTGAAATAAGGAAGGTTCCTTCATATTTACAGTGTAACTTGATTTTATAGTGAAAACAAGAAAGGGGAGATGGAAAAAAATACTCTGAACCTCTGTCATCCTGTGCAAGTACACGGAGCACAAAGCTCTCACCTCCTCCTGAAGTCGATACGAGTTCGTCCAGGGGCAGATCACCTTATTTCACTCCATCTGAGAATTCTCTCTAGATGATACTGAGCATTATCTCTGAAATGCCACAGTCAACAGGGATTTCATGTGAACAATACATACAAAAACTTAGCTGGTTCGACTTAAATCGACAAAATAAACTGGTTTACTGGAAATCCTGTATTTAACGTGGAGCAAACCCAAGCCCAGCACTGGGATATGTAAAGCTATCATATAAGACATTTAAGAAAATTGTCCCATGGTACTCAAAGCGAATCTCAAAAGTACAACCTTCAGAAACGGACTCTACAGCTTAAAGAGGGATGTGGGGAGAGTGGAAGGGACGCAACAGGGAGTCACAGAGATGATTAAAGGGTTGGAAAAATAGGAGCCAGAAATTATTTAGACTAAGTTAGAGAAGACTACCAGGTTTCTTAATAACAGTATTCAAGCATGGGGAGGGTGGTTATATACAAGATGATGCACAGCTGCTTTCTCCCTCAGCTGGGGAGTGAACAGAGAAATTGACTTTGATTACCGCATGAAAGATCTAAGTTAGATGTAAAAAAGGACTTTTGAGAATGAGGATTATCGGAATGAAACCTTCTCGTGTGCCTCTTCTTGCACCTGCTCATTAAATGACACTGTTACACAAACTTCTTTTCGTTTTTCATTTGTTTTTTAAAAAAATTTATCCTCACCTGAGGATATTTTTTCCATTGATTTTTATTTATTTATTTGTTTATTTATTTATTTATAGTGGGGGGGGGGAGATACAGAAACTTTGATGTGAGACAGACACATGGATTGGTTGCCTCCCGCACTCGCCCCGCCCCTGGCCCCTGACTTATCCAATGTCATCTCCTGTCACTCCCCAAATGCTGTGCTTTTCTGCCTGCTTCTCCACGTGACCCCTGCACTCTCCCCTCCTCCTCCGACACGACACACCTTCGCAGCGCTCCAAGCTCACCACCCTCCCCTGCTCCAGGACCTGCGCTCCGGCCTGACCACTTCGGGCCAGTGACCCTCACTAAAAGCTCACGCGTTTCCATGAAAACGTGCCTTGAGTGCCTTTATGGACTAGTTAGTATTGATAAGAGCCTTCCCCGGCCTCAGAGGCAGTAACTGACCATTTAGAAAACATCTGCGCTACGGCGCGTCCTAACAGCATCTCGTGACTGAAAGTGGCAAAGGTCCGGCTGGAATGGCCCTGCGGCCCTGCAGCCTTCCCTCCACCGACCACGGCTCCTCCCGGCTCCCCCTGCACTGCGGACGCCCTTTGAGTACATCATCTCCAACTGCATTCTGACAACATTCCTTTGAAGCAGGAAAAAGTCACCACATATATGTAGACGACGTATGTGTGTGTGTGTGTGTGTATGCACATACAGTATATGCGTTCCTTTATCATGTATATATCCTATGAGCTCTAGCGGACTTCACATGCCTCTTAAATACCTCAAAAGAACTTCAGAATCAAATTTCCAAAAATGAATCCATAATTTTACCCCCAAACGTTGTTCTTCTGATGTCACCTGTCACAGTGAATGGTGTCAGACACCTAAGAATCATCCTCAACACTTTCCTCTTTTTAATGCCCGTAGCCAATCCATCACCAACTTCTGCAAATCTTCCCTCCCATCCTCTCCACCTGGCCACGCTCTCATCCCCTCTTGTGGCAGCCTCCATGTCCTCTGGTCCTCTTCTTAGCCACTTCCTACAGTCAAGAGGATCCCAAGATGCAAATCCCTCATCTGGCCTCACTCAAAAGCCCTTCAGCAGCTTCCATGGTTCTTTTCAGAGACCAATTTAAAGCTGCTCTAGGGCCGGGCACACCCACGTCATCTCACGGCCACCTCACGCCCATCCTGCTGCCTCAGCTGCCCAGCCTCACACTGCACGCCCCGCTCCCAGCCTGTGCCGAGTCATTCTGCTGCAGGCCTCCCTCCGCACCGCCGGAAGGCCGCCTTCCTTCTCCACGCCACCCACGTCACTCCGCCAGCCTCCGGAGGCCAGCGGAGCACTTTCCCGGCGTCCCCTCTGCTCACCCCAAGGGTCCAGGCGAATCTTTCCATTGTAAGCTCCAAAGCGCCATGTCCTTCTCCTCCTCCCTCCCCTTCTTTGTACATTTGCTTCTGTGATTCTGGGCTCGGCGCCCTCCTCCACTAGCCTGCTGGCTTCCTGAGAGCAAGAAGCGTGGCTACATCCTCGCCATCATTTGATCCCGGTACTGAGTAGGCCCCGGCATGCAGTCAGTGTTTGGGAAGTTTGGTAAATTAACCGGCTGGTTTATATTTGCCAGGCACTGAGCTAGCCAGATGTGCTTTACAAAGACCACCTCATTCATTTTCACAACAGACTTGCGAGGTTACTACCAGTCTATGAGCAACTCCATTTTGCAGAGGAGAGAACAGGGTCTAGAGATGTTGGGCATTTTCCCAATCTCACAACATAAAAACTCGAGTCCTCCACAGTAAACTGCACGTAGGCTGCTGCCCGCGCGTGGGGGTTTCCTTGGGGAGGCTAACGTGTTAACTACAGTACCTGAGCACATGAGAAGGAAGAAGTCTCTGAATCACAAATCGATCATTTATTTATACCTTGTGAGTGAACCTGAAAATCCTGAAAGATTTAAGCATCAACAACAGGCCTTGGCTGGGTATCTCCGGGGTCAGAGCGCCGTCCTGATAAACCAAGGTTGTGTTTCAGTCCTCCATTAGGACACGTACGAGACTCAACCAACGAATGCGTGAATAAGTGAAACAACAAACCTCCCTCTCTCTCCTCTCTCTTTAAGATCTATTTTTAAAAAAGAGTCAACAACAGGGTGCCACGGTTGTTAGGTTGGGCTGCTCAAACAGAAGAAACCAGTGGGCTGTACCTGAATTGTCCTTGTTCAGTGAGCCTCACTGCTCCCCGGCCGGCGAGGCGTACCCGCCGCCCAGCACACCGCTGCCTGCGGCTGGCCTGGGGCATATCTCTCAGGGCAGAATTTATGACGTCTCTTTTCACCAGCAGGAAAACAACATGCTCCACTTCTGTTGACTCTCGGAATATGCAGAAGACTCTACTGAGCTACTGTGCATAAGCAGTACGCTAATCCAAAGGTACTCATGAATTTTCCTTCTCCACCCGCACTGCCCGGTCCACTCCTGAGAGCAGAGGCGTTAATGCACAGCCATCGTTATGGCTCTTGTTGCAAGAGTAACACCTAAAAGTTTGAGGCAAATCTTATGTTGGCTGACCTGACCCTGACTTTTTGGAAGAGCCTCATCCTCATTTCTGAAAGCTGAGGATTTTATTTTATTTTTTTTAAAATATATTTTTTATTGATTTTTTACAGAGAGGAAGGGAGAGGGATAGAGAGTTAGAAACATCGATGAGAGAGAAACATCGATTAGCTGCCTCCTGCACACCCCCTACTGGGGATGTGCCCGCAACCAAGGTACATGCCCTTGACCGGAATCGAACCCCTCAGTCCGCAGGCTGATGCTCTATCCACTGAGCCAAACCGGTTTCGGCAAAGCTGAGGATTTTAATCGTATCATCACCATCGTTTGAGAAATGATTGCACCATGACAGTGGAACTCTCAGTACCCCCGAGAGGTGGGGGCGCTGACAGATATGCCACCTTCATTCACACATTGATATTAAACAGGACATAAGCATCTATTGGAAACACATTTCTTAATTAGTTGAGTTTTTCCCATCTAATCAATGTGCCAAGAATTTGTTTGCCCCAGTGAGAAAGGGATTGTCATACATTTCATTCCCCTTTTTATTCTTTTGAATACGTGCTGAGAACATTTGGTCATAAAAAATTATGGATGACGGGAATAGAAGGGGTTTTGTGTCAGCTGTGCCGCATTCTTTAAACTTCTTCCAAGTTATGGGCAAAAACCCTCAGTGTTCTATGGTTGAAAATTACTTTTAATGATCAGCTGACCCTTCAGCCAGGTCCTTCGTCAGTTTTGTTGAAGAAAAGCTGGAAACGAACGATGAGAGGCAGAAGGCCGCTCCCGGGTAGGGACGGTGGCTGTCTCTGGGCCCTGTCCAGGCTGGGCGGTGCCACACGTTAGGGAGGGGAGAAAGGCTGCCTTCTTTTGGGGGAAGTGGGAGAAGAGAGACTATGGGAGAGAAGCATTCGCATCAGTGCAGTCTTGGGGTGAAGAGTGCAGATGCAGTCGGAAGCCGCCAATGAATTTGCCTAAGCACTGAGCTGCCCCCCTCGGGAATTCTTTATTCTGCTCCAGGGCTTAACATGCCCGTCCGAAGAGCACTGGACTAGCCCGGAAGTGTTCTTTTCTTTGAAGTTCTATCCCAATCTTGATGTGTCCTCAGTCTTGAGCAAATGGGAGAGTCACCCTAACTCTTTGGGATGGTGGATTTCTTTGGAAAGGCCCATCTCATGACTTATACTGATGCCAAGACTTTAGTTTCTGACCCCGACATTCCCTCCAAATTCTGGGGAAGGGAGTTACCGAAGGCAGAATTGGGGCCCTTGCGAGGTTCCTGTAGGAAGCTGCTAGGAAGCCCTGTGGGGCGTTTCTTCCCATCATGGGGCCTCTGGGCCGCTGCCCCTCCCCCCTCCCCCCCTCCCCCCCCCCCCCCCCGCCCCCGCCACTTGGTCCTGCTGAAGCTGGTTTGCACTGAGAGTTTATGAAAGAAGTGGGTGAGGTCAAATCTGTGGCAACTGAACCGAGCCTCAGTAATGGACCAATCAGGGAAATAAATCTGTGAACCAACAGTACCTGCAAACTAAATAGCTAGGATGGATCTCCTACAGAAATCAGTAATGTATGTGTCTTTTCAATAAGAAATAAATATCGAACCCCTAACTTCACTGTTCTCATTCTTTGCAACCTATATAAAAATTCATTCTGCAAAAAGAATCTGTTTTTGTACAACTCATATATACAAAGGAGCTATTTTACTTTTTACTTTATCTCTCTACAAATTCAGGGAGTGAACTTGTATTTGCAATTAACAGAATAGAGAAAAACTGCACTCACAAAATGGTTAGCTATTGTTAAATTTGGAATTTTAAATTAAAAGCATATCTTCACAGGTAAAGCAATGTTTATTTGTGTATATTTTAATGGCCTAGTAGTTTTAATTGGAATTGTTTTTATTTCGTTTTAATTTTTAAAATTTTCAAAACAACCTTCCTACAACTGTACACTCCATGGAAATGCCTCACATGGAATAACATGCACACATTGATCAACACTTGAACTCTTCCACATTTCTGTTCTACGAGTTTATTCAGTAAAATTCTCATCTACGTTTTCATCTTTTGTTGAAAGGTCAAGGTTGTGTGTCCCTAGTGGTTGCAAATTTGCACATTCATTTACTGATTCACCCGACAAATCCTTACCGTCTGCTGTGTCAGTCACTGTTACTAAATGCTGGAAACTCAATACTGAGCCAAACCAGAAATGGGCCCTGCCCTCCTGAAGATATCAGTTTATTGAGGGAACGTGCAATAATCAAGTAATTAATTACACATGTGTAGAGACTGTAACTGTGACAAGTTCTGTGAAGGAGCGTTCAACATGCTAGGACAGTGATGGCGAACCTATGACACGCGTGTCAGCACTGACACGCGTAGCCATTTCTGATGACACGCGGCCGCATGCCGAGGATGAAACATTTGCTGCTCCTGAGGATGAAACATTTGCGACTAGAGTCTTGGAGTTAGTTTTTTCCTCAAAGTGACACACTACCCGAGTTATGCTCAGTTTTTTGGCGAAGTTTGACACACCAAGCTCAAAAGGTTGCCCATCACTGTGCTAGGAGAATCTTCAGCAGGATGTTGGAGCGCTGGGGGAGGAGGAGTGATCAGGGAAAGCTGCCCTGAGGACGTGATCTAGGGATTAACCAGAGGGAGGGAAGAGCTTTACAGACCGGGAACAGCTTGTGCAAAGTGCAGACGGGGATCAAAGCAAACGCAGCGGGCAGAGGAGGAGTGTTGGGGAAGGAGGGAACCCATCCAGTGAGGCTGGAGTGGTGGAAGGCAGCCAGACCTGCTAGGCTCTGCAGGAAAAAGTGTTTTGATATGTAGACCAACAGGAAATAATTGAAACCTCTGTAGGGTTTTAAGTGTGGGTGGGGTGAGAGGACCAGGTTTGCATTTTGAAAAAATTACTGGCTTTGCCATAGGAGTGGATTAGAGGGCAGAGCCAGAATGTGAGGTTTATTGAGATAGATACCTCCTTGGACATATGCATGTAAACGTAAGCTTCTGAAAACAAACGTTTTAAAAGGATTGGAATTTTCTAAGAAAAGAAACAACTGGTATTTATCTTTTAAATCTTTTGTGTTTGTTTGGGAGGGGTTAGGGCAAAGCTGCTTCGCAGTAAGCGGAGAAAAAGAATGCACTGTCCTCCTTCCCAGAAGTCCTGGAAAAACATGTCATCAATGATCAAAGTCACATTTTCCCTCAAAAATGAAAATAGCTGTATTGGGGTGTTTTTGGATTATATTCAATATAAATTATATTCTGAATGTCAGACAGTACAGAAAGTGTATTAATAAAATTTTCTAAAAACTGCAGTTCTACTCCAGAGACCACGATGGTCTGCATTCTGAGGAATGTCAGTGCTTGTATTCACATATGCACCTATGCACATGCTCTGGGGCCCTCAGCTGTTCTGTTCAGAATCTATATATGCCCAGTGCTCAACGAAGTAGGTGCTCAATAAAAATTAACTGGATGAATTCAATGTTCCAATTACATATGTTAATATAATGCGCTTCTCACTCAACAGTTAAGTCTTGGACTTAGGTTGCCACATCAACCTTTTTAATGACCAGTCAGTAATTCGTTATAGGCATGTGCCATGTATGTAAATAACTCCACACTGATGGGAGCCCAAGTGTTTTAGGCTTATAAACAGTGCTACAGTGAACATCCTTGCACAGACATCTTAACACACCTGTCTAGGATAAATTCCTAGAACTGAATGAAATTGCTGGGGGAGTATATATACAGGGTATCCCCCCAAAGTGTACCGGTTAATAATAGCGGATTTTGTAATCAAAGAGAACATGATAATTTCAAGAGAAACATCATAAGTGCTTTATTCAAAGTAATGTCCATCGCTAGCTACACATTTCCCCCACCTTTCAGGTAATTTGTGGATACCGTCCCAATAGAACTTTTCTTGTTTTGAGGCAAACCATTCAGAGACCCAATTTTCCACTTCTTCGTACGTTTTGAAGTGCTGCTCAGAAAGTGCATGTGCCATCGATCGGAACAAGTGGTAATCTGAAGGAGCAAGGTCTGGTGAATATGGCGGGTGGGTTAATACTTCCCAGGCAAGATCTTTTAACCTGTCTTTAACTGGTTTTGAAGTGTGTGATGGTGCGTTATCATGAAGCAAAATTACTTTGTCGTGTCTTCTGGCCTATATTGGTCGTTTTACGATCAAAGCGTGGTTCAAATTGATTATTTGTTGTCAGTAGCGATCAGTGTTAACGGTTTCACCTGGTTTTAGAAGCTCATAATACACCACCCCTTCCTGATCCCACCAAACGCATTGTCTTCTTTCTGAAGCGATTTGGCCTTGAAGTTGAGTTGATGGTTGACTTGGATCAACCCATGATTTTGTGCATTTGGATTCTCAAAATAAATCCACTTTTCATCGCCAGTCACAATTCGATGCAAAAAAGACTTTCTTTCATGCCATTAAAGTCACATTTTATTGATGACTTTTCGGTTTTCCATTTGTCTTTCGTTCAGTTGATGTGGCACCCATTTTCCTTCCTTTAAACTCTTTCCCATTACTTGTAAATGATCGGAAATTGTTTGCTGAGCAATGTTTAATCTTTCTGCAAGTTGTTTTTCAGTTTGACACGCATCTTCATCCAATAATGCTTGTAATTGTTGGTCTTCAAACTTTTTGGGTTGAACTGGACGTTCTTTGTCTTTCACATCGAAATCATCACTTTTAAAGTATTTAAACCAGTGTTCACAAGTATCTTGAGATGGAGCATGTTTACCATAAGCTTCCCAAAGTATACAATAACTTTCAGCAGCACTTTTCTTCAAAATAATGAATTAAAACTTTCTGCAAATGCTCTTTTTTTGGCATGAAATTCGAAATTTTTAAGCGTAAAAATATCTATGATGTTAACACCTTCAGCAAATTTGACATGAAGTTTTGAAGCTTGCTGTCAATACAACAAAATAGCATACATATCAAATTGCATATATATCAACATATTTGTAACTCCAGCTATTGAAAAAATCCTCATTATTAACCAGTACACCTGGTATACACACTTTAACAGCTGATCGCTCAATTTTGAAAATGAAATGTATTTTAATAAACACCACCTTTATAATTATTAAAAGTGTATATATATACATTTGAGGGGAATATATATATATATATATATATATATGTGTGTGTGTGTATATATATATAAACACACACACACACACACACTAGAGGCCCGATGCACGAAATTTGGCTTCGTCCAGAAGGTCGTCAGGCCATCCAGTCTAATTAGCATATTATGCTTTTATTATATACTAGAGGCCCGTTGCAGGAAGATTCCTGCAATAGGGCTTCCTTCGTGGGTCTCCGCTGCCCCACCTGCTTCCCTCCCTTCTCCCCCACCTGCTTCCCTCCCTTCTCCGCTGCCCCTGCTGCTTCCCTCCCTTCTCCACTGCCCCTCCTGCTTCCCTCCCTTCTCCCCCGCCCCTCCTGCTTGCCTCCCTTCTCCCCCGCCCCTCCTGCTTGCCTCCCTTCTCCGCTGCCCCGCCTGCTTCCTTCCCTTCTCCGCTGCCCCTCCTGTTTCTCTCCCTTCTCCACTGCCCCTCCTGCTTCCCTCCCTTCTCCCCCGTCCCTCTTGCTCCCTCCCTTCTCCCCCAACCCTCCTGCTTCCCTTCCTTCTCTCCCTCCCCGCCTGCTTCCCTCCCTTCTCCACCGCCCGCTTGCTTGCTTGCTTCTCCGCAGCTTCACTCCCTTCTGCAGCACTTGGCTTCCTTCTACGCTGTCTTCAGTCTTCATTCTGCATCTGGATATGCAAATTAACCGGCATCTTGGTTGGGTTAATTTGCATACTTGCTCCTGATTGGTTGGTGAGCGTGGCTGGTTGGGCGTAGCGGAGGTACGGTCAATTTGCATGGTTCTCTTTTATTAGATAGGATGTGTGTGTGTGTGTGTGTGTGTGTGTGTGTGTGTGTGTGTAATTTTAAATGTTGATGCATATAGCCAGTCTGCCAGAAAAGTTATTCTTATCTGCATTCCCAACTATGTTCATTTTCATATGTTTAACAGTCACTTGTATTCTTCTTATGTGATTTTTCTAATGCATGTCCTTTATGTTTCTCTCCTACCAGGCATGTTTGTCTTGCTGATTTATAGGAGCCCTCTGTACATTGGTGATATTAAACCTTGTCCATTCTATAGATCTGGCATCTTTCTCCTACTTCACTTTTAAAAAACCTTTGTTTCCATAGCTAGTTTGGCTCAGTGGATAGAGCGTTGGGCTGAAGACTGAAGCGTCCCAGGTTCAATTCGGTCAAGGGCACATCCCTGGGTTGCCGGCTCAATCCCCAGTGGGGAGCATGCAGGAGGCAGCCGATCAATGATTCGCTCTCATCATTCCCTCCCTTCCTCTCTGAAATCAATAAAAAAATGTGTTGTTTTTTTTAAAAACAAAACAAAACACTATTTCAATAAATAAATAAGTAAATAAACTTGTTGATTCTGTCTTTGAAAAACAAAGTTTTATCATTTATATAATCAGTTCTGTCAACCTTCTCCTTTAAGGTTTCTGGCTTTTGTGTTCTCTGTGGAACTAGGTCTTTCTCTCTCCAGGATAAAAACACCTCCCTAGTAGTATTCTCTTTGGAAAGCTTTGACACTTTTTAAAAATTTTGTTGTTGTTGTTAATCCTCACCCAAGGATAGTTTTCCATTGATTTTTAGAGAGAGTGGAAGGGAGAGGGAGAGACAGAGAGAGAGAAGCATCAATGTGAGAGACAACTTGATGCGTTGGGGACTGGGGATTGAACCTGCAACCGAGTTATGTGCCCTTGATCAGAATCGAACCCAGGACCCTTCAGTCTGCGGGCCAATGCTCTACCCACTGAGCCAAACCAGCTAGGGTGCTTTGACATGTTTGAAAGTGTTTCTGGAGGGCAATCAGGAAAAATATTTTTTAAAAATATTCATTCCCTTTCCCATTAACTCCCCTTTTAGAATTTATCCCAAGGAAATAATAGACACAAAGTTTTAGTTTCAAGGATATTCAATAAAGAGTTGTTTATAATGGCAACAAAACAAAACAAAACAAAAAAAACGACCAAACAACCAACTGTTAACAATGAAAAGTTCAAAATGGAATGAAAATTGGTTAAATCAATTATGGTAAATCC
Source organism: Cnephaeus nilssonii (assembly GCF_951640355.1). Taxonomy (NCBI): domain Eukaryota; kingdom Metazoa; phylum Chordata; class Mammalia; order Chiroptera; family Vespertilionidae; genus Cnephaeus; species Cnephaeus nilssonii. Next base: position 51,322,410 of record NC_137089.1, on the reverse strand, counting down.
ATAGCCATTACATACTAAAAAGATTTAATCATATTAAAACATTAATTACTAAAAACACAAATATGCTTTTAGCACAAATATTCATAAGATCCAACTTATGAATGCCAAAAAACAATTTTAACTCGGCACAGAAAGAGAAAACTGTATTTACTTATTAGTGGTTAGTTCTGGGCATTGGAAATAATGGGTGATCTTCTTTTCCTTTTCTTTTATGAGCATGTTTGAATAATAAAAAGTTTAAAATTTAGTGTAGCCCATAATTATGCAGATATAATATTAAGTGTATCACGAATGTTTTAGTAGCTAGATTAGAGAGTATTACCTTTGTCTTCAACCTTATAACTTGTGCTTCATCCAATAACCAAGTCAGTTCACCCTTTTGTACTTGGCTTTCCTCATACGTTAAATGAAAATAATAATATCTATTTTGATTTCACTCACAGGAAGATTGTGTTACTGTTTGTAATACACTGTAAGCTACATAGAAAACGGTGCGAATAATATATTATTTACACTCAACTATGACATCATTGTGGTTGTTTTTTTTTTGTTAAACCCCTTTACTGAGTATGACTGACGTACAAAAAGCTGTACATCTTTATTGTGTACAACTAGATGAGTTTGGAGATAAGCATACCCCCATGAAACCATCGCTACAGTCTCTGCCATAAACATACCCGTTAGCTTTCAAGGTTTCCTGCTGCCACTTTATTATTATTTTTTTGTGATAAAGACACTTGAGATCTACCCTCTTAGCAAAACCGAAGTACACAGTGGAGTACTGCTCGCTCCGGGCACTGAGCTCGAGGGCTGTGTCTTGCCAACTGAAACTCTGTGCCTTTGACTAGTGCCTCCAGCTCCCCTCTCCCCAGCCCCTGGCAACCGCCATTCCACTTGCTGCTTCTCCGAGTCTGGCTAACTCCTCACGTAAGTGGTATCAGGGAGTCTTTTTCCTTTGGTGCGTACACGCCCTTCACTCAGCACAGTGCCCTCCAGGTGCTGCATGTTGTAACAAATGGCAGGATTTCCTTCTCTTTTTTTAGTTGCTTTCAATGTAAATGCAATGAAAACATTAGCTCAATACCTTAAAAAATGTTTTTTAAATTAGCTAAGGAAAATTAAAAAAAGAAAAGTTGCCTACCAAAATAGGTTGTAAGAGAAGAGAAAATAGTCAGCAAGCGTTTACTAACTGCCCACTGTGTGCCAGGCTGGGGCTGGGATGCTGGGAGAATGAATAACACAGTCGGTTCTCAGGTCCTTCACCGTGGAGACGGCACAGGCAAGGCACAGGCCAGGCTCCCGAGACCCTCAAGAGGCAGAGAGCGAGCCTCTACCACGGCCGTCAAGAACAGGCCAGTCTGACCACCAAGGCCAGGGAGCCAGATACGGGAGCTCAGCCGCACCACTGAGTGACGGTGGACAGTATCAGGGTGGCCTGCAGTAGTTTTACAGCCTACAGTGAAATTAGGGGACAAACTGGCTGGGGATGCCCCATTCTTGAGGGGTTCCCCTGGTAAGCATAAGGGGGAATCCCCCTGAACATGGTGTCACCCCAACAGTAAATATAGGGGCCAGAGGGGAGAACAGATCCCTGCTTGCTAGTAGAAGACTGGAAGGGGTGGGGGAATTCTTAAAAACTCCATTTACCGAATAGGAGATCCCCTTCTGGTACTCAAAGTCCCCTCATGCGGGGCACTCCGAGACAGCTGTGGTTACTAGCCTCTTGAACTTTATTTCTGAGTCCATCTTCGCTCAGGGTTAGAGGAAGACATGTGAATATACAGTATATTAATGCATCTAGAATGATAGAAGTAGAAATACACACTCACCACACAAGCACACTGCTTGGCTGCTAGGAGTTCAGTAGTCCCAGAATTTAAGTCATTTATTTGTACCGCTGGAATCTATCTAATGGTTGTTCATTTTTAAATATAATTCCAAACAGAAGACAGTGTAAGACATGCGTGTGAGAAAAATTCACTCCTGACACAAATGCCATTATGGATTCCAACATTTTGGGTGATGCTGGCATCAGCGGAAAACAAAAATAATAACATTAGCATAAACTTACTTAGTGCCTATTATGTACTAGACACAGATGAAAAGAAGCAGAGATATGGATCTAACAGTTTTGGGATGAAATTAAAATTCTCAAGTCCATTTTCATTTCCCATCACCTTAACCCTAGAGAAGCAATTAACTTCAGGAACTCTTCCTTCTTTATATGGGGGAGGCAGTGCTGGTTAAAATATAATAAACAATGCATTCATTTGCAAAGTGCCTGGAATTTTAAAAATGCATTAAGGACCAAGCACAGTATTATTACTACACTAGAGGCCCGATGCACGAAATTCGTGCAAGGGGCTCAGCCCCCGCTTCCTCCGGAAAGACTCCGGTATAGTTAGCATATTACGCTTTTATTATCATAGATTCTCCCATATATTCCATGGAAGCACATACTAAATGCATCCTGACAGGCAGAATTCTCTCATTTTTCCAAGGTACAAATTAGGTCAACGTCAGAGATTCTACTGCCCTAAGCGTCCCAACTACTAACATAAAACAGGACAAATCTTTCATTAAATCCACAAACTGCACCAATCTGACCTATATTGGAATTTCAAGCTGGTGATCACTGGTGGCCAGGTGACAATATGATCATTACTGAAAAATAACCCAAAGCCAAAATCTTTTTGTGGCAGGTTGGTAGGATCATTCTTTACATTAAAATTACATTTTGTCTATTACATAGATACTAAAATTTCAGTGAATGGAGTGGAAGTTGCTTTGAATAAATCTATACAATCAATAGTAGTCTGGCTATGCCTGCATGTGTAGCTTTTTTAAAAACACTAAGTAGCATTTTTAATACTCATGTCCTCCCAAAAATCTGTTTTCTAAAGTTAATCTAAAAAAAATACCATATTCCATATTATATATTCAAAGCTTTACATACTATTTTAAAAATAGAAACTTCTTAACAGAACAATAAAACTAGAGGGCCTAAATATTGTAACATACGCTCTTTATAGAACATATGTAACTTTCCACTAATATATAATATAGAAGATTAAAACCTCTAACAGCCCAGCTGGCATGGCTCAGTGGTTGAGCATCGACCCATGAACCGGGAGGTCACGGTTGGATTCCTGCTCAGGGCACATGCCAGGCTTGCAGGCTCTATCCCAGAGTGGGGCTTGCAGGAGGCAGCCAATCAATGATTCTCTTTCATCATTGACGTTCTCTCTCCCTCTCCCTTCCTCTCTGAAATCAATAAAAATATATTAAAAACAAATAAAACCTCTAACACTAGGTAAACCATACCTGCAAAGAACCTTTATATATGTCTCATTTTTTCTGTGCACATCCTAGTACACATATATTAATGTAACAATGTAAATCAACACCCATTTTCCACCCAATAATTACCTTGAATATATTTTATGTTTGTAATTAAACTTTTAATATATTTCTGTTCATAGTTTGAGAACATCCTTTTACCTGAAAGAGGTTTGAATAAAAGTAACTTGAGACTTACTTCACATTTAAAATGACTAAAATGAGTCTTGTATACACTTTAGAATTTGCTAAATTTAGCATACTAAAAATAAATCAGTATGAGGGCTTTAAGCTGGAAAATTTTTTTCCTGAATAACTCGACTAAGGTTATGAGTTTCACTTCCAGCTCCATCTATTCTTCTGATCATTCTAAATTCCATAGGCAATGTAAACGGTTCAGAAAGCAGTCGTAGAAATGGAGGCTTGTGTCTGAACAGACAGTGATGGGAGCCCACACGACGTCCGCGCGAGCAGGCTCCGCCCCACTCCCGGGGAAAACCCTGCCTAATATTTATAACGTTATGACACCGTGCAACGCTCACAAGGTGGTTGTACAAGCATAAACACCACTGCAGCTATCCGATTGGCTGCCGGTGATGTCACACCCATGTCAATACTTCCCAGTGAACGCACGTGTTCGACCTTTTATTTAAATTTCCATTTCATCACAGCAATAAGACACTCGGGGCGGTGCGTTTTCAGTGAAACGGCTTTCGCCCGGGGCCGAGGTGCCGCCCGGCACCCGCCAGGCGTCGCAGCGGGAGGTGTCCGCGGCCGGAGCCTCCACGCCCGAAAGGCACCGCCCGGCCGGCCTTTGTCACGGAGCAAAATAAAATAAGTTCACTTCCTCGGGCGCCGCCGCCAGCCGCCAGCCGCCAGCCCCCAGCGAACGGCCGGCCGGAGCGCCGCTCCCACAGTCCTTTCCAAGTCCCGGTGCACGCGCGGCGAGGGAAGGAAAATGCGCGTCCCGGGCGCTGGTAGGTGCGAGCGGGCAGCGGGAGGCGGCCACCCCCCGACACTCCAGCTGCCCGTCCCCGCGGAGCCCGGCCGGCCGCACGCGCCCGCCCCTCCCGAGACCCCGGCCCGCCGGCCGGCCCCCGCCCCCGGGCCCCCGCCGGCCGCCGCCGCCGCCGCCGCCGCCGCCGCCGCCCGCCCGGGTCCCGGCGCCCCCACCCCAGCGGCCCGGCCCCAAGCCCAGCCCCCTCCCCGCCCGGCCCCCACCCTTTCCCCTCCAGCGGTGGCTGCTACCCCGGTGCATTGTGGGCGCACGGTCCGTTGTTCATTTGCCATTCGACCTCCGCCGGGGCCTGGTCGGACGGAAGCGCTCCGCCCGCTTCATTGTCGGGCGTTATGTGGCGGGGCCCGGCGCCGTGACCAGCCTCGCGCCCCAGCGCCTCGCACCGGCTGCGACAGGCTCGGCGCTCGGCGGGCGGCGCGGCGGCCGGAGGGCAGCGAGGGGCGCCCGCACTCCGCCCAACTTCCCAGGCCGCACGCGCCCGCCGCGCCTCGCTCCCCGCCGCCCCTTCACCGCGCGGGACGCGGCCCGGAGCGCGGCGGGGCGGGGGCGCAGGGCGCGCAGGCGGCCGGCGGCGGCGGCGGCGGCCCGGGTGGCGAGCGCGGCCGGCGGGAGGGCGAGGCCGGGCCCCGCGAGAGCGCAGCGGGGAGCGCGGGACGCGGCCCGAGGCAGGCCGAGCCGAGCCGGGCGGCGGCGGCGCGCGCCATGTCGTTCAGTGAGATGAACCGCAGGACGCTGGCGTTCCGGGGCGGCGGGCTGCTCGCCGGCGGCGGCTCCGCGAACAATAACGCCGGCGGGGAGGCCTCGGCTTGGCCCCAGCAGCCCCCGCCGCGCCAGCCCCGGCCGCCCGCGCCGCCGCCGCCCAACGGGCGGGGGGCGGACGAGGAAGCGGACCCGGAGGGCCGGGAGCCCCAGGACCCCGAGGCCGCGGCCGCAGAGGAGGCGCCGGAGCTGCCGCTGCCCCCGGACGCGGGCGGCCCCGGCTCGCTGGGCGGCGGCGCGGGGGGCCCCCTGCTCGCCGAGAGGAACCGTCGGACTCTGGCCTTCCGCGGCGGCGGCGGCGGCGGGGGTCTCGGCAACAATGGCAGCAGCCGCGGCCGGCCCGACCCCCCGGCGTGGCCCCCGAAGCATTTGTACGGACGAGGGCCGGCGGCGGCGGAGCTGGAGCTGGACGCGCTGGAGGGGAAGGACTCGGTGCCGGACGGCGCGTCCCTGAGCGACAGCACCGAGGACGACGAGGAGGGGGCGAGCCTGGGCGACGGCAGCGGAGCGGAAGGCAGCGGCCGGCGGTCGGGCGGCGACGGCGGGGACGAGGCGGAGGGCGCGGGGCCCGGCGACGGCGAGCCTGTCCAGCAGCTCCCGCTCGCGCGGCCCAAGTCCCTGCTGCAGAAGCTGCAGAGCTCCTTCCAGGCGGCCTGGCTGCGGGACTTCCCCTGGCTGCGCTACTCCAAGGACACCGGCCTCATGTCCTGCGGCTGGTGCCAGAAGACCCCCGCCGACAGCGGCGCCGGCGACCTCGCCCCCGCGGGACACGACGAGCTGTCGCGAGGGACCCGCAACTACAAGAAAACCCTTCTCCTGCGGCACCACGTCTCCACGGAGCACAAGCTCCACGAAGCCAACGCCCAGGTACAGCGGAATCCCGCTCCTGCCTCCCGGTCCTTTCCGGAAGGGTCATCCGCTCCACGCGCGCTCTCCCGGGAAGCAGCGTGTCGGTCGGGAGCGGTGCGGGCCGCTTAGGCGGGGGAGGTTGGAAAGCCTAGGACCCAGTTTTCAGAGTTCATCTGTGAGTTGGGGAGGGCGGGGGAATGACAACTTATTAATCGTGGCGCTGAATTTATTCCGTTGTTTTATGACTCATATTTCTTTGCGCATCAGATTGAGTAAAAAAAGAAAACTTAGTAAAGCAAGGTTGAAGGTTTTAACCCGAAAAGGTTGACTTTGCGGTCAAAAGTTTCATTGCCTGTGATTTTTGAAAAGCTCCTTCGGTTCAGTGTTTTATAGCATGCTGGTGGAAGTCAAACCTGGGAACTCTTTGAAGAATGAATTAAACCATTTCCTTAACCTTTGACGCTACCCCTTTTAGGAAAACATCCAGCCGAGGAAATTCCTTACATCAAGTCAGAATAGTTTGAAATATGAGAGCAGTATGTAAATGTAGTGGAAGCTATTTGCTTAACACCCCTTTCTCTTGTACATAGTTTTACTAAATTCATCTTCTTTGAACTTGTTGAACTTTGCTTTGGGTAAATTACTGTAGCTTTTGCCTGTTTCTTCTACCCAGATTTCTGTGTTGAGATTTTATATAATCCGCCTTTTTCAAAAGTTGATTTGACTGGTAGAGTACATATTTACCAAACTCCTTGAAAGCAAGTCCTTAGTTACAAAACAAGTAAGCTGAGCGCTAGTTCTTCCTTTTTTGTTTTAATATTTCCATTCTAGAGAATCCCCTTTCAGGCCTAGCAGAGGTTGGTCAGTTCTCCTTTAAGACTTTTTGGACAACCTGTGCTGGTGGGTGGAATTCGCTCTTTACTAGTAGCCCCCTGTTTATTGGAATGATCTTGCTGCTCAGAACACTTACACTGGAGTTAATTAAGCAGCATCTAGTAACGCCATAGCCCAGAACCTTCTCAGAAGTTAAGGCTTGAACTTTAAAGCGTAGGTTTATTTTTCCCAGGGGACAGTGGCAATAGTTTTTGCACAAATTTTAACTGCCTAAGCCCAGAAGGAAGGTTATTTAAAGATATAAGGCCCAGAAAGGTTAAGTAAATTGTCCTGAGCCTTAGAGCCCTTGGTGATAACTGAGACTAGAGCCTGTAAGGAATGTTGTAATGGGGAAAGAATGGGTTTTGGAGTAAATCTGGGTTCAGATCTCAGCGTTCTGCAATTATTAGCTTTGTGAGCTTGGGCAATGGAGTGAAATAGAACTAACATTTCCTTGTTTTCCATATGCCAAATACCCATTTACCTTAACTCTGCAAAATAATCACTTTGCTCTCATTTTACAGGAGTCCGAGGCTTTAAAGGGTTAAGTATGTATTTCTGAAGTTAATTAGTAGAATGATGAGGTAGGAAACTTGTGAAAATGAAAGTAGACTTTTCTAAATAATGGTAGGTTGGTTATTCAGAAAAATTGAAATAGACAATTAGAAAGAACTTTCTTAATGTACTAGTACAATGGGCCAGTTACTCCTCTTATCAGCATAGTCTCTCCCTAATAGGCAAAGCTGAATGGAAATGCAAATTATAATTAGCTGCTTAGTGAACCTGAAATCAGAGGAAGGGGAATTAGTTGTTGGATCACCTTATGACAGGCTTGGTGTGGTGCATGTATTCTCCCCCCAGGCATGCATCCGGATCAGGGAATTCACTCCTAGGTAAAATCATTATTTATTAAACTTGATCTCTGAATCATCCCTCCCTTCCCATCTCCTTGGCTCCTTTGAAGCTCTCTTTTTATAGATCTTATATGCAGCCCATCTTCTTTCTCTTGGGACATTCTTCCATCAGACCGAGGGGATACAGTTTACTTGGAAGCTATATATTGGTTCCCTTGGTTGGATTTTGGATGTTTCCACTCTGAACTGATCCTAATCATTTGTCTATTTTAATTCTAGCTAATCTTAGTTTGGGGTGTTAATTTGCTATTGTGTGTGCCTTGCAGGTACCACCTACATTTCTCCTTGTTAATGTGAGTGACAGGTTCAAGAACTGTGACTTATCCTGTGGACTGAGTTCATTTTTTTCCATTGTCCTGCAGTCTTTGGTTACCAGTAGGAGGCAGTATAACACTGTAAGAGCATTTTCGGGTTTAAGGTTGGGGGGACCTGAATCCTAATTCTTTTTATTGGCAAGTAAAACTTAGCTTCCTCATGTATGCAAAGTATATATGCCAGCACATAATCACTTAGTAAATGAAAACTATGTTTTTCATCATTCCCATTTTCTTTGCAGGTAAGTGTAACAAGATGCTTTTTGTGCCCTGGTGTCTCTCATGTCTCAGTGTTAGCAGTTTTATCAGTTTGGAGGCCACTTTATCTCACGCAATCACACTGATTCTAGAGAGCAAACCAGTTCCCTTTTTCATACCTTCTGAGATCTTGACATTCTGAGATTTCTCATCACACATGCCACTTTTCTCAGCTTCATAAAAAAGGCCTTGCATTAACTTTCTCCTATCTTAAACACATTGAAATGAGAGTTTTAGAGTTCTTCAGGCAAGAATTCAGTTGGAGGTTGGGGTAGTTCACTCCTTTTATTATACACACACTTTTTTTGTTGTTTTAAGGAGGCCTGTTTTTTTAGAGGAGTTTGGCCAAATCTTAGTATGTCACTAAGGGTTACTTTTTCTTATTTTTCCTGTAAGTAAGAAAAGTTCTTTTTCATTAATTTCATGGTGGTAACTAAACCATTATAGCACCTTCTTAAAAAGTTTGATATTCTTGTTAACTGGATGTTAGTTGTTAAGGATTCCTCATGGAAGAGTCTGTAAATAAGCTTTCAGAATCTGTCCTGGGCTTTCTATTTCAAAGAGAAGACTGTAGTTCTTTATAAGCATATGTGAGGTGTAACATGTAAGGGACAGCATATAGTGAGGAAGGAAGAGGGAGAGAGAAACAATGATGAGAATCATCTATTGGCTTCCTCCTGCACGCCCCCTACTGGGGGATCGAGCCTGCAACCCCAGGAATGTGCCCTTACCAGGAATCTAACTGTGACCTCCTGGTTCATAGGTTGACCCTCAATCACAGAGTCACACTGGCCAGGCTATACCTTGTATTTTGAGTAACAGCTGACTGTGTCTATATAGAATCAAGTTCAATAATTAGCTCATACAGGAATTGACCATTTGGCCTAGAGGACTTTAAAATTGTTTTAACAGTGATTATACCACTGTCTGTTGGTTCAGGTCACTTTCTACCCACTTGTGAAATTTCATAGCTTACGTCACACATTCTGCCAACCCTTTCCAGTTTACTAACCCTGAAACAAGCATTCAGATGTATAGTAGGTGTTATGCATTTACTTAGCCTTTCCAGAAAGTAAATACTGAATTCAGATCTGGTCTGGTTGACATTAATAAGTGGACTATGTTGAGGTCATCACTAAAGCAAAGGTGAAACTAAGCTACCAGCCTTCTTTGAATTTGGCAAAAATATGGCTCAAGGATTATTGTTTTTATCACTTTAGGAGGAAAATCTGAAAACCCTCTCACTAAGAAGAAGAAATATTAAAGATGAACCTATACCCATTAAAGAACCACTTTGTATAATATTATTTGTATAGGTCCTAACATTGTGTTTGAATCCGTTATCGTTTTTTGAAAGGGGACTATAATTCTGGGCAGGGAAGTAAATCCTAATTGCTTGTTGGTTTTTAGCTAAATAGCATTTTCTTATTTATTGATTAACTACAGGTGAGTTCACTGCTTGCAACTGAAGTTGTCTCTATCAGAAGGGTGGTGTAGATTTCCCTACAAATTGGTGACATTATCTAGCTCCTCAAGCTAGAATGCTGAGGACCCTGTGATTCTTTTCTCCCCAGTCCCCACAATCTAATCACTCAGTTCTGATTTTTACCTCCCAAATATTTTTCCAAACTCTGCCTCACCACCTCTCCCCCTATTAACATTATCCATCTTCCCTAGTTAAGGTCCTGATTATTGCAAGGACTGTTAACTGTTACACAGTAGCTTCCACTGGTCAGAGTATCTCCAGTCCTAGTCCCCCATTATTAATCCTCTACTTAGCTGCCGGTCATCTCTTCTACTAATCCAATCAGATCACTCTGCTTCTAAAGCTCTGGCACCTATAGAAGTGATTCTTAATCTTGTCCGGGATTCTAATCTCTTAATAATCTGATGAAAGCTATAGAAACTTTAAAGTGTTAGTAAGTGCACATTTGCATATCTTGGGTTTTTGGATCCCCCTGGAGTATTTTAAGAAATCTGGAATTGTAAGGATATTGTAGCGATCTTGATTCTTTTTCTCCCACCATCTACTTTGCTTAGAATGCACATCCTTCCATCCTTTTCTTGCATCTTTTAAGGCTCTGCTCAAATCTTTCCTCCAAACCCCTCCACCCCCCACCTCCGAGAAACCTGGATTAGATGCACCTCCTGTGTGCTCTCATAACACCCTTGTCATATTCTTCAGTGCTTTAGGAGTCTTGATCACTAGTGATAACTTTTTGCCTTTAGTATAAGAATTTAACTTATTTGGTTCAGCAAATAATAATGGCCATTTATTTTAGCTGTTTCACCCAAATTCTCAAGTAATACTCCGCTTGGAAAGCAACACGCACTTGACTTATAAACCATTTGCTGCCAAGGGCACATTTAATAGGTGCTCTGATCAGTAGTGGAAAAGAAGTTGCTAGTGTTGCTTGTAAAAGCAGGGAACATCACTGTTATACAATAGTAATGAGAGAAAATCATGATTGAATAACTGTGCTTGATTTGTGTAGTTTGTGTTTAAAATAGAATGGGCAAATGTTTTGGTGTACAGGCTTTTGTCTGAGTTATTTTTAAAAATTAGGCTATTTGGTCTGATAATGGCGGAGAATTTCAGAACTTGGGACTAGCCCAGGAAATTGAGGACACAGTGACCAGAGCCCGAAATGATCACTACAGTTAGACACAGCCATGGCCTTCCTGCAGTGCCAGCTGCGTAATGTGCAGACTTTGAAGCAGTTCTTGGTTTGCAAATGCGAATGCACTGCAGAGTGTTTTATTTTAACTTAAGTAATTCTTAATTCATGTCCTTATTTTATATTCAAGAATGACATGATACATGTTACTCTGTAAATGAAACCCTGCTGGTGCTCATTTAGGTGTTTGATTTTTCTTACACTGAGTGGCCAGATTATTATGATCTCTGAACACATAATAATCTGGCCACTCAGTGTGTATCCTATATAATAAAAGGCTAACAGGCAAATTGTCCCCTCGACCAGGAGTTCGACCAGCAGGCAGGCCGGCCAACCGCCCATGTCCCCTCCCCCGGGCCAGGCTGGCTGGACTCCACCCATACACAAATTCATGCACCGGGCCTCTAAAATGTGTGTGTGTGTGTGTATACATATACATACATACACATACATACATACACTCGATGAGTGGCCAGATTACTATGCGTTCAGAGATCATAATAATCTGGCCACTCAGTGTATATTAGCAGTGGCTTGCACCAAGCTGTTCACACTTTCCTCTCAGTACTTGGGATGTGAGCACTTCGTGGTGATTACTGACATTAGTGTACATTCAGTCCTCTGCACTTGCAGGCTCTGCATCCACCCAACCAACCAACCGCAGGTCAAACATGTTGGGGAGAAAACATTACATTGTTGCTGACAGGTACTATGGAGTTAGGCCTGCTATGGTTGAGCCTGTACTGAAGATGTACGGACGTTTTTCTTGTCATTATTCCCTGAACAACACAGTATAACTATTTACACAGCATTTCCATTGTAGTGGGTATTATAAGTAATGTAGAGATTATTTGAAGTACACAGGAGGGTATGCAAGTACTACCCATTTTATATGAGGAACTTGAGTTTAACATTTATGTTTTCCATTCACTTACAGGAATCAGAAATACCTTCAGAAGAGGGATACTGTGACTTTAATAGTAGGCCAAATGAAAACTCTTATTGCTATCAACTTCTTCGACAATTAAATGAGCAGAGAAAGAAAGGTATTCTTTGTGATGTCAGCATTGTGGTGAGCGGAAAAATCTTTAAAGCTCATAAGAACATCCTGGTTGCAGGCAGCCGTTTCTTTAAGACTCTATATTGCTTTTCCAACAAAGAAAGCCCTAACCAAAACAATACTACCCACTTAGATATTGCTGCAGTTCAAGGTTTCTCCGTCATCTTGGACTTCCTGTACTCCGGTAACCTGGTGCTCACAAGCCAAAACGCCATTGAAGTGATGACCGTGGCCAGCTATCTGCAAATGAGCGAAGTTGTTCAGACTTGCCGAAATTTCATTAAAGATGCCTTAAATATAAGCATTAAATCTGAAGCTCCGGAGTCTGTGGTTGTGGACTATAACAATAGAAAACCAGTTAATAGAGATGGTCTGTCTTCATCGCGGGATCAAAAAATTGCCAGTTTTTGGGCAACACGGAATCTTACCAATTTGGCAAGTAATGTAAAAACTGAAAATGATGGTTGTAATGTCGATGAGGGCCAAATAGAGAACTACCAAATGAATGACAGCGGTTGGGTCCAGGATGGTTCACCTGAATTGGCTGAAAGTGAAGCCCCAAGTCAAACAAAAGTGTTTATTTGGAATAATATGGGCTCCCAGGGAATTCAAGAAACTGGCAACAAAACAAGGAGGAAAAACCAAACTGCAAAGAGATTTATTTATAATATACCACCTAATAATGAAACAAGTTTAGAAGATTGCTCCGTGATGCAACCACCTGTTGCCTATCCAGAAGAAGATATGCCATTCATTAAGGAAGAACCGGGTAAATACTGTGCATACAAAGTTATTTCAGTTTTCATTATAATTCTATTTGGCTACAATGCTGAAGTATGCTTTTTAAAGTTTTTTGTCATTATAAAATACACGTAACTAATAATAAATTTAAAATAGAAGGGTGAAATTATTCAAGCACATAATTTTGGTATCTTAGTATTTTCTCTAGGCCTGTGGATGTGGGTTATGCAAAGGCTGTGTTAATAATCAGGCATTTGCCTATACTGTTGTGTGACATGCGGACGCCACTCAATGTTTAGTAATTTGACTTTCCTGCTTTGGACTCTGCTCACCTTTTTTGTACGCCTTGCTGGGAACGATAAATTCTTTAGTTGCAATATGTAGTTTGTCATTTCATAACATTTTTGAGATCTAGTTAACATCCTTTACTCTTTTAAAAATATATTTTTGACTTCAGAGAAAGAGAAACATCAATGATGAGAGAGAAGCATTGATTGGCTGCCTCCTACATGCCCCTACTGGGATTGAGCCTGCAACCCAGGCTTGTGCCCTGACCAGAATTGAACTCTAACCTCCTGGTTCATGGGTTGATCCTCAACCACTGAGCCACATTGCCCGGGCAGCATCCTTTACTCTTTAATGTTTTGGGTAAATTAAACATTTATAAGTGCTTATAGGATTTGCAAATGGTAATAGGGTTATTCTCATTTGTGTAGAGCTGCTGTTCTTACAATAAATATTACAGAAGCCTGGAGTATTTTAAATTTGTCCCACTCTCACGTCATTTTCCTTAGTTAAGAGAGGCCTCTGAAATTTTTCTTTGAGACTTTTCAGTATATCCAAAGAAGTATGTATAAGAATCTTAGCATATCACATTTGTTGTGTGGGTTTTCAAAATAATGGGATGGAGGGCATTATTGAGGAGTGGAAATAGATTGGAACTTTTCCTTAACGTAACTTTTAACTGCCTCTGTCTGACTTTTTATTTGAAGCAGCAGCCCAGTGGGTTGGAGGTTTTCTCTGCAGACCCCAGACTTGTCCAGCGCCACACGTGTGATGTAATGCTTGCTTTGCCCTGAAGCTCTGTAGCTGTTCAGTGTCTGATTTCCATGATGGTGATCATGTGGGGGTGGAGTACTTTCTGTTAAAAAGAATTACTGTTTTTATTTCCTTTTCCCTTTGGGAAAGGGCAAAATGTCATAGTAATCCTGTGAAATGGTTCCTCTGGCTTTTTCGGTTTGGGTTTAATTTTCATCAGTCGAAATTTTGCTTGTTTGAATATCAGGTGTGTATAGTGAACACGGTTTGCTGGTCTTCTCCATCCGGTTTATAAGAGTTAGGACATAATTGATATAGAGCCAGGGATTGGCAAATTTTTACTGTAAAGGGCCAAACAGTAGTAACTATTTTGGCTTTGCTGGTCATAAGGTCAGTTACTTAACTCAGCCATTGTAGCATGAAAGCAGTCATACAGGATGGAAACATGCACATGGATGCGTTCCAAGAAAGGTGGATTGCCGACCCTTGGTATAGAACAGTGGGTGTCAGTCGTGCCTGTATGTTGGCATCGCTTGGGTCTCTCCATTAGTTATTCTAGTTAATTGGTCTGGGATGTGGCCTGTTGGTGGGATTGTTAGAAGGTATACAGGTGATTATAATGTGAGCCAAGGATGAGAAGCACTCAGAGAGAGGAGAGAACCCAAATAGACTCAGGATTTGAAAATGAGCTCTTCTCCTTACCCTCAATTTCCTCATCTTTAAAATGTGCATAAAACCACAACAGCAATCATGGTCATTTTAATCCCTCTTAAAGTTGGGAGACTATTGAGGTTATTTAAAATCGGTTTTCCAGTACAGTGTAATTCCCACCAAATTCTATATAAAATGGTCTTACAGCTTCAGCTTGACTTTCTGTTTGAATACTTAGAATACTTTTATAAGCAGCCTATTCCAGTATAGGATAATTAACTGATTATTGGGAAGTTATTTTATATTGAGCCAAAAATTGCTTTGCTTTAACTACTTAATTCTGTCATTTGGGTAGTATAATATGAGCCCAACCTCTAACCTCTAATCTGCCTGATGATAACTCTTCAGATATTAGCATTTAAAGAATTTCCCTGAAGTCTTCTGGGCTAAGTGCTATACCTCCCACCTTGTGGATTCTTCCAGTCATAGACATGACCTGGCTTGTTTCACCTGGAAGTTTTGGTGGACAGAATAGACTACACCTCTTAGGCAAGTTCTGACCAGTAGAGAACACAGTGGGTCTGTGTTTACCGAGGGTCAGGCCTTGCTCAAGGTCATTCAGCTAGGAGATAATAGAGGCAGGTCTCATGTTTTGTTAAGACTGTCTAGTATAAGTATGTCAAACTCAGAGGCTCTCACGGGCCAAATAAATAAGGTTTAAGTTTGTGTGGGACACAAAAAATCAAAAGCTTCAATTTTAATAGAAGCGTAGGTTTATTTCTATAGAACAGTGGTTCTCAACCTTCCTAATGCCGCGACCCTTTAATACAGTTCCTCATGTTGTAGTGACTCCCAACCATAAAACTATTTTCGTTGCTACTTCAAAACTGCAATTTTGCTACTATTATGAATCGTAATGTAAATATCTGTGTTTTCTGATGGTCTTAGGCGACCCCTGTGAAAGGGTCTTTCGACCCCCAAAGGGGTCGTGACCCACAGGTTGAGAACCGCTGCTATAGAGACATGTTGAATACAAAGGGCTGAAATAAATGAGTCATCGTTAACATAAAATAATAGAACATTTTAATAAAAATTAATATTTTTTCTTGAATATTAACTTACCAGACATTGAATAACTGCACAAACTAATAAGCGTAACGCAAATAAACCTATTTTTCTTGTTCTCCAAAAGCGGAATACTTCCTGTTGCGCACACCGAACAAGTCAGTACAAGACTAATGACGTGGCCATCGGCTGCTAAAATATTCGCTGCTAGTATTAGTGGAGAGAGATGGTGCGCCTGCGCATAGGGCGAGTAAGGGAAATGAATGCAACACGATTATAGTAGTCAGTCATTAGCGAATGTTGTAGCTCATTATTAATAATTATGCATAACAGGATACTGTAAAAATTAAGTTAGGAAGTTTATATTAAAACGATTTTTACATACCGTTATATTGGCTGGGCCACAAAAATTTTGTGGGTTGCATGTGGCCCGTGGGCCACGAGTTTGACATGCTTGGTCTAGAAGACCCATTCTTTTTAAAAAACGAGTCCCTTTTAAAACTTCAAACATTTTTATGAACCCCGCAACATTGATTATACTTTCATTTTATTAAGGAAATAGAGGAAGTTTCCAGTGAAATAAATGCTTTTAAGATAATTTAGGTTCTATACCTAAATGTCTGGAGAGTTGTGAGCTCTTCACTTTTTCTCCAAGCATTGCTTGGCACACTTGGGTTTCTTAAGCCTACAGTTTGTATAGCACAGCTCTCTTTGCCGCATAATGCTGAAGCTGGTGTTCGGATGCCTCAAAGAAATGTTGTAAGATACTGAGAGAAGAAGACACACCCAAAGATAACTGTTATTGGACTCACTACTCAAAGTTAGGTCCGCTTTGAATTAACATCAAGGCTAATTCCACTGCCCAAAAAGTCCCACGTGCCACCTCTTCACCCCTCCCTCCCTGTCCTCAGACTCCTGGCAGCAGTTGGGCCTTTCACATCTCTGTTTTGCCTTTTCCAAAGTGCCATATAGTCTAAGCAGCTTCTTTCAAAGGGGGACAGCCGTCCTGCAGGGTGCCAGACTTTTGGCACTGAATTCTGAAAGGAATCTTCAGTGCGGTTTTGTCGAGTTGACACCAACCAGTATGATAGACAGCGTCCTCAGAAGCATTCTCTAGTAATGCAGCAGTAGACTATGTAATTGATTTCTATCTTTCATAGAAGCTGACAATCCTATACTGATGACTAGATTTTTCTTAATACTGTACAAATACTTGGGGACAAGGTGGTCTTGGTCAAGGGATACAGAGTTAATCTAAAAACTCCTTTCTCTCATCTGTATTTCTGATGGGAAAACAGCTGCACAACATGTGTGAGTTGAGTTGAATTGGGTTTAAGCTTTATATTTTTAATTTTTAAAATTGCCTTTTGTCTAAAAAACATAATTTGAGTATTTATTAATTTTGAGAAAAGTAGGTATTAAGATACCTTAATGTGGCACATACTTGAATTACTTCCTCTAATTAGAGTAAACTCTGTAATTAGTTACCTGCTGACCACCACTTCTGCCCTGTTGTGTTTTGCGTGGTATTTGGTACTTGGCATTATTTTCATGTGCTGCAGAGTCTAAAAATGCTTTCTAAGTGACCATAGTTTTTAAGTTATTAAACATTTTTACACTTGAAAAATGGCCATATGATTTGAGACTTCTAATATTTTGACCATGTCACATGTGTTTGCTGTATGAACTATTTAAAATATGTTTAAAAACCATGGAGCTTGGGCTTTGGACTCAGTTTTGTCACTTAACTAGCCCTGAGTTTATCCCACATAATGTCCCTGATGGAAAGGAAGGAAGGAAAAAATGTCATAATTCTAAAATCTTGAAAGCTGTAAAACTACCTAAAGCTTTTTCTTAATCATTTTTATAACAAAACCTGATACCTAGTTGGCAGCAAAACCAGCTGTTGATAGTCTTACTCCCTTAGATGTGAACCTCTGTGTGTTTGGTTGCGGAAGTGCTGTTTTGATTACAGGATGCTACGTAAACCCCACCGGGAGTGCTGTAGTTAATTACTTGCTGAACCCTGAAATGTCTGCCTCTGTACCTCAACTCAGGGGTTTTGGATAACAGGTGATGGGCCTGGATCTTGGGCTAGTTTTCTTCCTCTAAGGATTCCAGATGTTCTTCCTCATTTTCCCAGCATCCTTTTGGTTGAATATAATTTAAGTGATGTTATTATTTTTTAAATAAACTGTTATAATTGGTTTTAAATAGTAGTTTGAAAGTCTGGTGCTCATTAAAAAACATTTTTTTTTTAGGATATGTTTACTGATTTGAGAGAGGAAGAGAGAAACATTGATCGGTTGCCTCCCATATATGGCCCAACCAAGGATCTAAACTGAAACCTAGGTATGTGCCCTGACTGGGAATCGAACCTTTTGGTGTACGGGATGATGCTCCAACCAACTGGGCCAACCTGGCCAGGGCCCTGACACTCATTAAAAAAAAAATAAAGATCTCCACCAGTAGTTAATAGGCTATAAAATACAGTAATGCCTAAGACTCTTCAATATTTAATCTTGAAAGAATGCTAGTAGGCATCTATATGGTGGTAAGCCTGTTCTGCCATCTCTTTCCCCTTATTTATCTTTCCTCCACCTGTGTTCCTTTCCTCTCCTATCTGCCGTATTTGACCCAAAAGATGGCTGTGCTAACCTAAGTGAGAGCCCCTGAGGACACAGACGGTGTGGCCAGACCCCGGCTGGGTGCTGAGGAGGCTTGTGTGGACCTGGGAGAAGGCCATCTTTGTGGTTTCCACCTGCCAAGGGCATTACGTTTTCTAAACCCTGAAACCGTCAAATCGGAGTTTCTGTAACACTGAATGTTTGATTTCTGACACAACTTGAATATTCTGGGTGACCAGATAGATTTAAATTTTCAAAGCTTTCCTTTTCAGAAAAGTTGTTATATCCAAATATTACATTTCTGGGACTCCAAAGTAGTTTTCCATATCATAACATGAGGAAATTTGGTAATAAAAGTTTTATTTAAAACCCCAAGAAACTAAGCAACATGCCAGATGATGTTGATGTAAGACAGTACACGTGTTCACAGTGGGGTGGCCGTGGCACCCGATGCAGTGGGATAGGTGTTCAGGAAGAAGCATGGGGAGAGCTCACTGAAGAGGCAGCAGTGGGGCTGGCCCTCAGATCGTGGAGTTTGCCAGCAGAGGGAGGAGGACGTGACCCACTGAGCTGACAAGTTGGAATAGAGGGTAAAAAAATAGAAGGGGACTGTCGCAGGGACATGAGGTTGGTGGGTAGGTTAGGGCCAGACTGTGATTCTGTTTGACGCGGTAACTGCGAATTTTTTTTAGATTCTGAGAAGAGAGGTTTTAACTAAAGATTCGATCTGTTTATATTTGCCTTTAACACAAAGCACTTGTAGGGTGTTGTTCATGGAGTGGGAAGTGACCCGGGAGCCGGTGAGGTCTGGTCAGGGCAGAATGCGCGCCTTGAGTAGTGTGAGGAAACGCGAGAGCCCAGGCTGGGAGTTGCAGTTCCGCGGGGAGGGGAACTGAAAAACATGCTCTTTCCATTGCTTGTGAACCAGATTTTTAAAAAACCCATGACCAACAAGAGGTCATGTTTTAAAAATGCAATATATGTTAATCAGAATTATTTTAAAAATAAATTCTGAGGAGGAGGTTGCTTTATTTATTTATTTTTTATATTATTGATTTCAGAGAGGGAGGGGGAGAGAGAGAGAAACATCAATAATGAGAATCATTGATCAGCTGCCTCCCACACCCCCCTACTAGGGATCCAGCCCACAATCCAGGCATGTGTCCTCATGGTTCATAGATTGAGGCTCAACCACTGAGCAACACTGGCTGGGCTGGAGGATGCTTTAAAGATGACAGTGTATAACTGTAAAGAACAGTGATAGTTAACATCTAAGGTCCACTTAAGATTTTGAAATGGTTGTATTAAATAAAGGGAAGTTAAAGTTGAATGCTGGTTTAGCAGAGTGTATGTGAGGTTTATCTTTGCTCGTTTAGCAGAACAGTATATCAAGCATCACTAGAAAGTGAGTTTAAGATGGACAGCATTGCATATTGAGCCCTTTTTGGTTGCTTGCTGTGTGCCAGGCCACACATCACCAGGAGTTCAGTCAACGAGCAGTGCAGCTCTCTGCCTCTAGCTTATCCTTAGCTCCCTCCGACAACAAGGATAAGAACACCCCGACTGTTGTGACATACACGTGGAAAGTTTGAGTGGGAAAGCATATACAAAAGGACTTACTGCTTGATGCATAAACTGTTCTTTGTCTTCTTTGGGGGAGGGGTCTGCTATTACCTGTTCATGGGAGAAAGACATTTGTAAAAATAGAAGAAATTACATGGCTTATCACTTAACTCTGATGATTTGAATCATATTACACAGCACACATAATACCTGCTACCATTCAGAAAGAGCTGTTATTTTGTGAAACTAACGTTTTAATAGTTCTTTAAAAGGTCTGACAATTGTAGAGAGATCTTAGCCCTTTTTGCTAAGTTTAAGTGAAGTGAAAGATTTCATAGCAAAGTCATGAATGTTAGAAAAGCAAATATGTTGAAGAGTTTTAGATTAAATTATTTTATAATTTTAGAGAAAAAGATGGTGAGGAAGACTTACTGCCTTTGCTTCCCAGCGAAGCAAATTCATCCCTAGATCAAGTGAACAGTTGGTTGCCTGGCTTCTCTCCCACTCACATCAACGAAACTGATGAGAAATGAGTTGCTAGGCAGTTTGGCTGGTGTCACCTAAGGTCCAGAAGTGATGTGATGTATTGCTTCATGCATTAAGCATGCTACTTAGGAAAGCTGTTGTCAGCCTGGCAGAGCTCACCTGTGTTGAGGTTTGTTTTTAATACCAAGAACCAAGTAGCTGGTACCTCTCCAAAGAGATTTACTGTCTAGCACGGGTGTGGTTTTGTGTGGAGAGGAAATATGCACACAGGAAGACTACACTAGCCATCTATTGTTGCTGTTTTGTACTTAGTGTCCATGTAGGATTAAAGATTACAAATTAAATTCTAATACTTTCGAGATGGGGTAGAAGACAGGAGATGTCTGTTTTAAGAACCAGCAGAGGAAAGCCTTCAACAAATCACTATAGAACGTTACATAACTGGAAATACCCCATATTTACAAACCCATGTGGGAATTTGACAAAGCGCCCTCTAAACAGACTACACTTTAGAATTACTGTTTTTATTTTTTATTTATTTATTTTTCCTGGTTCATTGTGTGTGTTTTTTTAATTTCTTTATTGATTAAGGTATCACATATTTGTCCTCATCCCCCCATTCCCATCCCACACCCCTCCCCACACATGCCCCCACCCCCCTGTTGTCCTTAACCGCTGGTTAGGCTCATATGCCTGCACACAAGTCCTTTGGTTGATCTCTCCCCCCTACCCCCACCCTCCCCTACCCTCCCCCCGAGGCCCGACAGTCTGATCCATGCCTCCTTGTTTCTGGGTCTGTTCTTGTTCATCAGTCTATGTTGTTCATTATTTCCCCTAGATGAGTGAGATCATGTGCTATTAGAAATACACTTATAAGAACCGAAAATGAAACAAGCAATAATGGTTATGGTGACAGGCAAATGAATCAATGTGTAGTGAGTTTCTTTCTGGGCCTAGAATTACTGTTTTTAAAAGATGGTGAGAAACTTGATATTGTTTGGATAATGATTTGAATTTCATTTTTGAATTTCAAAATTCATTTAACTTCTCATAGTTAATAATGAATTTCACTTATTTTTCAGTGTATGGATGATGTGTTTTAGTGCGATTATACACCTGAAAACTGAGAAATTATTCTTCAAACACTATTAATTACAACTAAACTAGTAATGTTGCAAAGGGCAGATTATTTAAGTAGCATTTAACATTTCTTAAAGCTTTTTATTTGTTATGCATTTTTATACATATACATATATGTGATATAATTTTATTCTAATAAACAAGAATATTTCATTATGGATTTCCCTCTTAGTTATATTTTAATATCAGTTTTTTTCAGCTTAATCACTTTGATTTTTTTTAAAAAGGATACATATTGACTAGAAACAATCCAGACAATAAATACAAAATGAATAAATACAAAAATGAAAGAAAAAAAGCCAAATAGCTCACTCAGAAATTACCATCATTAACATTAGGTGAACATCAATTGCAATATATTTCTATGCATGTAGAAAAACAATAATTCTTTCCTAAAACTGGAATCATACTATAGATGCTACTTTTAATATAAAAGTATTCATTAATTTTACTTGACTTTAAGAAAAAGGAAAACTGAAATGGAAGAGAATTAGTAGTTTAATGCATACTTATACATATACATATACACCTCAGGAGATATAATTTTCTCAAAAATTATGCTAAGGCTTAAAAATAACTGAATAATTCAAAGTTAGTTTTTTTCTTTATTGATTAAGGTATTACATATGTGTCCTATCCCCCCGTTGCCCCTCCACCCCCCACTCATGCCCTCACCCCCCTGTTGTCTGTGTCCACTTGTTATGCATTTTGATAAATACTGAGAAAATAAGACCCAATCAGTGTTCTGCTCTGAAGGACCAGGTGAAGGAGGGTGGTCCGTTTACTTCTCAGTCACCCTCCTGATGTCCCGCCCATTTCCTCTGGGCATCACCTTCCCGTCTGCTGGACAGGAAGGTCCTGAGTGCTGCCTTCAAACTCCTCTCCGGACAGATGTTCCTTGTTCTCTCTCCTGTTATCTAGACAGACTCCCTGGGAACCTGACAAATCTGACCATTTCTTTTTGTGGCATTTCTTCCATAGCTTTAACTTCTCCCCTTCTTAGTGACTTCTTCCTTTCATCTTAAAAACAACAAAACTCTTACTCTATTCGGCACTCTTCCCTTTTACAGCCAAATTTCTCAAATTGTATTATCTCCTAATTCGTTATCTCTCATTCTTAACACAGGCCATTGTTACTCTTCCTGCCTGCCCCACCCACCCACTGGGGTGCTCAGGATTCTTGGATGAAATGAAAGTGACGCATATTTCAGGCTTCATCTTGAATTCTTGACAGCACTGTCACAGTGGACTACTTCTTGAAATACTTCTCTAAAAATCTTTTTATACCCTTTGGTAGATTATTAAATGCTAGGATTCCAAGGCCTCATCTGTTGTTGGCCACGTGTATTCTAACGACTCAAACATTTTTGTCCCCAGCTCAAGCACCAAATCTATAGTTTTTGGTACTAAATTTCTCCACCTAGAAGAAAAAAATAGTTAAAATGTTGAGTGTTTGTATAGCAGACAAAGAAATAATAAGCACTTTTCATTCGTTGCAGTAATGTTAAATGGAAAGTGCTTAGCTATTTGCCTGGTAGTTCCCCATTTCATAATACAACAGCTCTAAGTCCTCCCTGAGCATCAGTCCCCTAGAGGGCTTACTAACTCCAGGATGCTGGGCCCCACCTCCAGAGTCTGAGTAGGTCTGTGGCAGGCTGAAAATGCACATTTCCGGAAGTTCCCAGGTAGCACTCTGCTGGGTTGGGGACTGCACGGGCAGCTGTGGCGTGGTCCTCAATCACAGAAGCAAAGTAGCCTGCTTCACAGCGGGGCCGTGGCATGGCTGGTTCGAGGAAGTTCTAGTTCTTCACCCACTGTCCCCATCCCAAGCATATTATTAAACCTCTTTCTCAAGTATGTTTCCCTCAGTCCAGCTCACAATTGAACTTCCTACACCTCCTGTTCCCTCCAGAATGGGCTCTTTCCTAAGGTTCCCAACTGCCAGTAGCAATAGTGTGGAAACGTACTCATGACCCCCACCCCCAACATCCAGTCTGTCACCAAACCCTGTCAGTTTTGCCCCACAAACTTTCTCACATTCATCCACTTTTCTCCGTTTGCCATGGCCATTCAGCCATCACAAGCCACCACCAGTTCTCACTTGTAGTATTAAAATAGCTTTCTAACTGTCTCCCTATATCTCCTCTTTTTAAAAAAAATATATTTTATTGATTTTCCACTGAGAGGAAGGGAGAGGGATAGAGAGTTAGAAACATCGACCAGCTGCCTCCTGCACACCCCCTACTGGGGATGTGCCCGCAACCAAGGTACATGCCCTTGACGGGAATCGAACCTGGGACCTTTCAGTCCACAGACCAACGCTTTATCCACTGAGCCAAACTGGCTTCGGCCCTGTATCTCCTCTTGCCCTCCTTTAATTCACTCCTACAATACCAGGAATCGTTTATTTATTTATTTTTAAAAGACAAATGAGACTAACAGCCTGTTTAAAACCTTTTACTGCTCTTAGCAAAAAAAAGGCCAAATTCTTTACTGAAGCCTCCAGGAGTCTACATGACTATTTGTGTCTACTTGGGATCAATTAAACTATTCTTCTCTCAGTCATTATGGAAATATCATACTGGCCTCTTAGTATGATAGTACCAGATCTGGTTTGTGGTTTGGGTTTATAGCTGCACTAGAACCACTGCTGGGTAGTGTTTCATTGTATGGTTATATTTTCCCACCATAAACTTTTTAATCTTTAGTATTGGGAATCAATGGTGATACCAAGGGTGGGTCTTGAATAGAAGGCAGAGGAGAGACAGTCCACAGTAAGCGGCATTTTCACACTGTCTTCAGAAACATGTGATTCATTTGAGAGAGTAGGTAGTGCCAGTGGGTGAGTCTGGATTCCTAAGCAGCACCTGGAACATTACCTTGGACTCTAAACTAAGGAGTTTGAAGATTATCGTAAAAGCTGTGGTTAACCATGGGCGATCTTAAGTAAAGGAGCAACTTAAAGATTGATGTTTTTGGAAGATCTCTCGGGCAGTGTGTGGGAAGAGAGTGGTGGTGGGAGCACTATATTTGGGAAGCAAGGAACTGTTTGAGTCATTTACTCACTAATCAGGAGAGTAAAGACAAGTGCCAGTGCAGGCAGTGGTAGAGAAATGGAAGAGATGGAACATATTTAAAGGGATTAACATGTTAGTGTGCTTTTTTTTCCTTTCTTTTTATGCTTCCTATCACATCCTTTCCATAGTTCACTATGAACTCTTGGGAATGACCTCTATTTGATAGCTTCCTTTTTATTTTAGCTTTAACCCTTTGCACTCGCTTGCTTTTTTCTCATTTCCTTTATTCCTTTATTCTAATGCTAACCGCATCCGAGAGCAAAAGGTTAAACGGTCCTTCCCACCTCTGAGCCATACGATGCTTTATACATCTAGTACTTAGTACCAGCAGTAGTCATCATCTGTTGGGTGCCAGACCATAATTATAACAGTTGGTTTGCATTAACCTAATTTCTCTATCAAATCTGATACAAGTAGATGCATGTGAGGAAACTGACATGCGCTCATGTAGCCAGTAACAAATGGAGCTGGAGTACCAGTTCACCCGGGCTCTGCAACTCCTGCCTCTCCAGTACACTGTGCTTGCTGCTGAGCGTGCACTTACTCTTGTGGTTGAAAATCATGTCTTGCCCTTCGTGCCTTGCGGTGTTGAGCAGGTGTTCAGCACTTGCAGATAGCCGCTCTGTGTGCCCAAGAAAGTTCCAGAAGGGAGTGGTGGTGGGTGGCGGCTGTGGTGTGGCTGTAATAACAGATTATTCTCCATCTCTTTCAGATCTGGATGGTGCTCTGCTCTCGGGCCCAGACTGTGACAGGAATGTGAACACAAACGTGCTGGCAGAAGCCAGCTTGGGGCAGGATGGAGGCGATGCTGGTAGGCACAGCAGGACTTGTTGTCAACAATATTACAGTGTCCTTTTATCCCCCTCTGCCCTGTGCAGTAAGAATTTAAAAAGAATAAATTTAAGAGGATTTGAGGCTTGGGAAGTGTTTGTGTTCGTGTTTACTAAGGACCTACTGCAGTTTCTTTTTCTTAAAGGAGAGGATTATATGTAAGTACTTTAATCTGTGGTGTCTGTGATTATGATGGACTTTGGAAGCCTGGTAAATAAAAATAGATAGGTATTTCTCCTTTGTTGGGTGGACATTTTAAAACTCAGTATCAAAAGTAATTATGATGACTTCTGTTAAAGTATAGATGGCATGAGAATGGTAATTATTAGAATGATTTAATGCATTTGAATTAGCTTTGATATAAAATAATTGGTTGTTGCTGGCTATAGAAAATGTTAATTCTAAATAGTAATATTTACCTGGTATATCAGCTGTACTTTGGGGAACAAAGAATTCATGAACATTCCACAGAATTACATGAATACATTAGGAGTCAATTAGAAAGGGAAAGCTTTCTTTACAGAAGAATGACAAGCTCATAAATATAGAAGAACTAAGGGCCCGGTGCATGAAATTCGTGCAGTGGGAAGGGGTCCCTCAGCCCAGCCTGCCCCCTCTCACATACTGGGAGCCTTCAGGGGATGTCCACTGGGGAGCGGGCCTAAGCCACAGTCTGGCCTCCCTTTGCGGGAGGCGCCAGCCCCATTACCCCGCTGCTGCAGCCGCCAAGGTATTTTCATCAACACTGACTCCAGTCCCTTCACCATGAAAAAAATTATAACTTTCTTTAGGCATTTTCAAGATGTGTCTTTCATAGGATATGACATTTCTTTGTTTTTCTTTTTATCCTCACCTGAAGATATGTTTCCATTGATTTTTTTCCCCCCTTCCCTCCGATCCCAGGCTCGGCCCCTGCCCAAGCCTAAAGCCTCCACCCCAGGCTTTAGGCTTGGGAAGGGATTCCCCCCTAACCTCTGCCACCTCCGATCGCAGGCTTGGCCCCTTCCCAAGCCTAAAGCCTCCACCCCAAGCTTTAGACTTGGGAAGGGGGACCCCTCGCCCCTCCGATCGCAGGCTCAGCCCCTTCCCCTCCGCCCCTCCTATGGCCGGCTAGGAGTGACCTGGGTGCCGGGGAGGTTCCCAGGACCCAGGTATGTATGCAAATTAACTGTCATCTTTGTTGGGTTAATTTGCATACTCTGATTAGCTGTAGGCGCATCGGAGGTACGGTCAATTTACATGTTTCTCTATTATTAGGTAAGATGATATTTTTGCACCCCCACAGGAAATAATTCAAGAACCTCACTCTATGGTGACATTGTTCATGGGCTTCCAGGACTGAGCCACAGGGGTGTGGGAATGGAAGGTTTACAGGGCGATGCGTCTTCCATTACAAAGGGGAAAAGAGATCTGTACAATAAAGAGGTCTGATGAGTGACCATAGCGAGTGATCCAACATAGTGCTATGGTGAAAGGAACCAGAACACAGGCCTCCTGGTGCGGTGGGCAAGCTGATGCACAGGGTCTGGTGTTCTTGGCCCAGATCTAATCACACAGGAAATGAGGTAGATGAACGTAAGTCCAGCTAGTCCAGATTCTAAAGGTCTAGTGCCAGGAAAGACAAGCAGAGGGACCATGGATTGAAGGGGACCAACCAAGCGCACTGTGTCCGTCATGATTATATCATGAGTCCCAACAAGGACTAAAGGGGCATTTTGGGAACAGCTGGATATTTGACTATGTCATATGGATTAACCTTTTGCACTTGGATGTCGAGTGTGACTCGACACGGTTAGCATTAGAATAAAGGAATCGAGAAAAAAGCAAACGAGTGCAAAGGGTTAAATGACAGGTGTTGAACAATTTTAAATTTCTTGGGTGTGATAAAGGTGCTGTGGTTATGTGGGAGAAAGTTCTAGAAGATGTACGCTGTGTTTAGGGATGACGTGATGGTTGTACAGCTTGTTTTCAAATAGACATCAAAGGTGTGCATATGTATTGCAGAGCACCTTCGGCAAAATGAACATTTGTTGAATGTACATAAAGAGATATAGATGGTCATTGTTTCAGCTTCTGTAGCCTAGAAATTTTTTAAAGAATTGATGGGGAGGGGACTATTAGGGGTACTTATTACCAAAACCTGTTGGGCTTCTGAATTCAGTATACACTGACAAAAAATAAAGCCAAAACTCGGAAGAAGCTCCCTTAAGGTGGTTTCTCCTAACTGTTGAAAGAATTTACAAAAAAGGTTTTGAAATTAGTAGTTTTAAGTTACATTTTGAAGACTTTTTGCTTGTACAGAGAATTGCTGAGTACAGGAATGTTTTCTTGCTTTTGGTTTAGAAATCTGTTTCAAGAATGGGCTGGTTCAGTTGGGCTGTGTGCATTCATACGTAGTTTTAAATTTGCACACACACATTTTCAGTAGGTAATGGTCTCTAATTTATCTCATTCTCAAAAAAAGAAACACCTTGATTTAGAGTCACTTGTCTTTAGGGGACACATGGACCATTGGATTTTTTGCAACTGAGACCAGCCTTTATCTTACAATTTTGACTATAAAAACATTGCTTTCTTCTTAGTTTGCCATTATGGAGTCATAAGCACAATTTTGCAGTAGATTTTCAGTGACCTTAATGATCCTTCAGTGGGTTGAATTACAAAGGGACCTTTCTTCAAGCTGCTCTTAGGTGTCCTACAAGATACCCCATTGTTGTAAGGATTGGGAGAGATGACTAAGTTTGGGATAAGCCTTCCTTAATTTTAATTACTTTGAATTTCAGAATGCTCTTGCCTATTATTATCATGAATGCTCTTTATTATGTCTTTACTGTAGGGTATTTAGAAAAACATGGAATTTCAAGTATTAAAAATCTTTAATTCTGACTCTTAGATTATCAATTCCTTATATTCATGTTTTAGGCTATTCTGTCTGTTCCTTTATGTAATGAATAATATTTAGTTGATATCAACATATCTAACATGATTTCTTATGTTAATTTTTCAAGTATTTTGAACATGTCAGAAATACCATTTGCCAGAAACATTTATTCAACATATAACTAAAGAGTATGTTTTGGACATTAAAAATACAAAGGCAAGACAGGCATTGATTTGGACAAGAACTGTGAGTCACAAAGCTCAAACTTTAGGAATGTGAAGGTGATCTATTCCTTCGTACACATGGACAAGGTGCCTCACTAGGATTCTGAAAACTTTCCCCCAAACAGCAATACATTATAGTTAAATTATATAATTATGGATTTGGGATTTCCTTCCTTTTTCTCTTTTAGTCCTTTGTTTTTTGTTTTTGAGAGGGCTTTCCTAACATTTAACAAAATGGGTGGTTTTCTAAGCACAAAACAGTTTACATTGTTAGCAATGAAATGCGATCTTAAATCTCTGAGAGGCCTTTGTGCACTGTTGGGTATTGAGACTTTCACCAAAGAAGATGTTTTTAAGTTCTTAAAAAAATTTTTTTTAATATTTTTTTATTGATTTCAGAGAGGAAGGGAGAAGGAGAGGAGAGGGAAAGAGAGATAGAAACATCAGTGATGAAAGAGAATCACTGATTGGCTGCTTCCTGCACACCCCCCACTTTTTGGGATCGAGCCCATAACCTGGGTGTGTGCCCCTGACTGGAATTGAACTTGGGACCTTTCAGTCTGCAGGCTGATGCTCTATCCACTGAGCCAAACCAGCTAGGGCAGTTATTTTAATTTTTAAGAAAATTAATGTATCTGCAAATAGATGCAGTATAGGGAAATGAATTTTTTATTTTTATTTTTTTTATTTATCCTCACTGGGGGTATTTTTCTACTGATTTTTAGAGAGAGTGAAAAGGAGGGGGAGAGGGAGACATTGATGTGAGAGAGACATCGATTGGTTACCTCCCACATGCCCCCGACTAACTGGGGCCAGGGCCTGCAACCCAGGTACATGCCCTTGACCAGAATCGAACCTGTGACCTTTCAGTCTGCAGGCCAACACTGTCTACTGAGCCAACCAGCTAGGGCTGGGAAATGAATTCTTAGAAAACCCATTTTTTGACAAGCATTCCTTTATTATATCCATGGTGTACATGCGAGGAAACTTAATCCGTTGCTGCAGAGTGAGCTGTGCACAGCCTGGAAGGGGGAGTCCAGGCAGAGACCTTGAAGGTAGAACCATCTCCCCACAGAGGACAGCACCGAGGAGTCTGCTTGGAGCAGAGCGGCCAGGAGGGCGGTTGGAAGCAAGGGCTAGTCAGGTACTGCTTTGTAGGCGATGGGGAGTCCTTGGCTTCTACTCTGTGAGATGGACAATCCTTGCAGGCTTTTGAGCAGAGGGCCAGGCTCTGACTGAAAGTTTAAAAAAGAACCTGATTGTTGTGTTGAACTACACTTGAGGAAGGCAGACAAGCGGATGGCTACTGAAAATAATCCAGAGGCTAGAGGTGATGGTGGATTGGATCTGGGTGGCAATAGCCATGAGGATTATGGATTCACATTGCCCAAGGATTCCCAGAACAAGGAATAGTCAAGATGGGACCAAGTCCAGAGGAGAGAATTCCTATTTTAGCTAATCTGAAGATCCTAGGGGACTTCGACTATTCTATTTTGATTCTACCTTCTTGATTTTCATTTGTTTAAGGATGAAACAAATGGTTTTAGAAAGAGGTTTTGGTGAAGCCCCCAAAGGGCATTCAGTTACCTTGGCCCAGTGTGTCTAAAACCACCAACAAGAGTCTAATAATACAAGAACTTGATATTTGCAGTTTACCTGTTTATATATATATTTTTTAATTTAATAAATCTTTATTGTTCAGATTATTACAATTGTTCCTCTTTTTTCCCCCCATAGCTCCCCTTCACCTGGTTCCCACCCCACTCTCTGCCCTTACCCCCTCCCCCGTCCTCATCCATAGGTGTACAATTTTTGTCCAGTCTCTTCCCGCACCTCCCACACCCATTTCCCCCCGAGAATTGTCAGTTCACTCCCTTTCTATGCCCCTGATTCTATTATATTCACCAGTTTATTCTGTTCATCAGATTTTTTTATTCACTTGATTTTTAGATTCACTTGTTGATAGATATGTGTTAGTTCATAATTTTTATCTTTTACCTTTTTCTTCTTCCTCTTCTTAAAGAATACCTTTCAGCATTTCATATAATACTGGTTTGGTGGTGATGAACTCCTTTAGCTTTTTCTTATCTGCAAAGCTCTTTATCTGCCCTTCAATTGTGAATGATAGCTTTGCTGGGTAGAGTAATCTTGGTTGTAGGTTGTTGCTATTCATCACTTTGTATATTTCTTGCCACTCACATCTGGCCTGCATAGTTTCTGTTGAGAAATCAGCTGACAGTCGTATGGGTGCTCCCTTGTAGGTAACTGTTTTTGCTCTTGGCATTTTAATTATGATGTGTCTTGGTGTGGTCCTCTTTGGATTCCTTTTGTTTGGGGTTCTGTGCGCTTCCTGGACTTGTAAGTCTATTTCTTTCACCAGGTGGGGGAAGTTTTCAGTCATTATTTCTTCAAATAG
Organism: Cnephaeus nilssonii; assembly: GCF_951640355.1. Taxonomy (NCBI): domain Eukaryota; kingdom Metazoa; phylum Chordata; class Mammalia; order Chiroptera; family Vespertilionidae; genus Cnephaeus; species Cnephaeus nilssonii. Next base: position 51,291,608 of record NC_137089.1, on the reverse strand, counting down.
GTTTTCAGTATCTTGCTCTCTCTCTTCTTCTGGCACCACCATAATTCTGATGTTGGTACGCTTGAAGTTGTCCCAGAGGCTCCTTACACTATCTTCATATTTTTTTATTCATTTTTCTTTTTGCTTTTCTGGTTGAGTGTTTTTTGCTTCTTTGTATTTCAAATCTTTGACTTGATTCTTGCGATCCTCTAGTCTGCTGTTATATCTCTGTATATTATTTTTTATTTCAGTCAGTGTATGCTTAATTTCTAGTTGGTCCTTTTTCATATCCTCAAGGGTGTCACTAAATTTAGCGACCTTTTCTAGAAAATTCTTGGAAAACCTTATAACTGTGGTTTTGAACTCTATATCCAGTCGTTTGCTTTCCTCCATTTCTTTCATTTGTGATCTGTTTCTTTGTCTCTGCATTTTGGCTGCTTCCCTGAATAGATAGAGTGGCTTTGTGTGCTAGGTGTCCTATAGGGCCCAGTGGCTCAGCCTCCCCAGTTACCTGAGGTGGACACTCTTGGTGCAGCCCTTTGTGGGCTGTGTGCACAGTCTTGTTGTAGTTAAGCCTTAATTGTTGTTGGTATCACTGGGAGGAATTGACCTCCAGGCCAATTGGCTGTGAGGATCAGCTGTGTCTACGATGGGAGAACTTCTGTGCTGGAGACACCCTTATGGGAGAAGACTTGCAAAAGCCTCTGTGCTCAGCTTGGATGGGGCAGAGTCTCAGGGCGGAGCAGACAGCATTGGTTTCCCATTAGCCCTGCCCTAATAGGCCCCTGGGTCTCAGTGTCCCACGGTAATCACTGCGAGCACTTCTGAGAGAAAGCCGCCCTCGAGTTCTGCCTGCTGCCAGACAGTCCAGTTTCTCCCCGAATGAGTCTGGGTCCCCAGAGTCTTGCCCGGAACTGGAGTTCAGTGCAGTTGGGAGCTTTTGTCTCCCTCCCGCTTGAGAAAGCCAGCCGCGTACTCAGTTGCCTGCCCTCTCCGCGAACGTGCCTTGGTACGTCTGCCTTCCACAGTTCCTCTCTTTCCTTCTAGTTGTAGAATTTCCACTCAGCCAGCCTTCCTGTGGTTCTGGATGATGTCCGTTTTGTCTTTTAGTTGTAGTTTTGAAATTGTTGTGCAAGGCAGCAGTTTAGGCGTTTACCTATGCCACCATCTTGGTTTATTCTATGTTTATATTTTTCATCCTTCATCCATTTTTCTAAACCAGTTAGTCTTAAAACAAGACTATGTGATTGTTTGGGGGACAGAAGGAGACTGTCTAGTTGCACAGCTGGGCTTGGGGTGGTAGTCACTAGAGACAGAATAATTAGGAAGAGTAACTATTCTAAGACAGGGTTCTGTGTTGAATATGTTTGAAAGATAGTATTTTCATTGTGGCCTCCACACACCATTAAATAGTATTTAGATTTACTTCACTGAATTTTCCCCTATGTTTGAATTGTATTTTAAACTTTAGTTTGTTTTCTGTTTAAGATTTCTGCCAATCAGGATATTATAATTAGGTAATAAAGTATGAAGACATGTCAGCTTTAGATTAAAATGTAGAGGCTTTTTTATTTAGCTATTTTAAATTAAGCTCTTCTATCTTAATTCTCATTTATCATGTTTTTTTATTCCAGCAAAAGACAGATCTTTATTACCATTATTACATCGAAATCATTTTTCAATTGTATTAGGTACTTCACATGATTTCAAGTATGGCCTGATGCCTGGCCCATCAAGTGATTTCAAGTATGGATTGCTACCAGGTACTTCAAACGATTTCAAGTATGGATTGCTACCCGGTGCTGCAAACGATTTCAAGTATGGATTGTTGCCTGAATCTTGGCCAAAACAAGAAACTTGGGAAAATGGCAAGTATTAGTCAACTAAATATCTACAGAATTATTCTGAGTTGTGGTTTTTTGTTTGTTTGTTTTTTTAATCAGGACAGTAGTAGCCCTATAATAGTCCCTGTTCTCAGGAATAGGTAAGCTTTTGAGAGCAAGTTTTCTGTTTATATATAAGTGCTTTTCTGTGTGTTTTTTTTATTCTCAAAGGTGAATCATCTCTAAATATGAACAAGTTAAAATGCCCTCATTGTACCTATGTAGCCAAATACAGACGAACACTAAAAAGGCATTTGCTCATTCATACGGGAGTCCGATCCTTTAGCTGTGATATTTGTGGAAAACTGTTTACTCGCAGAGAGCATGTAAAAAGACATTCCCTGGTAAGTAACTTTAAATATAACTGATCTTTGAGCTAAACTATGTTAATGTCAGTAAAATTTAAGGCATTTTAAGACTGTTACCTGCAGTTTTAAGGAAGGCTGATTATTAAATAGCTTTAAACAAAGAATATGATTTATGGTCTGATACTGAGCCTCATACAGCAAAAAATGGTATATTCACTCACGGTTCAACTGGTGATTTGAGTGGTTCAAATGCATTCAATTGTTTATACCGTCCTTATTGGATTTTTCCCCCTTCAATTAGGTGCATAAAAAGGATAAAAAATACAAATGTATGGTGTGTAAGAAGATCTTCATATTAGCTGCCAGTGTTGGAATAAGACATGGATCTCGACGCTATGGTATTTGTGTAGATTGTGCAGATAAACCACGGCCAGGAAGGCAACAAGTTGTAGTTCAGGGACAGGATACAGATTTCCCTCGGGATGAAGAGTACGAGGAGAACGAAGGGGGAGAAGCTGAAGAAGAGCTGGCTGATGATGGAGAAGATCAGAACCACCCGTCACAATGGGACGAGTTGGGAGACGTCTGTATGTCTCAGGATGATTAACTGGCCTACTCTACTCCTCAAGGATGCTGCATTGGGACGTAATATGAAGCAACAATTTGAATTGTTGAACTTGAAGGCTTGCAAAATATGGTACATGCTGGATGGTAGTTAAGTTGCTGTGAAAACTGTAGGGTCAAAGCCTTATAGCAAAATTTTTTTATATTTGCACAGGACTGGACAGCAACCAACCTTGTGGTTGGATTACATGGAGTCCCCACATCTTCAGTCAGTTATCAAAGTAAAAATATTTTTTATTTATAGGATATACAGTAACTCTTTGGGTCCTAATGAAAATGGATTACCTGTCTGTAAAGAGCTGACGTTTACGTACCAGTTAACCGGAATGAAGAAAATCCAGTTATGAGAATACAGTGACAGCTGGCCCAACTACTCTGTCCACCAAACCACTCAGGCTAGTTTGTACTAGTAGAGTTTTGTTTCTATTTTTATTTTTATTAATTTTATTTTTTTTAATACAGATTTTCAGTGAGGGGCCTTTTCAACCCCATTGGTTGTACTTTTCTGTATTTTCCATTTTGATTTGCTTCATAAGTTAAACCAAGTCTCTTCTAGTCTTAGGTATTATTTCTCAGTTTTGTGCTGATGGGCATGTTTATAAGAACTGGAGAGGTAATTTATTGGAATGAACTAATTGACTTCCTCCATTCCCCCTTCCTTTTTGACATGAATTTTACTACTTCACAAATGAAGAATGATGTTGCAAAGTTACCGTGACGAAGTTGACAAATACCACTAAATGATTATGATTTAGAAGTCACTTCCTCTTGCTGCTCTAATCTGATAAAATGGTTCTATATGACGTTTTCTGACATGGTATTCGATTTTGGGTATCTGTTACTTTGGCACTATTCTTGTTTGCCTTTTTTTATTTTTGCCAGTGTACTATACCTCAGTCCTATTTGAAAAGACAGAAATCTGATCGAAAGAAGAGTCATAGAAACAATAAGTAAAATGATTTGTTTTATGATTTATCCTCCATGTCCAGTTTGGTTAGCTTGTTATGCAATATAAGTGAACTATCAGGTTTTTACTCTTGTGCCCTTTTACCATTAAAATTAACACAAAAATTGCATTCTCTTTTGTTTCATATTTACTGGGATATTCAGTGTTTTAAAATTATGATAGACAATTATTTTTTTCAATTCCTTAGTCACTACACCTTGGTATGCAGTCTTTCTAGTAGTCACCTTGATTCAGTGATCTGCAAAAGTCTTACAAATAAAATATTGAGGCTTTACAATTTATGATTAACTGAATTTTTCAGAATACAAGGGGTGATATATTATAAAGTAGAAATTTTCAGGTTTATTTAGCCTGATAGATGAATTAGCTAATTGTAAAGCAGTAAGATGTCACATAATTAATATTAATATTAATATTAATATTAATATGCACATTATCAGGAACATATTGTATATTATATCGAGTGAGGGATATCAAACTTTCAACTTTCTTTTAAATAGAGATTGAGCATATTTTCCTGCTGTGTGGTGCTCCATTTGATCAAGGCCGAAACATTGATACTTTTCTAAGAGACACGCTTTCTCATTACCTTTGATTTCAGTAAAATGATGCTTAAATGTTAGACATCGATGTTTCTGCCCGGATAAATCAAAGATATAAAGTACAGTTACATGGTCAGATGCATCTTTCATTATCTAAACTTTATTATAGTTTCTACATAACTATAAAACGGACACGAATAGTTTTGGTTTGGTTTTTAAGACTGAAGAGTACATCTTATTCTCAATGTTCTAGGTAAATGAGTAAAATATAGTTCTGGTGGGGTCCAAAGTAGACGTTAGTTGGGTAAAGATACTATGAATGAAAAAGTATTTTAAGCATAAAATGTTCTGCATTGTGAATATGTAAGTATAGTATAAAGATTTCTTTCATCCCATTTATCCCCCTCCTTTAAAATAAACCATAGTTTACAATCGGTAGATCTGTCTATATATAAATATATATTAAAGAGAAAAGATATATATCTGAAAGTTGCTAAATCTGCTTTATTAGACTGCAGGTCACTTATTGCATAGAAACTGGACTGGGCTTTACACTCTAATGTACTTTTTACTTTTCCCAAGGTATGAACTTACTCTCTTTAAGTTGAATTTTCTTTGCTACTTAAATCATTTATGTATATCTGGTAAATTATGACCAAATTTCTGTTAGATTGCATACAGTAAATTGAAATACACATGTGGTACACTACGGGATTGTTGTGCTTTTGCTTGGTTTAGTTGGAAGCAAGGTTTGATGTAGATGGCTTGTTACTGTTAATTTAAGATATTCTATGATTGTCCATTGCCTTTTATGTTGTGTTATGACAGATCGGACTATATTTACTTTACCATATTGTTTTTAGATAAGGCAATCCAAAGGAAAAATGTTTATACTCTTGAATATATTAGCCTCAGCCTATATAAAAGTTTCTTCTTTAAAGTAAGCGTTTCATAAGAAACGGAACTGACAAACTTTTCTACTTGCTGACTCCCTAATTTATTTGTTCCATAATCTTGAGGGACTGCCTTTACCCTTCTAGATCATTTTAAAAAACTAGTTTTAGTACTAAGGTATACTACTGGATGTTTCTATTTTTTTAAGTATGTTCTTTTTCTGACTTACAGTACAACTTCAGGAAGTTGAGATGCTAAGAACTTAGGGTTGGTCTCAGAGGTAACACGGAATACCCACAGTTTGGTCTGTGGGGCCCTGGCAGAATTGTGTGTTACACATTTGCTGAATTTTTTTCTTATAACTTAAAATTAAAATTATTTCAGAGCTTTTAATTTTAATGAAGGGGAAGAGCATGAACTGCCTCTTTCCTGTTCACTGTAGTACAGACCCTCTCAGATAAATCGAGGTCATGCACTGTTCCTCAGGCTTCTGACAGTCACCGCCACACGGTCCCTGCACCGTCGGTCAGAGTTTGGCCCTCATTTTTCACAGTCACTGGATGTTTGGCTAAATTCCAGTACCACAGAAACTAAGAGCTGAAAAAAGAAGAGATGTTACAGGAAGGGAAACTGAACTGTCATGCGTAGCTTTGAAATTTGGGGGAAAACATTCACTGGTTTGGGTAGAGCCACCCTGATGAGAAGAATGAGGTGATGCATAGACTCGTGTCAAATGCTTAGAACACTGGCAGTTGTTCAGGAATAGGCGGGGACCAAGAGGAAAAGAAGGAAGGGGGAAGGGGGAGAGAAAATCGGGAAAGGACCAGGGCTTGGAAACTCTCACTACAATATGGTGTCAAAGGCCTGAAAAGAACTGGAGCAGTATAACCGTGGGGAAAGGATGACGAGATGGGTTTTTAAAATCACCAGTTTTAAAACTTTGATAAGCTTTACTTATATTTTTAGGACTTTGTCAACATAGAATGAAGAGTTTATTTTTCTGAATAATGATTCCAAAAGCTACCATTTTTTAGTGCCTACACGTGCCGTTGCGCTTTATTTGATCTGTTCTCTCTAAGGTAGGTGCTATTGTCTCCATTTTCTAGACAGGACAGGCTCCCAGCGGCCGCCTGCCCGCTGTAGCAGCCGCAGGGCCAGGCCGAGCTGCTCCCCCCGCCTCCTCCGAGCCTGGCCCTTCAGAAGGCTCCACTGGGCCTCATGCAACAGCTTTTGTAGTTCACCCTCTTAAGGAGTCCCCTGAGGAGACATTTCCCTTAGAACAGCTGTTAGGAATCTAGCGTCTATGCCTTTCTCCCCACCGTCCCCAGGTGCACGTCCTCCCCACCTTCCCCTGTGCAGCCATTGCTGCACCACCTGCCTACAAACCAGACCCCCAGCCTCAGTGCGGCATTTTCATTTTTAAATGAGGAAAGAAACATGAACCCCAGGTTTTGTGCCGTTCAGTCACCCAGATCCTTAAACTTAACTATGTACAGGCTTCTCTGAGTCCCATTCGGTGTGAAGGGAAGCTTTGCTCCTGCTGTGGCCCTGCCTCCCGGCGGCGCGGCGGGGCAGCTCTAGGCGGCCAGGCCGTGTGGGGAGAAGCAACGGTAAGCGCTGCCCTGGGACACTGGGGACTTGGAGTTGGAGCACACTGGCTACTGGGAACACCGTTTGGGTGGAGGAGAGGGGTGGTTGAGGCCATTATGAAATGGGAGAATCAGCATTTAACACTGTAAACATAAAAAGAACACTTTCTCTGCCTGCTGTTTGTAAAAGCTCTTTGGGAAGATCTTTTACAAAGACCAATTTTTAAATGTAATTTACCTACCTAGTATAAGTGTCCTAAGACATGTATGTAAACTTCCAAGACTGTGTGTCCGTGTATTTAGAAAATACACAAGAATCTTTATCAAACCTAAAAATATAAACTTGTGAGCACTAAACTGCTTCTGGCTTGTGAATTTTGTTGACTCTTGATTTTTTTTCATTCAATTTTTTTTTGCATTCAAAATGTACACAATTAGGCTAATTGGGGTGGGGAGGACACCTTTGTAAACTTTGACTTATGTATAATTCAGTTATCTTTGTAGTTGAGGTTTACAAGTTTGAATTATATACTATTTTAAGGGTTTTTGCTTGTGTATTTTTATATGAAGAGAAGTGCATATAAGCGCCTCCAACTACCTCCTCACGCTGCGTGGAGAGCTGCTCTGGAGCACAGAGTGGCTCTAACCAGCACGTGTCCCATCATGATGACTTGAAGGTTTCTCTACAGGTTTTAGAAACATTAAAGTATTTCCCCTGTAATTGACACTTATAATTTGGGGAATGGGTTGAAAAGCAAAGTTCAATCACTTTATCCCATATTTACAGCATATTAGATTAATGAATTATAAGTAACTATATAAATTTCACGTCTTGCTAAAACTAGTAATATGAGAAAACATACTAACTAATTATTTAGGTTTTTGTGGTGTTAACAGAACAAAGGAGATCACAGAAAGGACCGGATGGTCAGGCTTGTCTAAGGGATGAGAGTCACAATTTAATTTGGAGAATGGCGAGTTAAAGGCGGGGTGGATGCCCATGTGGCATGTAATGCCCCACCGCTTTAATTGTCATGAGGCAGAAGAATTGGGTGCATTCTGTGTGGTTCCAGGGGTTAAGTTGAGACCACTTCCCAAGATTAAAAAGCAGTTTTTAATAATTACCCAAAGATGAAATGGGATTGTTCACAAAAGTCCCCATGTGCACTGGAGCTGTTGTGGATGAAGGGGGCACTAGCTGGCGGCCTGCTTCGGCAGTATTGGCCAGCATTTCTGTGGGAGGTGCTGTGCTTTAAACTTCTCAGACCGTGATAGTTGCCAGTTGTTTGCTTTGCTTTACTAAAAACAAAATATCTTATGGAGGATATTCTGACACCAAAAAGGGGACAGTTAACATTTAGAAATCATGTTTCACTTTATGGAAAAAATTGCTGCTTGAACTTTTTTTCTTTTTCACTGCAAGTCATCACAGACCAATGTGTGGAGGCTGGTATAGGAAATGGAATTCCTGGCTCGATGGTGAGATAAGAAGCAGAGGTCCTTCAGGGCTCAGTCTCTGTCTTAACTACCTGATTTCTGTACTGAAGACGGGAAGAAAAAGTGCACCACAGATCTCTATTACGTGAATTAAAGGGAAGGAAGCTGCTTCCTCGCTGCCCTGTGCCATACTTGCTGTGAACCCGACCTGACCTTCAGCCAGACACTTTTCTTTTTTCCAACACAACCAGTTTGGCAATACGAAAGCATCGATCTACCCACATAATTAGGTGTGTGTTAGAATCTTAGTGAAAGACTCTTACTTCTTGGCACATGTCCCAACAGCTGGTGAGAGAAAACCATATAACATGGTTTCAAGGTAATTGTGGATTTTATTTTATTTTTTTAGGTTGAAAGAAACTTTAGGAGTAATAAAGAGTTGATTCCCAGACAGGTTGCTATAGTGACTTTGCCATGAATTTTAGGACCCAAGACCCCTGAACTTCCATTGTGATATTCTTTCCCTACATCAAACATATATTCAGTAAGTACTTTAGGTTAGGAATTAGACACTACAAAGTATATTCAAATACAGTACCTGGCACATAGTCTGAGCTCAATATTAAGTGAATGATTATTTAAAAGATATCAGTAACTTAAGGATTTTGCCTGCTAGTATCTAATGGCTGGTAGCTGTCAAGCTATATTTTGTTTAGAAGTGGTTTTGTGTTGTCAAGCACAGGATATGTGGGGTCACACATCCTGGACCCTCGGGACCCTTTTCCCCAATACACCCTAGGTGACCATAGCCAAAGACAGTGACCAAACCCAGTCCAGCAGATACTAGAGATCTCAATGCAAGGGTCTTAAATGTGCACCACCTGCATAGCTCGGAATACTTAGTGACAAGATTATTGGTTGGTTGCTGCAAAATACTTGTTTTGAAATGACTAGTGTGGCCAACACTAATGCAAATGTCAGAACTGTATGCGCGGAAGATGTGGAAAACGGGAAGGAAGCCCAGAGGAGCTGGTTCCTGATGAAGGTGCTGGGTCGGAGGTTTTAGTTGCCATATTGTGAAGAGGCATGTGAGGTGATGGCGTTTACATTTTACCACATGAGACAAGCGTTCGTGTGAAGGATCTGTGGAGCTTAGAGTACTTGTCACACAGCCCCCCATCTTGACTCACCCACTTGGGTTACTAAACTGGGATGGTGGTATTTACATAGAGACACGGGCAATTCTCCAAAGTAGGTTACACACTTAATTGTCAAGTAATGGTCCCCTAAATCATTAGATAAAACAGCTAGCTCATTTCAAAGAACAGCAATTACAGAATCGGATCAGCCTCCAAGAGGCCTAGTCCACGGCCGCATCTTCATTATGGCAAAGGAAATTGAAGACATTATTTAAAGATGACATAAACAGCTAGTTTTATACGTGTGTAGTTCTCTCTCATCGGTGATCATAAATGTGCCTCCATGTAAGATGTTATTGCATAAGTTAAAAGGTGTTGGTTAGAATCCTGCACTTGCCTCTGGAAGCCGGGACACCTAGGCTGTCTGTCGGCTCTGCTGCTGTTGGTGACACAGCACACTCCGGGAGCTCCCCTTTCAGTCTGTGGGCACACATGGATTCAACGGACGCATGTTCAGTACCTGTGATGGAGAATGAGATCACACTGAACACTGCTCTTAGTTATTCTACAAGCCATGGGATGGGAAAAGATGCAAGTTTAGCCACGCAAGGAACTTGATCAAAGAGGCCCTTCATTTCAGAGGTTTTGAAAAGCAGGAGTAATTGGGAGGAGTGGACAGGTAGGATCACTAACAATAGAACCGTGCAGATGGACATAAGCTAGTGCACACACAGCACTTTGCATTCATTCTTTCCCCTTTGACATAATAAAAAGACTTTCACCTTGAAAACATATCTTGAGTCTTTGGGGGAAAATATTTGTTACCCATAAAATTTTTGCATGGACCCTAATATTTTTTACTTCACTGGCAAACAAGTGTTATATTACCCATGTGCATCTTCTTCTGGGACAGGAATATCTTACTTTCTAGGTGCCTCCCGTCCTCTCGCTCTGCTGGACCACTCTAGGGTGAAACGAGCTCTTTTTCAGAACCAGTGAGGACTTGGGGAAGCTGGCGCAGTGGGGTCGGCCTGGATGAGGGGCCTGTGACCTCGCAGAGCTTTCCTGTCCAAGAAAGCAGTGCAGTGAGAGCGTGTTCCACGTAGGTGCCAGTTAGGAAAAGAACGGCACCTCCTCAAAGGGTGAAGCCGAGCTGAGTCCCCCTCCCACGTGGTTATTAAGGAAAGCGGTAGCTTAAGTACCTTTCCTCAATTTTCATGTTTTTTTAGCAAAGCATATTTGCACCTCACCAAAAATCTCTTATTAGCACACATCTGAGTGTTCAAAATCCCACTCATCTCGTGTTGGGGGGTGTGTAGATGTGGTGTTTGTTTTATAGTTTGCTTTCAGTGGGGTTCCAAGTCAGCTGACTTGTTCTGAGAGGACCAGAGAATAAATACTTTTGCTTTGTGGACGACAAGGTCTCTATCACAACTAGTCAGCTTTGCTGGTGTACCACGCAAGCAGACAGAAACAGTGTACACGACAGCACGGCTGTGTTCTGATAAAGCTTCCCTTAGGACATGAGGCTGTGGGCTGCTGGCCCCTGTCCTTAACTTCTCCCTGCACCATCTCCCCACCTTTCTGTCCTGTCCAGAGTTACAGATGTAGAAGAGCAGCAAGAATTAGCACCAGTGGCATCCTTTTAGCCGAGAAGGGGGCTCTGGTTAAACAGTAAGACCTTCCATAAGATTCCATTGAACCCCACATCCCAGTACACAAGGTGCCCCTCCACATTCCCTGGTGCCTAAGTAATAAATAAGAAGAGTCTTAAGGAGAGACTTTCACTTGCCAATAAAGCTGTGTGTCTTTCTAATTCTAGACCCTTTATTGCCAGGGGATCCTGTGTTAAACGATATCCTGGCAATAAAGAAGCCCTTCAACCCTAATGCACACCATGACAGTGACTCTGTAGGCTTGGGAGTCTCACTGATGCCTGCATTTATAAAAGGTGTCAGTACAGTGGACTGTCAGTTACTCGGCCACAGCCTGAAAATGCTGAGCTTGTGAGGAACTGACCAGCGTATCTGGCCTGAACAAGGCTCTGCTGAAATGAATTCCCAAGACCAAAGACTAGCCAACGGACCTGGGAGCCTGTGGCATTGTTTCAAGCACGTGACTCCCCGTGGTGACCCACTGAGGACAACCTGGTGGCCTTTGTGTCACTCAGTCTTTTGCAATAGGAGGCTCTCAGTCACACGTGTCACATTTCTATGGGGAGCAGGGCTGAGATCTTGCTCCACAGCCTGTGTCGCCAGTATGACTCATAAACTCGAAAAAATTTCTCTTCAAGACAATTTAAATGTTGATCTAAAATAGTTTCAATAGTTTTTCAGGTTAAGATTGAAATTAATGAGAACAGATGGTCCGATCCTAAGGGATTGGACCAGTTTTGTTGTTCTAACGGGATACTGCACCGTCGGGCGTGTCAGGTCTATTCTGAGAGGACACCTGATGGGACTTGGAAGCACCATCTGCAGCCCATCCACCCCGTACACTGCAGTACAGACTGAGCTTCGGTATCTGAAGGAACTACCCTCTTCAAGGCCATGAGTGACTCAGCTGGCTCCTCACCTCTCTGGCGTTTGGCACTGTTCGTGACTAATTTCCTTCGACTCCTCTTCTGACCCCAAAAGCATTCTTTGAGGGGCACTCTCCCAGCGTTCTTTCCGTTGGTATTGTCATTCAGTACCAAGTGACCACAGTGACTTCAACCTTGGTGACGTCCATCACTGGCCACTCTTGGGAGTTTACAAATCTTTGTGTAATAACACCATGCACTGTTAGACGCACAAAGGAGTTTTAGTCGCAATCCTAATTAGGGTCTCGGTTCTTTCATGAGCAGAAGGGTCTTTACAGTTATATTCTGCTGTATAGAGTCTCACCATGAGCTGAGACGGCCTGGCAAAGTCACCCTTAGAAGAATTAAAACCGTGATTTTAATTCTTTCTCCAGCCACGTCCACACTGTTTGATGAGGTGGTGTCTGGCTGCCTTATTCTGTCATATCAGCACGTATGCATCTCTGCTAACTACACAGACTCATGGACTGAACAGAAGGACCTTAGAAACAAGGACAGTGTGTGTTATCCCGCCTCTGAACTCATTCTGTTAACGTTCATAAAGCAGGTCTTCTGAGCTTGAGACTCTCCTCCTCCTCGCTCTGAGCTGCATCGAGTTGAAATCTGCTTCCTCCATCGCGGTGCCAGAGATTCATATCCTTCCACATACTGGTCTGTGTGACGGTGGACACTGGGAGGGGCACACTGCATTTGAGCAGAGCTCAGGGCCTTAAATTTTTTTCATTCATAGCAAATAGTATTCTGTGTCTTCATTTCTGTTGAATAATATCAGAATTCATACTTGTCTACCCTTTTCCAGTTTAATGTTTCACTTTTCATTTTAAGGCTAATACTAATATGGAAAACTAATGCCCAATGAGAGGTTTTTAAAGAAAAGCGTCCAGAAATATTTCTTAAAAGTAGAATGTTAATTTGCCTGCACTACACTTAACATGAGATTAAACTTGCTTCTCCAAGATAAGATTTTGTTTGCAGCTTGATATAAAAATTTTAATGTTGCTTAATCCTAGGCTTTCAAGAATCTCATAATTGATTTTTATGCAGTATAATTTTACCATATATAAATTTAATGACTCAGTTCCCTTTAGAAAATGTATTACAAGGAAGATGAGTTTTTTCTTCTAATTGCATTTTAGATCATATTCTGAAAGATGTGAGAAATATTTTGTTTCTATTAAATTCTTATAAAACTTCAGGTCCCTCGGCCCAAGCCGTTCCTCTCCTTTATGCATCCAGACAGATGAATATGGTGGCTGCATGGTTATTGCTTTGAAAAGATGCAGAGCCCAATGCCAGAGCCCGTCCTGTCCCAGAGAGGGACAGTGTCCTCTTCAGGAGGCCAGTGTAAGTCCTAACAATTATTAGATGCTCATCAGCGTAGTATTTTGTTGTCAATGTTTGAACTTTAAAAATACGAGCGAGGGAATTTCATAAAAATAGCTACCAAAATGCTTTTTGTAAGGGTTACTGCATGCTGTGTGAAAGTTCCCGCAACACCCTCGCTGTCTCACCGCAGCCGGAGCGGGGCCTCCCACGCGGTGCCCCGGGGGACCGATTGCATCGCCACTCGAGCCGCTGACGCTCGTGAGAGCAGAGGGGATGGCTTTGCTCTGTAAGCACTACCGCTCACTGACACAGGGCATTTCACATCATGTTCTGAGAGATTAGTTATAACTTTTAGGTTGAATGTAAGCAATTTCTTTACAATATGATTGTGACTCTAATCCAGACCTCAGAACGGCCATTTTGGGGAAAATAAGCATAAATGAGGCAGACATAGTATTTTTTTGCAAGCAAAAAGTGACTAGGTTGCATTAGCTGGTTTTCCACTGTAAAAGTCCATTTTCTGCACATATAACGGAAGTGACTTGAAAAATCAGATTTGAGAATTTTTCCAATATATCATCCTGTCATTGATGTCCTACTTTTTAATAGAACCTTTTTTCTTATATTCCAGCCTTTATTAACATGATTCGTTGTTGGAGATGATTAATGAGGCAACTGCAAAGGCAAAATCCAGCGTTTTGTATGTCCTAAGAGACTGTCAGCTTTATTTTTGTAGCCACATGTGCACACAGAAAGCAAACTTAACCCTGCCATTAAGGAGAAATCTTAAGCCAGTGAAACAAAAGATTAATAGACTGTAATCAAGTACCATCATAATCGTTAAGGTTTAAGTTTCCGTTGTGGGATGAATTTTGGACTACAGGACACATTTAGGCCTTTGTATTTTAGTTTCAGAGTTGAGAGTCAGGCTTGGTGAGAAGTAAAGTGTTATGACTCCTTAGAGCCACGGGGAAGGCACTTCTGTAAGTTTGATGCACAATCTATTGACAAGAGTATTGATCTGTAAACAAGTTTTCATGATACGTAGATGCAACTTAGAAAGTTTAAGAATAAACTACTGAATTTCATATGAACTTTACTTACTTGAGCAGGTATATTTGTTGAATAACTGAAGAATGTGTCCAGACCAACTGGGCATTTTTTCTGGCTGAATTTTATATCTATCCATATAAAAACCTAAGCAACCCAACAACCGGAACGACCGGTGGACCAGTTGCTATGACATGCACTGACCAGGGGGCAGACGATCAAAACAGGAGCTGCCCCCGGCTGGTCAGTGCGCTCCCACAGCCAACCTCCCTGGCCCCGATGGGGACTGAGCAAGATGGCCCCGATCGGCCCTGATCACCAGCCATGCCTAGGAATCCCACCCGTGCACAAATTTGTGCATCGGGTCTCTAGTATATATACACTGAGTGGCCAGATTATTATGACCACCCCATCAATACTTCGGTGGGCCACCTTTTGCCTTCAATACTGCGGCGCTTCTTCTTGGCATTGACTCCACGAGATGTTGAAAAGTGATGTGAGGAATCTGACACCATGCCTGATGAATGGCACCCATATCTTCAGAAAAAAATAACTTCTACTGTCGTGGTAAACACCTGCTTCCCTATTTATAATGGTCTGGCCCTCTAGCAACTTCAGCGCAAATTATAGCTAATTTGCCTACAAACATCAGGTAGTCATAATAATCTGGCCACTCAGTATATATTGATTTCAGAGAGGAAAGGAGGAGAGGGAGAGAAACACCAATGATTAGAGAGAATCATTGATTGGCTGCCTCCTGTGTACACCCCACTGGGGATCAAGCCACCAACCCTGGCCAGAATCGAACCCAGGACCCTTCAGTCCGCATGCCAACGCTCTATCCACTGAGCCAAAGTTGGTTAGGGCTCCGGCTAAATTCTTTTAACTAAATCTAGCCATGTTTTAGATATAAATACAAAGCTAAGTAAGGATCCATTTTATCCTCAAGTTAACCTGAAGTGAATTTTAATCCTATTTTATTTGCCAAAAATAATCTCGATGTAAACATTTTTATTCTAAGGTAACCATGTGAATGTACTGCCTGCTTTTGAGTACCTTACTTCCAGGGGCACATTCTTCACTGTTTCTCTGCCTTAAATGCGGCCTTTCGCCCTGACTGTGACCTTTCTTATTTAAGCCTAACTGGCTAACAAATGCAGAGCAAACCTCAAAAGAGGGGCATTGTTCTCACTTGTAAATAACGTTCTTCAGGGATTTTCGAAATGTGCTCTGGGATCCTAGGGGTTCTTTGAAGATGCCTCCTGGGCGTGGGGTTTGCTGGCAGAGCAGGTGGGCCCTGGGCCTCAGCCAGACCTCCGCAGCTCCCCTTTCATCTAGCTGGCAGGGCCGGTTCTTGAAAAAATGTTTAACCACCAACTTCATTTAAAAACAGTCATGGAAGATGACAACAACAACAGTAATCGTAGCTTTTGAGTGCTTATCAAGTGCCAGACCGTGCTTTAAATACTAACATTAATCCTTAAGAAAAAAACCCTTAAGGTCAAGCATTTTTATGATCCCTGCCTTACAAATGAGGAAACTGAGACTTAAGGAGATTAAGAAATTTGGCCAAGAGGTCACAGCTACTAAGTGATAGACTTTGGACTCAAATCTGGGTGTGCCAATTAGTGTCTTAGTTGAAGTCAGGAATGGCACATCCAAGGTAAGTGTGCGCCACCCGGGTCGGCATTCGAGGCCTATTTACTGCCTCTACTCTACGGTGAGACATCTGGGACCTCACACTTCTGATTAGGACGTCTCCCCAAGTCTAAAGGTATTGCCAAGTGGTTGTTTGGAGATTGGTAGTAGAAAACTACCAAATTAGCATAGATCCTATATGCACGTTTTCATGATGAAGCTATTTTATGGACAAATATCCCTAACTGTAACATCCTCATTCTCACGCACTGCTAAGAGAGGATTTTTGTTTCTGTATTTATATATTTGTAATTAGTATACATTTATAAGCAGGTAATTATAAACACAATACAGTCCTCATAATCAGGACAGTTAGGATTTTAAGTTTCTCTTTGCATGCCTCCTGGAACAAAAACATACCAGTGCAGGTGGAGAGGGGGGGGAGTGGTAAGGCCTGGGGCACGTCTGCTAGTTCCACTGGAGCAGAGAGCTCAGCGGTTTGAAGAACCTTCACTATTCCCACTGCCAGTTTCTCTGCCAGGAACGTCACAGCCCCAGCTGATTGTTCAGGTGCTTTGCCAGGAGGTGGCCGGCAGTTCTGGGCTGTGCCCGTCCTTACTAGGGAAAGCCGGTGCAATTAAAGTGTTTCCTGTTAGGTGCCAGACTCCAAGTGACTCATAGTAGTTCCTGCTTAAGACACGTCAGAGGCCTAAGGCTCTATTTAGGAACTTGCTATGAAATTACCAGGCAGTTCCAACCAATGTTCCCAATACAGTATATATGGAGAGTTAATAGCAAGTAACTTATAATATTCAATACATGAAAAAAAATCTTGTTGTCTTTGTTGTCAACTGGTATTGAAATCTAGATTTCCTTAAATGGATGGACATCCCTTTTGTGAAATTATTTTACATTCATTCAGCAGACACATTAGTGTACAGTATTGAAATGATCATATGACCATTATCATGGAACCCATTAAATCTTTTTTATAAAAATGTTTGAATATGACCTAAAATGTTCTGTATACGAATAAAAAGTTTCTTCCTAAAAGTATTTCTGACGCCTTCTCTGCTCAGTTGCTTGTGAAATTAGACATCGCGGGCAGTGGGAAGGGGTGTGGGTCTCGGTGCGGCCCAGTGCACTGGGTAGAAAGTGCTCTGCAGAGTGTCGACCCCTCCTGCTGCTGAGGGTGTGGACAGGCCCCTGGTCACAGCGGACGGTGAGCGCCGCGTGCTCTTTTCTCCTGGTTTTTGCTTTTGTGAGACGAGAGAACAGAACAGCCAGTTTTATATTGTTCTATTGGTAGCTATCAGGGCTTGCTAAAAAAGACAACCAAAGCCACTGATTCAATTACATGAATGAGTTAATTAGGGTTAGCAGCCCACAGGAAGTGGAAATAGAAAAACCAACCGAAGAACTCTGTGATTCCAAGATAAGATTCCCAGAAATGGAGAAGGGAACATTATCTTGAGACTGGAGATTACACCAGGGTTATCACACGGTGACTGGTAGCAGGTGAGATTTGGTGAGAAAGGTTGGTTATGTGTGTTTGTTTCAAAAGCTGGACATTTCTAAGTCATTTTATTAAAGCATCTAACCCTAAACATTAAAAGTTAAAGTTTTGGATTTTGTGTTTTTAGAGTAAACATGCCACTGCCATTACTTGATGCTACCACATACACACTGCATGAAAAATATCCCACAGAAATAAGTCCTTTTTTTGTTTTATGTTTTTTTTTAAATATATTTTATTGATTTTTTACAGAGAGGAAGGGAGAGGGATAGAGAGCCAGAAACATCGATGAGAGAGAATCATCGACCAGCTGCCTCCTGCACACCCCCCACCAGGGATGTGCCCGCAGCCAATGTACATGCCCTTGACGGGAATCGAACCTGGGACCTTTCAGTCCGCAGACCGACGCTCTATCCATTGAGCCAAACCAGTTTCGGCTTATGTTTTTTTTTTTTTTTAATATATTTTATTGATTTCAGAGAGGAAGGAAGAGAGCAAGAGAGATAGAAACATCAATGATGAGAGCAAATCATTGATCGGCTGCCTCCTGCATACCCCTACTGGGGATTGAGCCTGCAACCTGGGCATGTACCCTGACCGGGAATCGAACCATGACCTCCTGGTTCATAGGTAGATGCTAACCACTGAGCCATGTGGTGGGCTCGCTGGCAATGTATTTTAAGAGTCGTTAAAATGTTCATGCCCCACAATGCATTCCTAGGACACTGTCCCACAGCAGAGAGGATTTTCATACAAGGATGTTTTTGAGTGTTATTTATAAGAGAAAAATAAAAAGTAATGTAATTTCCAATTATGTAGGAATAAATAAGGACAGTCTCATTATATTAGGATTCCATTAATATTTTGAAAGAGTGTTTGATAATATATTATCTTCTGTAAGCATATATATATATTTATATTCGTTAATCCTCACCTGAGGATATTTTTCTAATGATTTTTAGAGAGGGTGGAAGAGAGGGGGGGAGAGAGAAATACTGATGTGAGAGCAACACATCAGTTGGTTGCCTCCCGCACACTCCCTGACCAGGACCAGAGATGGAGCCTGCAATCGAGGTATGTGCCCTTGACTGGAATCGAACCTGGGATCCTTCAGTCCATGAGCTGATGCTCTGTCCACTAAGCCAAACTGGCCAGGGCTATCTTGTGTAAATATTAAGAAAAAAGACACAAACTGTAAAAAAGTAAGTACACCAAAATGCTAACTTTTAGGATAATTTATTTTTTTTATCCTTTAGTGTATTTTCCACTGCAACAAGCAGTTTTTTTAATTAGAAAATTATATGATAAAAATTAAGAATCAAAGTATTTCTTATTAATTTAGAAAACATAGTTCCATTTCATGATTTATGGGAAGGTTGTTATTTAGTTGATTTGGTTGCTATCTTCTCCTTTGCTTTATTTCATTGTCCAAATATACGTATATAGCTTTTCTTCTGAGTTTAAGAGTAATAATGCTATTAGTTTAAAAATATCTGGGCCCTGCCGGTGTGACTCAGTGGTTGAGCGTCAACCTATGAACAAGGAGGTCACAGTTTGATTCTCAGACAGGGCACATTCCGGGGTTGTGGGCTCAATCCCCAGTGTGGGACATGCAGGAAGCAGCTGATCAATGATTCTCATCATTGATGTTTCTCTCTCTCCTCCCTTCCTCTCTGAAATAAATTATATATCTGAAAATACATAAAACCATGAGTAAATAAAAAAGAGACATGAAAAATTCCACCAGAGTTAGTCATTGTTAACATCTATTGTGTAATTCTTCACATAATGTTCGCGCATGGATGTGGCGTCAGGGCTGGTCTCGGATACACACGGATAACGAACCACATTCAGTATTTGCAACTAGCAACTGTTCTGGTGGCCCAGGGTCCCTGCCTGCTGGTGGCGAAATAGGTTGACTATCACCTTTTTCCAGTCTATCGATCAACAAATTGGTTGATCTAGTTTTTTATTTTTAAAAATGTGATCATATTATGCCCTTTTTTCATTTAGCAATATAGTAACATCCTTTTATGTGAGTTAGCGTGGGTCCATTTCATCATTTTAATAGCTGCACTGTGTTTGATCGTGTGCTTAGAAACACCTTCTCCACTTCTAAATTAAGATAGCCATCTGTTTTGTTTTCCAGTTAAGCTTAATTCCAGCTCAGTGGTCAGTGTTTTTCTGTAAAGGGTCAGATAGTAAAAATTTTCAGCTTGTGGACCAGCCAGTCTCCATGACAACTACTCAAGTCTGCCCTGGCAGCGGAAAAGCAGCAAGAAGATACCTAGCAAGTGGGTGTGGCTATGCCCCACGAGAATTTTATTGGTGCACACTGAAATCTGGTTTCCTATAATGTTCACATGTCATTGTCAACCATTGAAAAATGTACAACCATTTTCCTCCTCTTAGCGCGCCAATCACACAGAAACGGGCAGGTCTGATTGGGCCGCACGCCCGACTCCTCAGAGAGCCCGACGCTTCCCTTCAGAGCTTATGTCTTGCTGTGAAGTATGTCACGTCACAACTAAGTTTCCTTCAGTTAGATGCTGGCCTTCTTGGAAAATATTCTTTTGATGGTACAGAGAATCCCGAAGGAATAAAGCAAAAACTCAGACCTCTGACCCAGTTTGCTATTTCTATCACACATTTCCAACCCAAGTCCTAAAACTAAAATTGAGAGGCGGGATGAACCCCTTCATTTCCATTTTAGAATCACAACTCTCCCACTTCTCAGAACCTGAATGCACTCCCCGAATGCCTGGCATGTTTTATCACTTCGCTTCTTTCTTTCTCTGTAAAGTTTCCCCATGGTTTTTATATCTCACTGAGACAAACTGACTTGATATTGGAGGAGGAGGCCTGGCCTTACTGTTGTCTTCTGGAAGCCATATCCCAAGCCTCATGGGTGCTTCTGTTTTTATAGTTTGTGCTGCTTAAGTATTGCTGTGTTTTCTTAATTGACAACCACGCCAGGGAGTAGAGTATCAACAGTGACCAGTATTTAGGCATGTTTTGTTTGCCAAGTACTCTCCCAAGAACCTAACGTAAATGATCTCATTGAATCGTCATGTGAGCCTTGTGTGGGAGGCACTTGGTCCACGGCACAGGTTAAAGACTGTGGGTCAGGAAGGTAGGGACCTGCAGCGCCCCCGGGCCAGGTGGGAAGTGAAGCCGTTCTGAGCCTCAGCCACAGAGCTCTGAGCAGAGCGCGCCTGCAGCCCTGTCATTTTTGTTGTTAATCCTCACCCGAGGATATTTTTCCACTGATTTTTTTAGAGAGAGTGGAGGAGAGAGGGAAAGACAGAGAGAAACATCCATGTGAGAGAAACGCATCGATTGTTGCCTCCTGCATGCGCCCCGACCAGGGCCCGGCCTGGGGAGGAGCCTGCAACCAAGGTACAAAGAAGACTTGGCCGGCCGAAACCGGTTTGGCTCAGTGGATAGAGCGTCGGCCTGTGGACTGAAAGGTCCCAGGTTCGATTCCGGTCAAGGGCATGTACCTTGGTTGTGGGCACATCCCCAGTAGGGGGTGTGCAGGAGGCAGCTGATCGATGTTTCTCTCTCATCGATGTTTCTAACTCTCTATCCCTCTCCCTTCCTCTCTGTAAAAATCAATAAAATATATTTAAAAAAAAAGACTTGGCCAGAACCGACCCCGGGATCCTTTGGTCTGCAGGCCGACGCTCTATCCACTGAGCCAAACCGGCTAGGGCTGCAGCCCTGTCATTTATTTGCCACCCGATGAGGTATAATTTTGTTGTCAGGAAAACCCTGTGAGAGGTTATTTTAATATAATTACTAAGGCCCATATCCCACCCAAAAGAAACTACAAGCTGGTTGGCAGCGTGGTCAGAAGCTTAGAATGAATTCAGCCCAACAAACCAATTAAAAACAAAACAAACAGCCCTAGCTGGTTAGGCTCAGTGGATAAAGTGTCGGCCTGCAGACTGCAAGGTCCTGGGTTCAATTCTGGTCAAGGGCACATGCCCAGATTTTGGGCTTGATCCCCAGTAGGGGGCATGCAGGAGGCAGCCAACCAATTATTCTCTCATCATTGATGTTTCTGTCTACCTCTCTCTGAAATCAATAAAAATATATTTAAAAAAACAACCCTGCAGTGTGATACCATACCACATGCAGACATTTTCAAACACTGTTTTATGTATTATCCTTTTCTGTATAGATTTTTGTATGTAAATATATAGATTTTTTTAGCATGCTCAAATCATTTTTATTTTCTGTATGGTTTCTGCCTTTGGTGTCTTGTATAGAAAGACCTTCCCCAACCCAAAATTATTTTAAAAGGCATCTATTTTCCTTTCAATGTTTCTCTTAAAGGAAACTGATCTCCAGGTCGTTTGTGAGACTGCTTGGTCATTTGTTAGGAAGAAATCCATGTCAGAGAACCCAAGTTTAGTACACCTTTGCCTTGATTTCAGTCCCAACAAGTTGGACAATTTTACTGTCGCATTCTCTTCTCCGTTACAGGTCTTGCCATCTGAATTTATCATGTTCAAATTTAACTTCACGTTTGAACAGATTCAGTTCCCTTTGAAACTGCCTCGTGTCTGTAACTGCAGAGAAGCCCGGAAGTGTGGAAGCTGCTCCTGCTCCCAGAGATTAATCTCGATTACCATCTAAATAATTAGCTCACATCTTAAATGAGCTCTTCAATGGGCTCATTAATTTCCCAGGAGAGGAAGTTTCATTCAGAAATTGCCTGCTGTGTGGCTTTCTGTGCACGTGCGACACACAATGGCTGTTCCACGTGTTGCTTACGGGGAATTGGCCAAAATTCCAGCCTCTCCCCAAGAGCCCCTGAACCCTCAGCGGTTGTTGTGATAGAGACCCACCGTCCACCCAGTGAGCTCGCTGGTTTCAGCTGGGAGGGCCGGGCACTCAGGCCCTCTTCCTTCGAGTTTCCCGGCTCCGCAGAGGTTGTGTGTGGAGCGGCACAGCCTTCCTCTTCTGAAATGCTGCTGAGTAGCTGTGGGTTTCATTCCGCTCACATTTCCCATTGTGTTTTCTGCTTGGAAATGTCAAGCCATGCGGTTCTAAAGGTGAGTGGGAGCGGCAGCGTGCTTCCCGGGCAGGGGTGTGACCTTTGTGCGAAAGAAGAAGAGCAACGTCCACAGGAGAAGGAAGCCCGCCAAGAGCATCGTGTGCGGTGAATCCTCCCAGCGGAGGAGTTATGATGGTTTACACTTCCTTTGGTTATTTTCAAAATTTTGACATGAACTTTTACATTAGAAAATATTTATTTGGAAAAGAAAACATATATTCCCTTTTATTAAAATATATAGGAATAGATATTATTTGATATAATTTTATTTCTGAATTAAAAAATAAAACAGCAAAATGTAAAAAATAATTATCAGGCCATTGACTTATTCTATAGCACTGTAGGGAACGGGAAGTGAAGAAAACCCCAGAACAAGGGAAAGGAAAGCGCCTGGGTGACTGATAAATGAAGGGAAGACATATAGGTTCTGGGTATTGTTTCACATCCTTTTTCTTCCATTGATTTTTGGAGAGAGTGGAAGGGAGGAGGAGAGACAGAGAGAGAAACATCGATGTGAGAGAGACACATCGATTCGTTGCCTCCCACACATACCCGGACCAGGGCTGGGGATAGAGCCTGCAACTGAGGTACATGCCCTTGACCGAAATCGAACCCAGGACCCTTCAGTCCGAGGACCAATGCTCTGTCCGCTGAGCCAAACTGGCTAGGGCCCTTTTCCTTTTAATTTCTTTTATTAATGGAAATGTTTCTTAGAATAGGAAAAAAATCTTGAAAACCAAAAGATTTCTGTATTTATTATTTGGAAGATTGAGTTAGCTCTTTGAAGCATGGGTGATTATAATTTTGCCATTTTGAGAAAACTTATTTATTGAGTTAGCAGATAGAGAAAATGGCCCCAAGAAAGGTTCAAATGAAGCCAGTCAAGACTTAAGTGAACTTGAAAACAAATTCAAATGGTATGTTTCATGTCTTGATCTTGGTGATAGTTATACAGGTGTTTTCACTTTACAAACATTCCTGAAACGCTATACTTGAAATTCATGTACTTTTCTGTGTGTATTACATTTAAATTAAAATTTTTTCCTGTGAAAAAAATCTCACCCCAGCTCTGCTTCGGTCTTTCTGCAGGGCATTGGGGTAACCCCTGTGTTTGTTTCCCCATAACACTTCCTTCACATCCCCAACTCAAGATCTGGCCAATCGTAGCCGCCCATCTCCTGGGCTCAGTGATTGGTGAGTATGCTTCTCAAGCAGGGCCAATCAGAGTCCTTCCCTGGGCACCTTTGTGTTTTGTGGGAGGGACTCCAGGTGGTGGAGTAGGTGTCAGAGGGTATGTTAATTTCTGTATATAATTTAGAAATGCATTCTGCTACATTCTGTGTGGGTATAATCACCATATCTGGTCTGGCTGCCTCCCATGAGCACCCACCTGCCTCTAACTTGGAGCAAAGCTGGATTGTTTTAAAGTATGGAGATAGGACTGGTGCATTTTAATATTTCCCTAAATTCCTCTATTCCTCTCCACTCTTTTTTTTCTTCTTCTTGGTATTGTGCTATTTACAAATGTAATGATCCAGAGAGTCAGGAAGTGATTCCTCACTATCTCATCCGTCCTCTATCAGCCAGCCTGTCGCGTGGAAAGGACAGCTGATAGTCTTTCATATCTTGCTGCTTTTCTTGGTTACACCAGGTTCTCTACCCCGAGGATAAGGAAAATGTACCCCTCTTGCTTTATGGAATCCATGTGAGAGAAAGAAATCCATGTCTTACAAAGAAAAAGGAGCAAGATAAAAATTAGTTTTTACTGCTCCATTTTCAAGTGCCCAAACAGAACACTAGTCGCTAAATGTCATCTGTGTTTGTAGAATCACTTGCTTTAGGCAGAATGGAATTAAGTAACAGGTCTGAGCAGGTTCTGAAGCCTTGGTCCCTCCCACCCAGCCTTTTCCGAAGCTTTCCTTTCTAACCCAGTCCCTGCCTTCCTGCACAGAGGCCAGCCTGGGACTGGCTTAGGAGAAGAGGCCACCAGACAGGCCCGGGGCAGGGGCACTGCTGCAGGCGGGCAATGGGCTGGTTCACCGAGGCTGTTCTTTTGTGCTTTTCTGGATCCTCTTCCAAGGATTCATATCACATTCAAAAAATATGCCAGACAGCACGCGACTGACTCAGTTCCGACTGCTTTGGCCAGAGGAAAGAAAAAGGAGTAAAGAAGATAACAGACATAGAGCTACATGAGTCTAATTTTATTTATTGCAATTGTATTTAATATTATTTTCTCCCTACACATAAGCATCCTTTCTGGTCTTAGGAAAAGTATTCATACATTTCTTAGGCTTCCTTCACATTTACATTGCTGTAGCTTGAATAAGTATAAGCGTGGAATATTTTGTTGATGTATTGTGAAAGCACGTTACATCATTTATCTCAGTAAATGACTTACTTAAATATTTTAACACCAAAATGCCTGATACATGTATGTAAAAGCATACTCAAAATTGGAAAATATTCAAAAATTAAGAATTATGTTGATTTATACATATGTCTCTAAACATTAAAATTTAATGATATAAATATATGTGACTTCATTTCTGACTTTTGTATACTCTGTATATCTGTCTAATATCTCCACATCTAGCCCTCCATGGATGGGGTTCAAAGAAATTCTGTGTACATATAAATGCATTTCTCCCAAATCACCAGGAATGCTTGTCATGAATAATTTCAAAGAGCATCAGAAATCATTCAGTCCATATAAACCTTAAAGCTTCTAAATATATGAAAAGCCATCATAAAAGAAAAAATTACCAATTATGGCAAATAAAAATGTACTCTTTGTGTATAAAGAATTCTTACCAAACAGTAAGGAAAATCCAAATAGACTAATAGGAAAACGGGAATGGGCCATGAACTGGCAGTTTACAAAAGAAGACGTACAAGTGGCAATGATATGAAGAATGCTGGGAAGCAAGCCCTCCCGCACGCTGTCAGTGTGTAGGAAATGCTGGAAACTGCCAGGAAGGCAGTCAAGTTCATGCCTTTGACCAAGCGATGTTGCATCCAGTAATCACTTCTAAGTAGTCATAGGTTAATGCAAGGGTGTGCATACAGATACTGACCACAGCGTTGTACACACAGTGAGAATAAAACCTCGGTGTCCACTAATCACAAATAAAGAACCCAGGCTGAGGAGTTAAGCAAATTTTCCAAACGCACATCAAAGTGCAGGGTTGAATTCATACCCACGTCTGTGCCTCCAGTCCCTCTCAGAGCCCCTAAGCCAGTGGCTCACCTGGAACTTTCCTGAGGTGCCTCTCATATTCTGGGATTCAGAGTTTGTTTCTGTGGTTTTCTATCCCTCCCATGGCTCGGCCTCAGTGCCCTAGGCTCCAAGTAAGATTGTTTTCAACTACAGTTGACATTCATTATTACTTTATATTAGTTTCAGGCGTACAACCTAGTGGTTAGGCATTTATATAATTTACAAAATGATCCCCCGATAATTCAAGTACCCACCTGGCCCCTACACAGTTATTACAGTATTATTGACTGTGTTCCCTATGCTGTACTTCACAGCCCTGTGACTATTCCGTAACTGCCAATTTGCACATCTTATCCCTTCACTTTTCCCACCCACACCCCCAACAACCCTCCCATCTAGCAACCGCCAGTCTGTTCTCTATCTACGAGTCTGTTTTGTGTGCTCATTTATTTTGTTCTTTAGATTCCACCTGTGAGTGAAATCACATGGTATTTGTCTTCCTCTGTCTGACTTATTTCACTGAGCATAATACCCTCTAGGTCCATCCATGTTGCAAAGGGTAAGACTCATGTACGACTTCTTGGGGTTGGGGAGAGGTGGGGCAGTGGTGCTGAACACAGAGCCTCCGACGCCCTCCCTCCATGGCCTCCACGCCACTCAGCACCCAGGCGGCGGGCACGCTGCAGAAGCCTCAGCCCAGTGCGTCACCAAGACCAACTAAATTCCATTGCCTTAAGCCAGTGGTTTTCAAAGAGTGCATCATCACCCGAAACTTGTTCTATGTACAAGATATACAAGATTCTGGGCCCCACCCAGAATCCACTGGGTGCACTGGGACAAGGGGCCAGAGGGTGGGGCCCGCAGTCTGTGCTGTAACAGGCCCTCGGGGACTCGGATGCGCTGAGACAGATGGCTGCGCTGAGCTTGCAGTATACAGTCCAATACGTGGTTTCCACAGCCACGGATTCCACCAACCACAGATGGAAAATACTCAGAAAAAATGTTACGCTGTTGCTGACCTGCACTAGGTAGCTAGGCAACATGGCTGTGCCTGTACTGACCATGCACAGATGTTTTTCTTGTCATTATTCCCCAAACAACACAGCATAACCACTATTTACACAGCACTGATTACATTGTATTGGGTATCGTCCGCTCCCTAGAGATGATGTAAAGTACACGGAAGGATGCGTAGGTTGTATGCCAGTCCTGCCCATTTTATATGAGGGACCTGAGCACCTGTGGATGTCGGTATGCACGGGGGCCCTGGAACCACTCCCCCACGGGTACCGAGGGACGACTGTCTCCTTTCGTGTCACCAGACCACACGCAATATCGGCACCGTCCATGGACCCGCTGAGAGTCTTTTTTTAAAGTTCTGTTTCTAACGAGCCCCAACCAAGCGTCCTGCAGAGTTCCAGGTGAAGCCAAGTAAGCTTCTGCTTCACTCCTAGGCGATGGCGTGAACCCAATGAACAGCAGCCACGTGAGATTAGCTGGTAGGGAAAGCACAGAGACTACCATCAACCACGCGGTGTGACCAGGGGCCAGTGAGAGCTGTGGAGGAGGAGGAGGGGTAAGCACGGACTGCAGACTCCTGTGCCAGCCTCAGGCTTGCGGGGCCACCCTCGGAAGCTGGAGAAGGTCATCGGTGTGTGTACCCCTCTTCTTCTCCAGCCGCTCATGGTGTAGACAAGGAATTGATGTCTGCAGACTCCTGATAAGCTGTCAGTGCAGGTGACTGCATTTTCACAGAATATGTACATTGGTGGGTGGAGTCAAACAATGACGGATGCTGTCTTGACACTGTTTCCACATGATTGAAAGCGAGCGTCACTGTCATCTTTCTACCCGTGGTCCCGGTACACTGCTACCCCCGGGCTGAGACGCCCTCTTTCAGACCTGAATCTCCGATGCAGTGAGTGAGGAGGGCGGACGCTGAAGACAGGAAGTGGTGGGCGGAGACCTGGTCCTGGAGGCAGCGGTGGTGAGGCTCCAGGTAAGGGGACCAGAACTGGCCTGGGAACGTGCTTCCTGGCTTGCCAACCGCTCTTTTCTATCAGGACCCCCTTCTGCCGACAATGATGTTCCAAAATGCGCGTGCGCATGCACACACACGTCAATGAAACATCACATGGTGTAATGTGTGATGCATTTCTTTTTTCTGTTGCTTAGTTTTTATTTCATAATCATCAACTTAACTCTGCAATCCAGCTAGACTGGGAAGGGGTGAGGAAAATATGAACCCGATGAACTGCAGTGAGAGCATGAAGGTGACAGAACATTGCAAGCAGGTGGGGTACAGGGGTGCTCTCCTGGGCGACAGAAGGAATGGTCTGGTGGTTAAGATAAAACGCAAGTCAGAGTTCTTAGAGTTGTCCACAGTCAGCAGTGGTGATCTTCGATTGGTCTTGCCATTCCTGGACCCCGCTCCATGGCTGCCACAATATCCAGGCCTTCTTTCACCTGCCTGAAGGCCACACACTCACCGCCCACCCACTCAGGCTTGACGGTGCAGAGGAGAGCTGGGAGCCTTGTGCTGGGTGCAGCATTTGCCAGGACCTGTATGTTTCAGGATGAAATTCTCATCCTCAAATTTCTCCCCATAGACGGACTTGCCGCCTGTGCCATCATGGGTGTGAGGTCACCACCTGGCACACAAATCAGGATGTTCTGTGGAAGCAGGAACCTTTGTAACCAGATCCTTTCTCCCCAGTGCTGAGAGCATGGAGTGTTCTGCTGTCTTTGGAACTTTGTCTGCAAACAGCTCGAAGGAGATGCGGCCCAAGGGCTCACCATCCATGGTGATATCGAAGGACACAGTGGGGTTCACCATGGCTGGGCACAGTGACTCTGGGCATTGTCGTCTGCAAAGCCTATAATGCATTTCAAGTGCCTGCTACAGTGCCTGGTACATGACAGGTCCTATTATTGTTGTTATTACTAGGGGCCCAGTGCATGAATTCGTGCACCTTGAAAGGAACTGTGGACCGAGAGGCTGCGGTGGGCACAGGAGTGGATCTCGGTCCATCTTCCATGCCCCTGCCCAGCCCCTCCCACCGTGGCCCCTGGTCCCCTGTCTGCTGGCAGCACCATTCCTGCCGCCGCTGCTCCCACGTGCTGACGTCGCCCAGTGAGCGGGGCTCCGGTGCCGGCTGTGGGTGCAAGCGGGGCCAGCACCAGCAGCAGGTGAGAGCAGGGCCATCACTGGCAGCGGGTGCGAGCAGCAGCTGCTGCCCCTATCGCCCCTCAGGAGCATGAGGAGGTGAAAAAGCCCTCAGGGGCGATCGGGGCCGGCGCCAGGTGCCTGCAGTAGGTGCGAATGGTGGCTCCGGTGCCAGCAGCAGGTGTGAGTGGGGTTGGCACCAGCAGCAGGTGCGAGTGCCGGGTGGGAGCAAAGAATTTTCAGTAACCAGCAGAGGCTTGCCCCAATGACAGCCACTGGTACCCCGCCTTGGGCTGGTGCCTCCGCTCACCTGCTCCACCATCCCACCGTGGCCAACGCCCATCATGTCCTGTGCACTGCTGCCTGCTGCCGACACCTGCCATGTTCTGCACGCGCCCCCTGGTGGTCAGCGCATGCCATAGCAACTGGTTGTTCAGTTGTTCCACCATTCATTCTATTTGCATATTAGGATTTTATATATATAGCTTATTAATATTATTACTATTTTATTTTTAAAGTAATATTTTTTCTTTTCCCTCTCATTTACCTTTCTTTTCTGCTATTTAGTTATCTGCCTGACAAATGCCCACTGTCATTCTCTGGGAAGCCCTTGCCACGCCTTCCGCCCTCACAGCCTCCTCTGTGTGGCCAGCCACACCGCGCTCTGTCCTGCTGTGCTGTGTCGTGATCACATTATGCGACTTTGTTGTGCTCAGCACTCCCCTCTGTGAGACCTTCAGTGACAAGCGGGGCTTCGCAGGGCTCACATCTTCAGGGCAGGCCGGCCTGGCCCTCAGGAAGTATGTCAGTGTGTCCTGAGCAAGTTGAGCCACAGAGGAACGGGAAGCCTGAGACCCTGAGACCGCTGCCTTCGTGCAAGAACAGCCAACAGCCAGCCCATGCCCCCCCACTCCGCGTGCCCCGGGCCCCCGCGTCCCCTTGTATGACCTTTCACAGGTTTCACCGTCTTTCTTACTGAGTCCACATATTTTGCAACAGTTTCCTCGTGTGTAATATCTTAAGCTACAATTTGTTCCAGTTTTGTCAGTTTTCTCACATTTTCCATGGAAACCTTTTTTTTCTTTCAGAAATCTAAGACATTGTCAACTAACATTTACTGAGCCCTTACTATTCATTTAGTTGACAGGTATGTATTGGATATCGACTACATGCCAAGCACTGCTCTGTATATGTTATAAAATAGCAGAGGCGGAGACTGGCCCGTCTGGCTCTGTGTGGGATGGTCTCTACATGTACCATCATTAGACCACGTTGCAACAATGAACTTCCCAGTGTCCTGGCGCTCTGGACCCAGAGCACTGGGGAGTTTCCAGTTTCCAGTAATCTCTTTACTCCATGCTGAGTGGCAAGAGGCCGACCAGGGCTCGCTGACTGTGGCTCCTCGCTTTATGGAGTCTACACGTCCTTCTCTGCCCAGCCCGCCCTGGTCAGCGCTGGGGAGGCGCTCACGAGTACTGCCCGCTACCCACCGGGCATCCGCTCCCACTGTGCCGGGGAGGGACTCGGAGCACTTTGCACGCGGCAGCTTGGCCAGGACCAGGAGAGCTGTGCGCTGGTCTCACAGCCGGCATTACTATTGGGGTGATAACCACGTGGCACGGAACTTGGGGGCACCTGGTTTGATTTGTAATCCCTTGTTGAATGGAGGACTATTAAAGAGTAAAGAGAAGAGAGCTGATCAAATTTTCCTACTGACGTAGTATTTAAAAACATGCACAATGACAGACTGTTTTACCCTGGCAAAAAAGACATGAACTCTCCCGTCTGAACCATGCTAACTCTGGGCCACTGGTGTTCCGCATATTCTCGTGGCTGTGGAGCGGACCTCCAGAACTTTCTCACCTTGCACATCTGCAATGCTGTGGCCAGTAAACAACGCCCCCTCCCTCCTGAAGTATGTGTACGTGGCTTTCGTCACAAAGCTCTAGAGTCCGCCCTGGCTCCCGCATGGGTCCCCTAAAGCCCAGGAGAGAGGGAGAGGCCCAGACTGCTGTCCGTGTCTGCCTGGGGGGCATGCGTCCACCCGGACCAGTGGCTGTCCGAGAGCCGTTAACAGGGGCTCTGACCCGAGCAGCACCAGGAGTTGGGACACCTTTTGCAGTTTGTGTGCTTTGGAAGAACTTCTAGAAACTGTTCTAGGAGAGAAAAGGGCCTCGGAGCTGTGGGCTCACCCCCGCCCCAGTGCTGGCATTCTCTCTCTGTCCAGCTCAGACAATAGCCATGGCCTGTACGCACACAGCTCTGACGACACGTCTCACCCACCTGAGTGTCTGCTCTGTCCGCCCCGCCGCCTGCCGCAGCTGCTCTCTGCAGACCTGTGCGCGTTTGGGCTCCGTGTCGGGTCCGGTTCCTGGCTGGACTGCTTCGGGCTGGCGTCCTCTCCTCCTGAGCACCAGCTGGATTAAGGAAATATGAAGAGAATATCAGCATAGGCAGCTGAGCCTCCCACATCAGTGCAGCTCACCCTGCATCCCAGTCAGCAGTTCAGAGAGCAGCTGACTGTGGGGTGCAGCCTGGGAGGGGGGTACCCTACTGGGAACGCCCTCTCTTCTGTTTGGTCATTTCTTTGTCACAAAATAAATCAAAATCTCTGATGCCATCCTTCCTCTCATTCTTAGTCCATTTGGCTCTGCCCGACCATGGCGATGATGGGAGCCACCATGTCATCCTCGTCTGCTGCTGCGGCTCTGGGAATGGCTTTGTGCACACACGCATGTCCAGAGCAAGCTCCAGTACCGGGTGCTACGATGTAACTTTCACCTCCAGTGTAACATGGTCAAAGAGAATCAAAGTGACCAGATCACAGTGAAGGTCACCAGCCCAATGTGATGGGAAGGATGGCTAGGAAATGAGATCTATTAAAGAATCTATATATTAAATCCTAATATGCAACTTGTCCCCTCGGGAGCTCGACCTGGAGACCGGGAGTTCGATCGCTCACTATGACATGTGCTGACCACCAGGGGGCAGCGCGAAATGAAGGACGGCCCGGGCTGGCAGCCAGAAGGCCCCGATCGGCCCTGATCACTGGCCAGGCCTAGGGACCCTACCCATGCACAAATGTCATGCACTGGGCCTCTAGTCTGACAATAAAATGAGAGTTCATTAAGAAACTGCTAATAAATTTGGAAAATGTAAAGGCAGACCCAATCCTGAGAACAGTTTGAGAACTGAGCCAAGTAAAAATATTCCTAAACTATGTTAAATGTCATATTATATCTGAAATATACCAAAATTTATTTTTACAAAGACAAAAAGTAGCACATGCTATTTCCACACTGAACCCTGTATAAAGTGGTTTTGAAACATTGGTACATTAATATAGTCTCTACAGAGAGTTGATTTATCCTTCTCCTACTTCAAAAGTTTCCAGACAGTTTGAATGAACTGTGCCTCTGAGTTGAAGATTAATTTGTGTAGAAGACTTTGTGCTGAAAAAAACCCCAAAAGGTTACAAAAATAATAAAGAAATAAGCAGCTCACACTTTGCTGATCATTACAATAACCTAATTTCTCTTGTGGCTATCTACCTACTAACACTCTAAAAAGCAGGTAATTAAGCGTGTGTGTGTGTGAGTGTGTGTGTGTATGTGTACACATAAGGTTTTATGAAATGTTGCTTTTCTTTTAAAAAAGTATTTTATTGGTTTTTTACAGAGAGGAAGAGAGAGGGATAGAGAGTTAGAAACATCGATGAGAGAGAAACATTGATCAGCTGCCTCCTGCACACCCCACACTGGGGATGTGCCCACAACCAAGGTACATGCCCTTGACTGGAATAGAACCTGGGACCCTTCAGTCCGCAGGCCGAGGCTCTATCCACTGAGCCAAACCGGTTAGGGCTGTTGCTTTTCTTTACAACTATTTTTCCCCCATTTCATTCCACTCCACCCCCTTCCTTTGTATTCTATTCCTCTACCTGTTCTGTTCTGTCCTAGTCCTTTTCACTTTAAAATGTCAATTGTGGCTCACAAAGTTGACCTCACAATGTGCTAATTGATCTGTGGAGTAGTGTGAAGAACACTGCTCTAGTCTAGGGTTCAGAATGGACAGAAACAAAGAATGTCTTCTCTCTTTACCAGCCCCCAGAACGTTGCCCATCTATGTCAGACTCGCTTCCACACTTTTTCATCATTCATTTATTCCTTCATTTATCAGAGGAATAGCTATGAAACCCTGCCATGAGCTGGGTGCCTGGCCGGTTATTGGGAAGGCAGTGATGGCAGGAGAGATTCTGGCTCTTATAGGACCAGCGGCTCTAAGGGAACTTGAGTCAGAGACATCCGACCCCCAAGGGAGGGGCAGTCAAGTGAGGAAGGAGGTGGGAGTGCTCTTGCGTCACAGCACCCAGGGCCGGGGAGTCATTTACTCAGAGCTTCCTGGTGCTAACAATGAGTGCAGCTTTCTGAAAGGAAGGCATTGCTCTGGGCTCCGCTGAGGTGAAGATGAGTAAGCAGAGTCCCTTCACTGCTGCTAGCCTGATAGTCGGGGTGGGCGACACGGGAGTAATTACAATACATATAATAATGCATCAGACCAACGTAACCACTTTGGAGCTGCCCAGAGTTCAGGAATAGTTAAAAACAGAGGAAATGGAGACTGCAAGCAGGGGAGGAAATGACCGATGAGGGCAAACTTTAGGGAAGGAGCCCGGTGTGGGAAGAGATTTTCTGGAATAGGAAGAGATCTGAAAACTTCTTATAGGTTGAGAGAAAGATGGAGAGGCAAAGACAGAGCATGATTAACTGATGCAGGAGGTGTTGATGGGTTTGGGGGTGGGAATGGGGGAGTCAAGTACACAGTGGAGGGACCCACCTGGGAAAAGTGACTAACATGGTGACCTCTTTCTGGCTACAACAAAGGAATAATAGTTAAAGCCTGCAGTAGTATTACATTTATTATGAAAAGTAATAAACATATGGTTTGACATGGTGGGAACTGTGTCGTTAGGTACCTTTCTTTCTTTTTTTTTTTTTTTAAGAGAACAGTTATTGGGTAAATCACAGAGGAGGAAGCAGTCATTTCTGGGAGAACTGGGCTCAGGAAA
This sequence comes from Cnephaeus nilssonii, assembly GCF_951640355.1. NCBI lineage: Eukaryota > Metazoa > Chordata > Mammalia > Chiroptera > Vespertilionidae > Cnephaeus > Cnephaeus nilssonii. Next base: position 51,257,616 of record NC_137089.1, on the reverse strand, counting down.
CACGTTATGGAGGTCAAGGAAGGGCCCTCGGAGCTTGGGAGGGAGGAAGCTGACGGTAACGGGCCTGGGGGTGGGGGAGCACACTGGGTTCTCCATCCCAGGGGTTTGGGAAGGTCCCCAGGAAAGACCTTAACAGAATATTTAGTAACTTTCCAGGTGCATCCATTCAGGGTTGTGGTCTCCACTGATTGATTGGCCGGCCTTCAATGCGGCTGGTCCTGATGTCAGCCAATGGATGGTTTAGTTGCTGGAGCTGAAATACAACTGAGGCCTAGCTGTCATCTCCAGGGAGGAAAGGTCAGGGGGACCAAACCGCACGACCAGCATAAGCGAGGGGAGGAAAAGCCACCCGGGAGCGAGGTTCCGGCCTACAATTAATTGTCCACTGCTGGGCACCTGGGGCTTCCCATCCCGGTGACCTCCTGCACCTGGCCCCTCGTCCTCGCTCTGCTCATGTCTGCCGGTATCTGACTGCCTGCCTACAGCTTCCCTCCTCAAGGATCTTGGCCCTGAAATCTTCCCGAGACTCATTTTCTTGAATGATGTGTAGCTAGCATTTTGTCCTGAAAGTACTCCTCATGTTGCAAGTCTCACTCCTCAGCCCTTTATTTCATCGATTTCTTTGGGAACTGCCAAAATGACATCATCTTTCACACCATGGCCTTTTGTTAACGTGTGATTAAAGAATAACATGCATACAGCGGAGTACAGGAAACCAAAGTGCAGAGCTTGAAGTTCTCACCAGTGAGCACCTGTGTGTAACTTGTACCACTCCTAAGAAACAACACTGCCCGTACCCAGAGTCTGCCGGGATAGGGATCCCTACCAGGGACTCTCTCCACCCAAGAGTGACCCCTGTCCCGACTTCTAACAAGGGGGCCCTTTTCAATAAGAATCTAAGCTCTCCAACAGATCAATCCATATACAAGAAAGTATTTCTTTAAACGTTATCCAAATAAGGATACTATTCCAACCTGTTCCTTCCCAACTGTTTACTCAAAATGTTTCTCTCACTCCTAGTTTGCTTAGTTGGAGTAAAGTGGAATGAAGAATAGGACAATCATGATATTATACTACGTTAGTATAGTTTTGGTAATATTATTTTTTTTTAAAGAATAGGCCAATCAGAAGACATTTTTTTTCTGGAAGGCTCCCTTCAGAAAACAAATATTTTAAAATGAAATGGGAAGAATTAAAACACCATAAGAATGAACCATGGATTTATATAAGTAACCTGTCTCTGGCTATCTTATGCATTTGATTCATTGTATTTCTATTTTTTTTAAAAAAAAGATATGTTTTTATTGATTTGAAAGAGAGGAAGGGAGAGGGAGAAACATCTATCAGTCGCCTCCTGCACGCCCCGTCCTGGGATCAAGCCTACAACCTGGGCACGTGACCTGACTAGGAATCTAACAGGTGACTTCTGGGGGCACGAGACAATGCTCAACGAACTGTGCCTCACTGGTCAGGCACATTGGTGTCCTTTTAAAAACCAACATATGTTTTCATACTACTTACAGAATGAAATTTTGGAGAAAAAAAGGCAAGCCAGTCCGCAGTCCATCACCAGAGATGCCACTGTGTGTGATAGGGAAACACTGTCATGTCCACAGGAGGGAATGGTTAGGTCACGGCACACATACTAGGACACCCTGTATGTGTAAGTGACGAAAAAGGAAGTAGAGCTGCAGAACTGACATGGGAAATATCCACCATCCATCTGTAAGTATAAAGTCTCAGAACTGTGCATAAAATGATGTCTCTCATGTTAAAAATGCACACATGAAAAAGGATTTGAATGTATTTTTTAATCCAAAAACACCTTTGGTCTCACACAGACATGCCTTGTTTGTGTCAGGAGTCATCAAGTAACACTGGATACTCCTAGAGACAATGCTATTTGAGGACAATGACAAATGGCTATTTAATCACTTATTCAATGCATATTTTTTCGGTAAATAATGGTTTGGAAACCAATACAAAGTATCTTGTGGAAATGTCAGGTATTGACAATGGTCACATTGATAGCACTTCCGTTAGGTATTAATCCATGATTTTTAGCATGCCATTCTCTTTCGTGAGACGGTAAAGTCATCGAGCCAGGTACGGTTTGTTCAGATCTATTACGTGGGAAGCTAACTTCGAGATGCAACCAGGATACTCCAAGGACGAGACCGCTGATTACCGATTGCCTTGAAGTTGGTTCCTCATCAGAAACCCAGCTTCTGGGACCCCTGCTGCCCCCACTGCCACTGGCTCCCTCCCTGCTTTTTATGACCGCACTTCCCCGGAGCCCGCCCCGCTCCTCTGCAAGGCCCGGCTGTTCCACCAGGCGCAGCCGTTTTCTTTTCACTTTATTACTACGTATCTGCAGGCTGCGTTTCCACATATAATTGTAATTATTCCTTCAGGCTCTCCCAGGAGATGACACACCCTCAAAGGCAAGGGCGGTGCCTCGCCCCGGCACAGTGCTCAGGTCCTGCCAGTGTTCAGATTATGGAACTTACATAGCAATGGTAGTCTCTAACAAGCAGGTCCTCTTTTCTCAATTTTTATTTATTTATTTTAAATTGATTTCAGAGAGGAAGGGAGAGGGAGAGAGAGAGAGAAACATCAACGATGAGAGAGAATCACTGATCAGCTGCCTCCTGCACGCCCTCTACTGGGATTGAGCCCGCAACCTGGGAATGGAGCTGTGACCTCCTGGTTTATAGGTCGACACTCAGCCACTGAGCCACACCGGCTGGGCAGAGCCTCTTTTAATGAATATTTCCATCTGAACAGTTTAGCACCTGTGGAAGATTTTATTTTCCAAAATGGTCATCACAGAATATCCCGTCCAAGGGGAAGGTGACACTCCTCCCATGAAGTAGTGTGGCCTATGTCCTCCTCTTGCACCTGGGCAGACCTCTGTGAACAGCGCCATCCCGTCAGCACAGGTGCAGTGATGCCACATGACTTCCAACGGTAGGGCTTAAAATCTCTGCGCCTCTGCTTCGTGCCCCTGAGCACTTGCTCTGGCAACCCAGCCACTGTGCGAGGAAGCCACACAGGCCCAGGGGTCGCCTCATGCAGGTGTTCCAGCCGAAGTCCCAGCTCTCAGCCCCATCAAGGGTAGACATGCGAGTGAGTCTTCGGATGATGGCTCCAGCCCCTAGCTGTTGTCACCTGCGGTTGCCGCAGGAAGAAGAAAAAGGCTGTCCCTGTGGAGTGCTGTCCGGATTACAGATCCATGAGCAAATAAGCAGTGGCTGTTGGTAAAGCCACTGAGTACGGGGAGGTAGCTCGTTACACCGAAGGGCCCCATTGGCTCACCTGCCGTGGAAATGCAGGCAGGCTCAGCCCGGAGCCCTCTCTCCTGTTTCCCGATCTTATTCCAGGCGCATGAGAGGCAGCATGGTCCAAAGGAAGGAGGATTAGAACCGGCAGGATGACCCCAAACTAGGACAAAAGTCCCTGGAAAATCAAGGGCCCATTAACTTTCAAACAGAAACATTGAGATGTATTTGTGATGCCTGAGTTTGTTTTTTGAAAAGGCAGAGAACAATATGTTAAGTGACTCCAGAATGACTGTGGCACACTCGTAAAATCTCACTGAGGTGTTAAAATCCTGGTAGAGGTATGGGAGCTTGATTCTCAAAAGCTGGTGTTTTGTGATGAAGAGCCTGTTACTTGCTGCGGGACGCTCGGGGAGATCTGCCCCAAGTCCCTGAGCAGTCGGCAGGAGCAGTGTGGTTGCGGACCTTGTCAACGCTTTGACACGTTAAGCCGCATCATGATGAAAAAATCACACAGGAGTGAGTGTGCCATGCAGACAAGTTAACTGCCTGGCCCACAGGCTTTCCTTCCTGGGAAATTACTTGTGACAGTTAAATTAACCTAAGGACGGGGAGGCTGGCAAAGATTTGCATACTTTCCCCCATTATTTGTGAACTGCCAAGTTCTTTTGAGAGCAGAACAGTGCCCTTTTCTATTAACAATGAGACACATTATTTGGGAGGAAGCAGTGAGGAACGTGGGGCTTATCAAGCATTTCCATCTCTGGGAAAGCTCAGCACAAGACCCGAGCAGCTCTGCCTGGTTCTTTAATGAAGATAGAATGTACTATTTTTATTAAGAAATAAAAGCTATTGGATTCTAATTTTTTTATTCCCACTTAAGTCAAACTACCTATTTTTGTCTTTGAAAATGGCAGCTGCGAGTCCATGGAGCCTGACTTTGCTAACGAGGGCCTTCCGTCCGACAGCCACGCGGGCAGCCTGAGCGCCGCCACCTCCCGGCAGGCGACACCCTCGCTGGTGCAGTTGGAAGAAAGACGCCCACAGCTCTGCTCTTCCCTTTAGTGTTCTTCCTTTCCTCTTTCACCTGTCATCTCCAGTGGTCGCCGATTTAAGCAAATGACAAATCTGATTCCTAAACACACTTCTGAGGTTTTAAAATCAGGGCCGGTTTCTAAAAGGAGGTGGTTAGCATCCATTGTCATGTGATGGCCTCCGGAAACTCCACTCTGCCCTACTGCCTGCGTCTGGGGCTGAGAGTCAGTAAATGTAATTATTAAACCCAAAATATTGATAGAGTCTACGCAGAAAGATGCTCATCTCAGTGTTGTTATCTTTAAAATGTCAAAGGGTTAAAGACTGTCACATGTCTTGCATGGTGCAGAGCTTACACATTACGGTTATGAGGACCAGTGAGCAACTGGGGATCTTATCTGAGACAGGCCGTACAGTGTGGTAAGGAGACTGTGATTACGGCTGTGGGAGGGAGTTCATAGAAAAAGGAAGGAAACACATTCAAAGGCTAACAAAGGTTGCACTAGGTCCTAGTGACTAGGGTGATAGAATAACAGGGGATTATTTTTCTTCTCTCATTTTTCTTTACATCCCGCATAGGTGCTTATGTTATTGACATAAAAGTTTTTTTTAAAAACAATTGTTAAATACTTAACAATGCTTAGATCCAGCAGGAGAGATTAGGGATCATTTTGAGCTGCAGCTAAATATGGAAGAAGTCTTGTCCTATTCCCCAGATCACAGGCATACAGGTGCCATCCATCAGGGGACACAGTCCCCTTGCAAGTAAGCTCTGTTCCCTTTCCTAATTTTCCTCAGAAGGAGTCTTTGCTTGACTTCTCCACATAACTCTTCCATATCCTCACCCGCACACAACTTGCAGTGAACCAAGGCATTCTGTTTATGAGTAGGAGTGAGTAATATTTTTCTTTTGAATTTAGAAAACAGCAAAGTGCACGTCCGGAATTGCAGAGCTGTTTTTTGAGAAAACAAGACCCAGGCTACATGAAGAGATAACGAAGAAGATACAATGCGATGCCATCAAAGGTAAGCCTGGTTTTGAGGAGAAACCTTAAAACTCGAATAGGAAAGCCAGTAAGAAGGGGAAGTGGAATTTGCAAAATAGATGTAGTTGAACCACAAACTTTACAGGCAAGTGTTGGTATAAACAAAAGTTAGATTATAAACAAAACTTACATTACATTGCGGGGGAGGGGGATATTTGGGGTTCCGCAGGGTCTGGGTTGCACCCTGCAGGCGTTTGGCTTGCTCTCCCGTCCTGAGCAGGTTACTAAGCTGCAGTTCCCATTGTGCTTGGAACACAATGCAGATTTGAGGGGTTCCCAGAAAGCTCTGCTCTCTTCCCTCCCCTTTACCAGGCGAGTTTCTTTGCCTAAACAAGTTTAATCATGGGTGATTTTGGTTTTCCTGTTCAATACACACTTTTGTTTAAAATATTATTCTAGTTACAAGTAGTTAATAATAGACAAATGCAAAATTTATAAAAAATGTGTTTAGAAGTGTTCATTTTGCTTTTACTCTGCATGCATCCAAAATAATTCCATCAAAAGCTTATATTCACTTCCCAAATATGAGACTAATATTCCTGAAATTCTGGCTGATGTCTTTTGGTCTCATGAATATCATTTTTATTTGCATATATTTGAAATAAAGGCAAAGGGCCAATAACATTATCTGTGCCTTGCTTGAAGCCATTCCCCCCCCCAAAGAGTTCCATTAAAAAGCAGCATTTTCTTAGCAAATATATTTCATAATTCTGTCACGTGGCTGTCATAGTTCTTTGTTAATATGGTTACAAGAAATTCTCCGAAAAGCAATCAGTTGGGTATAACAGCTAAACTAACTTTCCTCACCACTCAACCCCCGTAGAAAGCGACAGACAGGTCCTGGGGGGCTCCGTGTTCCAGCAGGAGCCCCATGATCGGGGCTCCATGTGGACAGGCTGCATCCACGCTCGAACTAATGCCCGTGGGAATCAGCGAGCACCTGTAATCAGCTGTCACACGATTCATGCGTGAGTCACACCTCCTCTTCTTTTGACAGTAATCCTTCTTACTGCTCTAATTTTTGGATGTAATTTTAGTGGATTTAACCTGCGTCAACTCAAAATTGTGTAATTAATTATACTCAGCTTCAAATATAATTACTGTTTAATCTCAGCCTGTAAGCCCGACACCCAGCAGAAACCCAAACACACAACGGCAGGCATGGGTGGGTGGGAGCCTGTTCAGTTTGCTGGTTCCTCCCAGCTCACCAATTATATAAGTTGTATTTGTTTTTGCTTTAAAAAATCTCAGGAATTAATCAAGTTTATGCCATTAACTTGGACCCGAGGCTTGGAGAAGTCAGGGGATACAATCCTGAAGTACGTTTCCCTTAATAGTCATTTTGAAAGGGTTAGTTGGTGTCATTTATTAAAAAGTTCCTATGGTCACATAAACTTGGTCTATGCTGGTTTAAAAGATTAAGTAGGTTTCTTTACCATAGGGTTTCTGGGTCTTTAAAATGTTAATATATGTTGCAAATAACCTCCAAGAGGTGGGATATAAAATGTTTTCAAATTGCTTTGAACAGAGAACACGCTTTCCTGAAAAAACACACAGCAGCGGCTTTATTGAGATATAACTCCCATATGAAACCCCCTTGTTTTAAAGGCACAGTTAAGTGACTTTCGTGACTGTACAGAGCTGAGAGTCATCACTAAATCCAGGTTCAGAACACTCCATCGCCTCAGAAGCACCCCTGTTCCCATCTGCTGTCACTCTGACTTCCCACCTCCAGCCCCAGGTAACCACCAGCTGACTTGCCTTCTGTATAGATTGGCCTCTTCTGGAAATTTTATCTGGCTTCTTTCACCCACATAATGTTTTTGAGGTTCACCCAGTTTTAGCCTGTATCACAACTTCATTCCTTTTTAGTGACAAATAGTATTGCATACAGATGTACCACATTGTTTTCTTATCCTTTCGTGAGGCCATAGACATTTGGATCATTTCCACTTCTTGGTTACTATCAGTTATTATGAACATTCATGTACAAGTCTTTGTATGGACACATTGTGTTTTTTTTAAAATATATTTTTATTGACTTCAGAGAGGAAGGGAGAGGGAGGGAAAGATAGAAACATAAATGATAGAAGAGAATCATTATTGATTGTCTGCCTTCTGCACACCCCCTACTGGGGATCAAGCCCGCAACCCAAGCACGTGTCCCTGACCGGAATTGAACCCAGGACCCTTGAGTCCACAGGCCAACACTCCATCCACTGAGCCAAACTGGCTAGGACTGTATGGACACATTGTTATTTCTCTTGAGAACTAGGAATGAAATTGAGAATCACATGGTAGATTTCTGCTTAATTTTAAAAAAATATTTTTTTATTGATTTCAGAGAGGAAGAGAGAGATAGAAACATCAGTGATGAGAAAGAACCATTCATCAGCTGCCTCCTGCACACCCCACATCAGGCATTGAGCCAGCAACCCAGGCATGTGCCCTGACCAGGAATTGAACCATGACCACCTGGTTCATGGGTTGACTCTCAACCACTGAGCCACACTGGCCGGGCTCTGCTTAATTTTTAAAGAAACTTCCAAACCGTTTGCACTCCCACCAACAGTGTATGGGAGTTCCAGTTCCACATCTTCACTAACTAGTGGGTGTGTAGTACTATCTGGGTCCCTGATGGCCAATAATGTTGAGCTTCTTTTCATGTGTTTATTGGCCATTTATATATCTTCTTTCTCAAGTACCTATATAAATTGTCCATTTTAAAGTTTATTTTCTTTTTAGTGTGCTGCAAGAGTTCCTTGTACTCTAGATACAAGACCTTAATCAAATATGAGTTGCAAATATTATCTCTGTGGTTTTTCTTTTCACTTTTTAAATGGTGTTTTTTAAGCATGAAATGTTTAATTTTGGTGAAGTTCAATTAATGAAGTTTCTTCTTTTATTGCTTGTGCTTTTTTCATGGTATCTGTGAAGATGCTAAGAGTTTATAATTTTTGCTTTTACATTTAGATAGATGATTCATTTGGAGTTAAACTTGATTGTGATGGGAGAGAAGAATTTAAAGATATCTTTTTGCAAATGGATATCCAATTATCCCAGCACCTTTTGTTGAAGACTATCCTCTCCCTACTGAATTGCCTTGGCACCTTTGTTGAAATTCAATTGAGCATAAATGTAAGAGCCTTTAATATGTTAACGATGTTGTGACTCTCCAACAGGGAGGATACAGAATGTTTCCCAAAATGTTTTTAACAAGGAATCCTACTCTCCCCTCCCCCTCCCCGCCCCCTTTAAAACAGAGGTTCTCCCTGAGCACACTTAGGGAAAGCTTCTCTAACTGCTCAGGACTCTAACCCTTGATTGCAACTTTACTGCTTGCTTTTAGAGCCTGAGCGGCTGAGTGTTGTATTTGAAACTGCAACACCAAAGACATAATTTCTAATAATATGCTTATAATCAACAGAATAAGAAATGCATGTAAGGGCTGTGGAAAATATTTGTTATCGAATTAGGTCTCTCTCTCTCTCTCTCTCTCTCTCTCTCTCTCTCTCTCTCTCACACACACACACACACACACACACACACACACACGGAAGTTTTCTTATGGGCTTAGTGGGTGAAACTTTGGAAGTATGGAGAATTCTGCAATGGTGTTTTTTAAATTTTTAGGGCAATGTGTCTTGCTTGATCATGACATCTGAAAGTATCAGTAGTAAGGTGTTACAATAAAGAATACTTACTTGCACACACTTTATCACATATATGCACACACATATATATACATATATACACGTGTTGGTGATATAGTTTTCGTTTTTAAAGGATTTTGTCTTAATATTCTTATTTAACCAAATATAATGCAAAATGCTGGATAACTGCTTAAACGACCTTGCAAAAATGACAATACTCTGCCTTTAGCATATTACAACAGAAAAAAACTCAGTACAAAAACAAAAAGCGAAATCAAAATGAGTGTCTCTTTATCACAGTATTTATCTGCAGAGGACGAAAAATATAAAGGTCCATGATGGGGGGGGGGGGAGCGGAGACAGCAAAAGTGCATTGTCTGCGCGGAGCCTGGTGCCTGGGTGACCCAATGACAGGCACAGGAGGTCCTAGAAAACAACAAAAAAACAACGCGTAATGCTGCTTTCTGAATATTTCAGGTGGCACTCTCCCACCTTACCTATGAGAAGTGACGGCAGCCCTGGCCGGGCAGCTCAGTTGGTTGGAGCATCCTCCCTGAACCCCAAGGTTGTGGGCTCCATCCAGGTCAGGGCACATACACGAAGCCACTAGTGAATGCCCGAATAGGTGGAACAACAAGTCCATGTTTCTCTCTCTCCAAAGTCCATAAATAACAAAATTTAAAAAGAGAAGTGACTGCATACACAAGTTCCCAAACAGAAAACGACAGTCTTTTGATTTCGACGCCAAACAGACTGTGGAGCGGGAATTGTATTTCCCTGAGAAACGTCAGCGTGTTTAGGGCAGGATTTGGGATGTAAGGTCCCCCTGCCCCATACACACCTTGGTCAGTGTTGGCATTCCTCTAGTTTGAGGCCAGGGCCCTCGTCCATCTCTAGCCTCGCCATACTTTTTAAGGGCCTGGAGTGCTCATCCGAGTTTAAATCGCAACCCTTTTTCGCGAATGGGCTGCAGTAATTAGCTAGTTTAGGAAAATGTACTCGTCCCCTCGGGCCTCGTCTATCGTTCGTTACCTGAAACCAGGCTGGAGGTGCGCTCAGCACCGAGGGCTGTTTCCCCAGGATGGCTGGGTGCTCCGGGCCACTCCCCGCAGAAAGGCCGTTTGCAGAGGTGGTTTCTGACGGTTTGTCTTTGGCCTGCGTGCGTGGGCTCGTGTTTTCTCCCCGGGGCCTGTCACGCTTCCCTGCAAGGCCCGTTCCTCGAGGCAGAGGCGCGAGGCGAGGCCCGCACCTAGTTAAACAGCCGCCGCGCGGCCCCCGTGACCCTGGCAACCGCGCGGTGGGCGGGGCCGGTGACGTCACGGCCAGCTGCGCTGCCGGCCGACCTCCGGGTCTCGCGAGGGCTGGCGGGTTGCGGAGGGATGGAGAGGGCCTGCGTGCCGCGCCAATACCGGGCACCCACGTTACTGTCCCGCGCGCGGGTGGCGGGAGCCTCTCTCTCCAGCCCCGCGCAGTTGTGCGCCGCTGGACAGTTGCAGGATGGATGGGGCAGGGGGCCGATGGAGCCGGATGCAAACGGGAAGCCGCTCCCGCGAGGGCCCGGGACGCACAGCTTTCCCAGGAGAATCCGGGTCTGGCAGAGCCTCCGCCGCCCTAAATGGAACTAGGGAGGCTCCCTCCCGGAGCGGCCCGCCATCTGGAGAGCTCGGAGGGCAGGGGAAGAGGAACCCGTGCAGTGGTGGGACGATGCAGTTGTCCACCGGGCTCAGCTTATTCCAGGCGAGAAGACCGATAGGAAAGCAACGTATTTGCAGTCATACGGAAACCAGCTGTTGGGAGACGCTTTTTGTAAAACCGCAGCGTCGGTTCCAGCATCGGCACACCAGTTCCTCCTTTTGTCTGTAAAGCTCTGATGCAAACCACCTACGGGGTGGTTACAGATAAACTCCCACATCACTGCCAGTGACCACTAGGCTGTTTCTCAGCCTGTTAACCTCAGGGCTGCTACACCTTGCACATGAAATAACAAATGTAGTTGGTGAGGGATGACATGGGTAGGAAATGACCCGCAAATCTGGAAATTCCAGCCAAGTGATTATATATCCCTACTTAATGACTTGCATTCTTCACATGTCCATTCCTTCTATTGACTTTGCAAAGACAAACGCCCTTTGAACCCAAACATTTATTGACCCCAGTCCCAGACAAGTCACGGAAGAGGCCAGAAGGGATGCAAACCATCTACTTCCAGCCCAAGTACAATTGCAGGGACTGGCTGCTCAGTTTGCCGCCCCTCCCTCCCCGCCCCCAAACCCTAGTCAGATCTGATTGAAAACCGTCTTCATACAGCCATTCCAACTATAAGTACAGATATATTTACCAAAGTGAATGTGATTTTTCAGCTGCTCACACCACTGCTTCCTGTAGGTTGACTTTAATTACCTTAATACATTCATTCATTTTGATTAAATTAAAAAGAGGGGAGAAGAGGTAGGTTGTGAAATGACCCGAAATAGACACCTATCCTCAAAGTGTCCATATACTCTGGGAAATTTTCCAGAGGAAGACAGTGTTAGTTAAAGCAGGAAAGGTTCCCATGCTGGGTTAACTTAGACTATGTTGTTCATTTGCTTAGAGATATCAGAGGTGGGACACATTTCCCCCATTTATTTAAAACCAACTTCTAGATACTTCTTGTGAATTATAACCTGTTCTTTTTTTAAACATTTTTTTTCAGAAGTGTGGACAGAAACACCTTTACTGTTTAGAAAATGAATTTTATTTTCTAGGAAAGTAGAGAATGTGAGAGCACTTACAAAGGAAGGTTCATTGTCATAAAACTTGGATGTCAGAGTGTTGTTTGAAGGGCAATATTGCCATGTACCCACGTGTCCATCATTTTAGAATCACTGGCAGTCTGTCTGAACCAGCTCTTCCCCTCAGTGTTGCACTGCTTTGGGGAAACATCACACTTTTTATACTCCAGGAACGTAAGTTTATTTCAGAGAATGGTAAACAGGGTTTGAAACCCTGCACAGAAACTAAAAGGAACTCGTGTGTGGTGTGTGAGAAACTGTGGCGGATCAAGGATGGCTGCAAATTCTTTGTCACCACCTCCCCCTGCGTCCCCCCGACTTTCCCAAGGTGGAATTTATTTCCTCTCCCCTTGAATATGGGTGGCTCTGGGCCTGCTGAATTAGTAGAAAGCCTGGGAGGTGGTGGGGTGCCCCTCAGGGTCTAAGGCTTAAGACGGCCTGGAGGTTTTCATTTTCTGTCTTTTGGGGAGCCCCAAACTCCCACACCGAGGGGCCCCCTGCCCTGCCTGGAGGGGGAGGAGTGGGCTGCAGCCCAGCCACCCTGTGGAAGGCACCAGGGGAAACCAGCAGCGCCACCGGCTGAGCTGTCAACCCACAGAAGCTAGAAAGCAAACAAAGTGGTTGTCATCGTAAGCCACTAAGTTTGGGGTAATTTGTTTCTTAGCAAGAAATAACCAAAATAGAAAGCAAACCACTCACTGGCACCATCTCTTGGTTAACAGGGAATAGCTTTGCTTTATTGGAAAGACAGCTAGACTGCTTCTATGGATTGAGTTTTGGCTGATGATTTCTTGTGAGTTACAGAGGGTTCAGGCAAGGGTTCCTGTAATTAGCAGGGGGTGGGGAGGAGAGATGGACTGAGAAAAGACCGAGGGAGTAGGGGGCAAGGAGTGACCGTGGGGCCTGGGCTGCTGGTGGCAGAAAGGAGGAACCAAATGAATGCTGTGAATAAAACCAGTGACCCCGAGGCAGTGTTGAGAGGAGTGGGGAGGAGTGATAAAAATAAATGCATGCTTATTCAAATACACATGTTTCTTCGTATGCCACATCAAATTACCTTCTCCACTGCATTGTGGGAAATGCTGCCTAGAAGGAACACCCTTTTTATACCTCCTGGCTCCTTTTAAGAAGTCCTTCCGAAGAAAGTAAGTACATAGGGATTTTCTCATTAAAAAACCCCCAAACTGGGACATGTTTTCTTGCACAATGGAATTCAGATCTTTCTTCATTGCTCCATGTGACATCTGGCCCCATCAACACGATTACACAGACACATTCACACAGAGAAACACACACACACACACACACACACACACACACACACACACACACACTCTCACAGACCCACACTCTAACAGGATGTTGTTCAAACTGGCAAACATGAAGAAAAATTTTCAACTTTTATATTTACGGAGTTTATTTGATACAAATGTTTTGGTATATTTGAAGGAAATTATTTTATTCACGTTTTCCAACATGTAAGAATAAAACCATAAAATTAAAATTACATCTTTGATTTGTATAATTATCTTCGCATTTAACTATAAAATTGAGATTTTTGTTATTAACCTTTCTTTAAAAATCAAAAAGAAAGTATGCTCCTTGGGTAAAAGTAAAGCTTCTCTTGATTTTGAAAAATTCCAGTTTTTCCACCTCTGGGAGGCTTGGGTTATGGCCCCGTGAGCACGAATTTCCGTCCCCGGGTCTTCCTTCATAAAAGGACGGATCCCTGTATGGAGCTTCCGAAGCTGCAGAGGGGGGATCGCTCGGCTGTGTCTTAAAGGTGGAATAGGTTGAGTTGCACATAATTTTAAAAATAACTTATTGTTGCAATTGTTTCTTTCCTTACCCAGGAGTTACAAAAGCACTTTCTTTCTTTTTTAAAAAGATTATATTTTATTGATGTCAGAGAGGAAGGTAGAGGGAGAGAGCAATAGGAACATCAATGATGAGAGAGAATCATCGATTGACTGCCTCCTGCACACCCCCTGCACACACTGGCCCAGCACAAAAGCATTTTCTTAAAATTCCTAAGCAGTTAATTATTTGGGCTATTTTTTAAAATGCCTGGATTTTAAAAAATTGCATTTAGTTAGAGGACTTCCTAGATACCCCTTGTGGTTTATTTTTTATTGAGAAACATTGATCCATTGCCTCCGACTAGAGATTGAACCTGAAACCTGGGCTTGTGCCCTGACCAGGAATTGAACTATGACCTTTCAGTGCAGGGGACGATGCCCAGCCAGCTGAGCCACACTGGCCAGGTGCCCCTTTTGTGTTTTAGAGAGAGCAAAAGGGAAGGGGGAAAGAGAGAAACATTGATGTGATAGAGACATATCAATTAGTTTCCTCCCATAGGCACCCCGACTAGGGCTAGGATCAAATCTGCAACCCAGGTATGTGCCCTTGATCAGGAGTCAAACCCAAGACCCTTCGGTGCATGGGATGATACTCTAACCACTGGGCCACCGACCAGGGCCATTTAGTGTTATTTTTAAAGGAACGGGGTTGAATAGCAGTTACCATGGGACAAGGAAAGAAGCTTGTTAGGGAATCTGGAAGCCAAGGTGTGCGGGGTTAGAATGTGATGGGGAGACTGCCTGCCTAGCCCACATCAGGCCCTTTCCCCGGGAGGGACCTGGCTTCCCATTTAAATCAGCTTCTGACGCAGATGACTGGCTCAGGGACACCACGTTGAGTGACATCAGGCCCATTTTCACCCTGTGTCTGGAGAGGAGGTCAGAGATGGCCAGTGTGTGGTGCTCCCTGTGTAAGGTGATCTGAACCACGCCCTTCTGTGACCTCGCCGGCCACGTGTCCAGAGGAGCCGCAGAGCTGGTCACAGAGGTGACAAGGTAGGCGGCTTCAGGAAGGGAAATAGAGGCAAAAGGCAGAAATGGGGGGGGGGGGGGCTGCCTTGCTCCTGGGGCCAGGCTGCACGCAGCGTGCTCACCTCCAGGGCCCCTCCAGTAAACGGGTGAGCATCCTGAGGCATCCAACCGAAAGCGGCAGGAACATGCTCGCCTAGTGGCGGCTAACGAGGAGGCTCAGTAAAGAAAATGTCCTTGGCCCAGAAGTTGGGTTCTTAGGCAGCAGAAGGAAGGTGAACCCCGACTCTGGCAGCCGCACAGGGTCCTTGCACAAGCTGGCCCACGCCTGCTCCCCCTCCCCTCTCGGCTCCTCCAGGTTGGCTCCGTAACCAGCATCCCCGGTCCCAGGCCCTCATCCCTGACTTTTCCTTCAGGCTATAAAGAAACTCACTAATGATTTCAAATCAGCACACTTCATAAAACACGGATTTTCAAGTAGATTTCATAGTAACAGTACCCTTTATCTTTATTTCAAGATTCCACTAGTCAATTAGCTAAGAAATGTTCTCTCCTTTCTCCTTCACTTCACCTGCTGAGCCAGGATCACCCCAGCTCCACCAGGCTCACACTTCTGGTTCCGAGCCGAAAGCTGCAGCCAGTCCTGGAAGTTCTGAGCGTCCAGAGCCTAGGAGTCAGCCTCTGCTGTCTCCCGATCCAGGTGCGAGAGGCGGGTCTCCAGGGGTTCCCCCCCCCCCGCCCCCCAGCAGGAAAAGCCGCCGCGCCCAGCTGCAGGCCTCTTCCAGTGACCCTGGTATCAGAGCAGCAGGCAGGGCGCTCCATCTGGCTGAAATGGGGTGTCCATGGGCACTGGTGTTTGGGAGTTGGGGGGGTTCCCCTCCACCCCACTCATGGATCACCATGATGGAAGGATGAAGAGGAAGAATGGAGAGGGAATCCCACCTTCACCCTTTATGATCTGGGGTCAGTCCTTCGGCCTCTCCACTTCCCCCACTACAGGTGGGCCTCGCAGGGCTGTGTGCGGAGTGCGGAGGGTGTGTCTAACCCTACCGCCCGCAGAACATCAGCTGGTCTTCGTATCCAGGCAGAAGGCCTGTTGGACACCTCAGCCTGTCACTCTTGTCCCCGTTCAGCTTCTCTGCCAGCATCGCCCTCATCCCAAGTCCTGTCTCCTCTTCCACTAAATGACGTGTCCTGCGGACACTTGTTTTCTCACGTGGCAGTCAGGAGTCCTGCTTTATACGGCCCCTTTTTCTTTTTTTTTTTAAAAAAATATTTTATTGATTTTTTACAGAGAGGAAGGGAGAGGGAAAGAGAGTTAGAAACATCGATCAGCTGCCTCCTGTACATCCCCTACTGGGGATGTGCCCGTAACCAAGGTACATGCCCTTGACCGGAATCGAACCCGGGACCCTTGAGTCTGCAGGCCGACGCTCTACTCACTGAGCCAAACTGGTCGGGCGGCCCCTTTTTCTGTTCCTAATGCTAATGAGGTCCAGATATAGTGTTGCAGCTTTTATTTTTCTAAGAAGATATATTGCTTCCTTTCTGTGTAAACAGTACACGTGCTTAGAATTATTTGGTGATCAATACTAATTAGGTATTCTGTTCAGTGGATGCTTAAAGTTTTCATTCCAGACTTCCACCTAGTCACTTTGGATTAGTTAACCCAAACTCTGTATTGATTAAATTGTCATCTTCTTGTTTGACCTCCTTTGTAAGAAAAAACAAAAGCATTCAGTTGTATTCCTTTAAATGTCAGACTTAAAAATCAAACTGTGGGCATAAAAAAGAAAAAGCAAGGCATGCAATTATGTTACAGCAAAATGCTGCTTATAAATTCAATTAAAATGAACTTTTGTTGAGACCAAAACTAGAATCCTATGAAAAATAGTTAGAGCCTCTCTTTATCTTTCTCTCTCTCTCTCCCTCCCCCCATTCCTTCATTCTTATTTTCTAATAAATCTTACTCAGACTGGGACCCCACTGGGAAATTTTACTTTTAGTTTGGGGAAATGTCAAATACCAGTGGTGGGAATATCAGCATGATTAAGTAACATTGTGAATGATCGCTTCTCTGTCACATGTGTTAAAAATAGTCCAGGGTATTTTTCCCCCTCTAAATTCTGTAAAAGGAAAAAAACTACCTTTGGACTAAAGTAAGGAGGGAGTGCTTTCCTAAGGGGAAACGCAGGGCGGTGAGCCTCAGCAGGCAGGGCACGTGCCCCTCCCCCAGCTCTCGGGGCCTTGGGACCCGCACACAGGCCGCCAGGGACAGTGGCTCTGGAGGGGCAAAGGCCCTTCGGTTTTCAGTGGGAGAGTAAGTCCTGCTCTCTGGAACTTTCTGGGGGCCTCGCCTCTGGGGCAGGGGTCTCACCCTGTCCCCAGTAAGGCAGCTGAAATTCAAACTTGACCCCTCAGCCGAGTCTGAAAAAACAGCTCTTCGCTTTAGTTCTCAGCCTAAAAGATGGGTCTCATCACCCGTAGTGGTTCCCGCCCATCTTCCCATCTGCCCCCCTCCCTGAGCACCCTGACCTGCAGCCCAGCACTGGGGACCCTGCATAGGGAAACAGTAGCCTGTTGCCCACTTTGGTCCCAAAAGCTCCACTCTTGTGTTTTCAGCACTCCTTCCGCCCCGAGCTGAGTCAGCGGAAGGACTATAGGACTGATTCAGACAGAACAGCGGGGAAAGATGCAGGCCAAAGATTTCCGGGCAGGGTGATTCTAATGATCTATTCCTAGAGGCCAAATTCAGCAGGAAACTCTCAGCCCTCACTTGACTTGGCAGGTGCAAACCGACAGCAGGTGCTGCTTAGTCTGTGCCTCCTAACTTGCAGGTGCCCAAGACTTAAAGGTAATAAAGAAACTAGTCAAAATATAAGCAACAGGACAACCCCAACCCCAGGAGGCAACGGATCGATGTTCCTCTCCCTCTCGCTCTCCTTTCCTCTCTCTCTCAAATAACATAACATAACATATCCTCAGGTGAGGATTAAAAAAAAAAAGGTATATACAAGTTAAAAAGTAAGATGGGTTATCACTGAATTCAGAATATGTATTTTTAAATATTGCCAGAACTCTAAATACTCATGTGAACATACAGGAACAACTTGTGCTGAGTAGATTTGGGCCTGGCAGGTTGCTGTTTTCTGTATTTCTAAAGTTTACAATATTGCATAAAAATTTATTATGGGAAAACTGAAAAAATAGGAAAGTAATGACTCATACATAAATTCACGTCTACACAATGCCACAAAAACTGGAGGATATCGAGAAATTCAGTTAATCTGTAAGCGTATTTGACCCACAGTTAATTCAGAGCTATTCTAGGTAAGACATAAGGGAGGCCCCATCCTGTGGGAGGTGAGGTCACGGAGCAAAGGACCTTGCTCAGTGATGGCTGCTTTGGGGTCTTCATTCCTGCAGCCCTGCCCGCTGACTGCTGCTGTGCGAATCTGGGCAGGTTGTAGGTCCTCTCTAAGCCTCGGTTTCTTCATCCATAAAATGGGATAATACTGTATTAGTATTTGCCTTCTAAGTTGAGTAAATTTAAGTAAAATGCTAATATCTATAAATTTGCCGAGAATAATGCCTGGAATGCCGTGAGCCCTCAAGAAGTCCCACATCAGCTGGCCGGGCGGCAGAGACTGGGCCATTCATTTCGTGTCCAAGCAAGGGAGCATTTACAGCTTTATAGATGCAGTGGGACCTTCACCTACGTTTTCCATCTTTTCTCTTCTTTTTGGTCAACGATAGAGTTGAAACCAGATGGGATGTCATATAATTACAAACCTACAGCTTTCCTGTTGCTTTTAGATTGGTACCTAATTTGGGAGTGTGTGGGTAGATGAGACCAAAAAGCATTCCTTTGAGTAATACCTGCAAACAGGAATTAGAGATTACAATTTTCAGAACAAAAGACAAAGCGAAAGCCCTGGTTCTACACAGAGAAATCCTGCTTTAAAACTTAGAGGATGCTTTGACCTTTACTTTATGAAAAACGGACGGACAATCTTACATTCGTTTGGCCTATTTTCTGCTGGGTGTGTGTGTGTTTTTTTAAACCAAGTCCCCGGCCTGAAAGCTTAGCCTATTTATGGCGAGCACTGTTTTTTCAATTAGGTTTATTTCCATTTTCCCATAGGCCATGTGAGCTGAGAACGTCCACAAGTTTATTTTTCTTTCCCTTTTCCTTGCTGTAATAATTTTAAAATAAAATATACAGCACTTAAATCTACTGGCTTTCTTTTGAAACCCTAAGTGTGAAATTGTTTGTTCTCACACATTTAGGGGTGTGGTCTCGTCCAAGTTTGTGGGGAGCCCGCCCAGTGCCACCATCACCCCGTTTTGCCCACTTCGTGAGGTGCCCTGTGAGCCGATGCCAAGCAGATGGCCCCGCAGAACCACGATGAGTTTGTTAGTTGGCTTTTCCCAGAAACTTCTGGACATCAGATAATATTGCTTCAGTTCCCAAGCTCAGAGTGGGCAAAACGTCTTCTCCACGGCCCCTCATTTTTGGGGGGAGAGGGTGGGATTAAGACCAAAACCCTCACCCCCTTTCCGAGAGTCCGGCCACAGAAGGGAGGCTCTGGCCGGAGTGGAGCGGGCGCGGGTCCGGCCGGCAGTCGGGGCCCGGAGCCCGCGGGGGCGGGCGGCGCGCAGCTGCAGAGCGGACTCCAGTCCCCGCGCGCCCGCGGCTCCGCCCAGCGGCGGTCACCCGCGGGCCACCGCGTCCCCGCCCGGCCGCCGGCTCCCGCGCCGCCTCCCTCCCCGGGGACCTGGGGCCGGATGGCCGCCCACTCCCGCCGGGGGCGCGGTGCCCCGGAGGGCGGAGCAGGGCGGAGCAGGGCGGAGCCGGGCGGCCGGCGCGCCCTCCTCCAGATCGCGCCCTCCGCCCAGCCTCCCGTCCCTCGCGTCCCTGCCGGCCCTCCTCCCTCCCGCTCAGGCTCCCTGCCCCCCACCTACGCTCCCGCCCGCTTCCCTCCTTCCTCCCGGTCCCCCTCCTCCCTCCAGGTCCCTTCCTTTCCTCCTCCGGGTTCCTCCAGACCCCCTCCTCCCGCAGCCCCCTCCGCCAGGCCCCTCCTTCCCGCCTCCGCACACCCCTCCCCCCTCGCCCCTGGGCCCCGCCTCCCCTCCCCCCGGCTCCCCGGCTCGCGGGGCTCCCACGCGGTTGCTATGGAGGCGCCCGCGGCCGCCTGGCGGGAGCTGCCCTGGGGCCCGGGGACAGCGGTGGCTCTGTCCGCGGCCGCCGCCTCGCCCCCTCGGGCCCGGGAACAAAGCGCGCCCTCCCCCGCTCGGGAGCGTCTGTGGGCCGCCTGCGCCCCGGCCCGCGGCTGAAGGCCGCCGCGAATCGCCGGCCCCAACCCCTGTGCGCAGGACCCCTGGGGTCGGGGTGGCAGCTGCGCGCCACCGAGCTACCTTCCCGGCCCCCCAAGGTCGCCCCCGCTTCTCCCCATCCCCACCCCCATCCCGGAGGTGCCACTGGGGCCGGGGACGGCCAGACGGTCCCCTTTAACGGGACTGTCCCTTTCTGTTGGGGGCTGGAGCCACGTCCCGGCCCATTTGCGGAGGAAAATGGGGTTTGTGTCCCCAGTTCAGTGCCGTGCCCCACAGCTGACGGCTCTCCTGTCCGGACCCCGCAGCGTCCGTCTAAGCGGCTTTCTGTGTGCGGCCGTGCGCGTGCGGTGGGATTGGTGGGACCGGGCAGCTCTGAGGTCGGGCTCGGAGAAACGCCGCGTGCGCACCGGCAACGATCCGCCCGGGGCCGCGCCTCGCCCCGCCCCGGGAGCCGTCTGCCCTGGACCTGGGCCGCTCGGTTTCGGGACGCAGAGCTTATCACTGAACCAGAGCGCCACGCAGCCTGGATCGGAGGGCGGTTCCGAGATCCTTACCGTGCACACTTGGATCTTTGGTCTGCTTGTAAAAATGGGGAGGCTACACGTAAAAAGAGGCAATAAAGAGGGCCGGTGGGACTTAAAAACTATTGATGAAAGATCTGATCTAGTTCTTGTGATTAAACCCTTTAACTCGGCCGGTGTGAGTCCGCAGCTGGCAGAAAGCGGTCGTCAGTTTAAAATCAGTAGCTTAAGGCGTGTATTTAAATGACAGTGTCAGGACAGGGAGGAACTTCATTCCAGAGAGGAGGTTCAGTGATCTCCCCAAGATCAGACGCTCTGGAATTTATGATCCCCATTGTGCGGATCCATGAAAGGTGGGCGCTTTCCAACACTAGATTCAGGAGCCTGGGAAATACCTTAACCAGGAAGGTCTGTACCCGCTCCACCAGCCGCTGGAGCCACCAGCAGGTCACTCCCTAGAAGACAGGGAGGGAGAGGAATTTTTCTCCTCAGCCTTTATATGTACGTTCATTAACTTTAGCTCTATCGGAGCCAGTTCTGGCCCCTAGAATCTTCCAGAACCCTGAACTGGAACTGGTGACTTTGTGTCCAACAGAGCAGGTGCTGTGTGACAAGATGGAAAACGCATGGTTAGGATTTGTGGGAAACAGGAAATCAAAGCTGGGCTGGAACCCTGTCATGTCGTGTGTGTGTGTGTGTGTGTGTGTGTTTTGTGTGTGTGTTTTGTTTGCTTTTTTTTTCTTTTCAGGTGAGAGGACAAGTGAGTATGACGGAACCTGCACTCACCTTTTAGAAGGTAGGGTGGCTAATTTGGAAAGGCTTTGAGCTCCACAAAACACCTCTGGCTATCTTTATCGCCAATGAAAAGAATCCTTTCCTGCTCAGTGCTTGAGTGTTGACCTATGAACCAGGAGGTCACAGTTTGATTCCCCGGTCAGGGCACATGCCCAGGGTGCGGGTTGCGGGCTCAATCCTCAGTGGGGGGTGTGCAGGAGGCAGCCGATCAATGATTCTCTCCCATCATTGATGTTTTTATCTCTCTCTCCTTCTCCCTTCCTCTCTGAAATCAATTAATAAATATATATATATATTTTAAAAATCCTTGAAATGGGTCTCCTTCCTGGGAGTGTGTTGCAAGAATTCTATTGGCTAAACCCTCGGCCTTTAAGCCCTAAGCGAGTTTGTGGTAAATTAGGGAGGATTTGTGAGAGCTGGAGCAGCCACAGGGTGCCACCCTGAAAGAGAATGAGAACTCACACACAGGACCTCAAACATGAGAAAGAGCAAGAATGTAAACTGGACAGGAAGTGGAAATAGGGTTCATTTCAGTTCTGCCTCTCAAACCAGATAAACTCAGTGAGTTTTTTCTGCCCCCCACTTTGCTTGGACTCATAGAACTAGGATAACAGTGCCAACTGGGTGATGAGGGCGTTAGGTAATCAACACAGAAACTTGCAATTCTTGGAAAGGAGAGTTTTTAGAAGCACTAATAATGTGTTACATATTTAAAATAACTGTATACAAGGAAATTATTCTAAACTAGAGGCCCAGGGCACGAATTTGTGCACCAATGGGGTCCCTGGGCCTGGCCTTCGAGATTAGGCCGAAACTGCTCTCTGACATCCCCCAAGGGGTCCTGGATTGCAAGAGGGTGCAGGCCAGGCTGAGGGACCCCAACGGTGCAGGGCCAGGGAGGGGCACAGGAGGTTGGCCAGCCAAGGAGGGACTGCAGAAGGGCTCCAGGGCGTGTCTGGCCCATCTCGCTCAGTCCCGATGGGCCAGACCCCAGCAGCAAGCTAACCTACCGGTCGAAACGTCTGCCCCCTGGTGGTCAGTGCACATGATAGCCAGCGGTTGAGTGGCCTTAGTATATCATTAGCATATTATGCTTTGATTAGTTGAATGGCCGACCAGTCGACCGGACACTTACCATATTAGGCTTTTATTATATAGGATGGACTCCCCACCACTACCACACACACATACTGCTTTCTCCCCCTTTACTGCTCTTTAGCTCTTGTATTGGTGAGTTATTGAGGTGTTACAAGCAACCCCAAATCTCAACACCAAGACAAGTCATCTATTATAGCTCATGCATCTGGGGTCAGCAGGTCAGCTGACCTCAGCGGGGCACCTGGCTGACAGCTTATTCGGGCATCTCAGGGGCTCCTGAGGCGCTGCCTTGGACTGAGCTGGCCGGGAAGCTCGGCTGGCACCTCTCTCCACGTCTTCTCTCCTCCTCCTGGGACCAGAGGACCAGCCGGGGCACAGTCTCCTCGCGGCAGCAAGAGGGGCATCGGCATCACCCAGCTCTGAGGTGTATGTGTCAATCAATAGTCAGGAGCTGACACACTGGCATCTCGACCTCATGCTGTTGGCTGAACTGGGTCACGTGGCTGAGCTCCAAGTCAAGGAGAAGAGATGAAGCCCAGCTCCCATAAAAAACAAAAACAAAAAACAAAAAACATGGAAGAGGAGTGGGTAGAGGGGCCATTGATGCCATCAAGCACAGCCTTATTTTCCTTGGAAGTTCCCTCTCCGCCTGCTAGGCCGGGAGCTCTGTGTGGGGAGGGGTTCTGGGGGTTGCTTACTGCTCTCCTCAGGATCCAGACGGCAGCACACGATAAATGCTTCCTAAACACTGACGAGTCCTGTAGGGGGATCACATCAGTTATGTTTAAAGCCCGAATTCCCTGCCATAGAACATAGTTTCATTAGTTCATCTTCGTCATCTGATTGAAAGAGCATTGTTCACGTTTGCTGACTGCAGACACTGCTGCTGTTTAGGATAAACATTACTTCTCAGACTTTAAAAACTTGCTAGATTTCAAAATAGCTGACCATTCCTCTAGAACATATCAACAGGTACCATGTAAATGTAGATTATTCGATAAGCAGAAATCAGCAGGAGGGAGAGATGGGTTTCACATATATTTTGGCAGAGAATATATTGCTTCTTATTGGGGGATAATATGGATATAAATCTCAAATTTCCAAAATTTGACTCTAAGAAGTTCTGAAGACCTTTGGATTTGAACTGTTCCAGGCAGTACCGACCCAAACTACCGTTATTTGGCTTTGGGTCCACAGACACACAACCGTTTCTCTCCCCTCCACCCCACTGAATCCTGAAGACCAAGGGCAAAGGGGTTTTATTGAGGTCAGGCTTGTAAGGGGAACTCCTGTGCTGTCTCTGTTATTTAATCCCTTGAAGTTCAAATTTGGGCTGCTAGTTCCTGACGGTGACGGATGACGAGGTGGGAGATAAAGTAGGCGTAATGCCCAGTTGCACAGGGAACTTTGCATCTGTCCCTCCCAGCAGCAGGCTGATCCGGGACTCAGGAGGCAGCCAGGGCGTGGACACTGCAGTGAGTACCGGAGGTTTCATCATCCAAGCGACTAACTCCAGATGGGCAGCTTGATTCCAGGTGGATATCTTATTTTGGATAGAGAGGAATCTGGAAAGTTAGAAGCCTAGAGACATCCTGAATTATTGTCATCTTCTCTCTCTCTCTCTCTCTCTCTCTCTCTCTCTCTCTCTCTCTCTCTCACACACACACACACACACACACACACACACACACACACAAAATGACTATTACAAGTTATAAATGTAAAATGTTGCAAACATTCCTCAGAAAGGTTTCATCTACAAATGTATACAAACACGTTTGCCTTATTATTAGTGAGACCCTAAAAGCGCTCAGTGAGTCTAGTTGAACTCTCAGTCTATTGTGTTGGGAGTTTGGAGGTTTAGAGGGTCTGCGGGGTGCAAACCCTTGGCTCTAGGGAGCTTGACATCTGGGGGGGGGATGACCTGCATGTTGGACAATTTCAGCACAGGGGGATAGAGGGTGTGATTGGGAAAAGGGGGGGGGGTTCTGAGGAGGGGTACCAAGGACAATGAGGGGACACCGCAAAAGCAAACTAACCTTGGTAATTGCATCATGCCTTCCCATTGGCAGGAGTCCTTTGACATTCATTGTCCCTTCCCCACCTGTCAGTTTCCCTACCTGCAGGCTCAGGCCGGCATTATTTCCCTGATAACCAGCAGAGGAGACAGCTGAAGGGTGTACAGCATCAAGGTCAAGCACACTTTGTGGCATGGACCCTGCATCCCCCGTGGGTCTCTCTGCAGGGCTGATCCTTCCTGGTCTCATCACCTCTCCCTTTCTGGGCCAGGCTTGGGTGACTTTCAGCTGAGTGGATGGTCCAGGCTCCCGGGCCTTCGTTTCTCAAGTGTAAAATGAGGACATTGTCCAGGGGACCCTAAGATCGGAGCCTCTGATGGTCTATGATTCCAAGAATCCCAGCTTCTCCAGTCCGTATGAGGAAGTGGGGTGTGAACGCAGAGTCCGTTTTTATTCATGTTTTGTAGAACCCTGTGGCAGGCCGGTCTTCAGTTCTTACAAATGTCTGTTTCAAGATGAAGAATTGAGGAACCAGGGTCCCGCCACGTCTCTGAGGCCCCAGTCTCCGGGCAGGGTCCGCACGTACACTTCTGCCTCCTGAGTTGCTGATTCTTGTTCCTCTGTGTGAAATGTCTTTCCGAGGACCTTTCTCTTTCTCTTTTAAATATAAGTTTCAGGTGTACAACATTATAATTACACATTTGTACACACTACAAAGTAATCACCCCCCAAAGTTTAGTTACTATCCATCGCCTACCCCCACCCACCTTCCCATCTGGTAACCATGATCTGTTCTCCGTATCTGAGTTTGATTTTGTTTTGTTTGCTCATTTAAAAAAAATTTTAAAATTTTTTGTTAATCCTCACCCAAGGATATTTTCTCATTGATTTTTAGGGAGAGTGGAAGAGAGAGGGAAAGACAGAAAGAAATATTGATGGGAGAGAAACACATCGATTGGTTGCCTTCTGCACGAGCCCCTACCAGAGGAGGATTCTGCAACCAAGATACGTGCCCTTGACGGGAATCAAACCCGGGACCCATTGTTTCACAGGCTGATGCTCTATCCACCTAGCAAAACTGGCTAGGGCCTTTTGTTGGGGGGTAATATTCCACATGAGTGAAATCAAACAATTTTTGTCTTTCTCCTGACTCATTTCACTCAGGTCCATCCATGTTGTCACAAATGGCAAGATTTTATTCTTTCCTGTGGCCGAGCAGCATTCCATTGTATATATGCACCACTTCTTCTTTATACAGTCATCCATCGCTGGACATTCAGGTTGTTTTCATATCTGGGCTATTTTATTTTATTTATTTAATTTTTGTTATAGCTTTATTTTATTATTATTATTGAAAAATCTTTATTGTTGAAAGTATTACGTATGTACCTTTTCCCCCCCCATTGACCCCCTCCAGCCTGGTGCCCCCCCGCTCCCCCCCGTCTCAGGCTTTCACCACCCTGTGTCCATGGGTCATGCATATATGCATACAAGGTCTTTGGTTGATCACCTCCCACCACCCACCTCCCACCTCCCCTGCCTTCCCTCTGAGACTCCACACTCTATTCCATGCTTCCAAGTCTCTGGATCCACTCTGTTCATCAGTTTATTTTGTTACTTAGATTCCACCTATGAGTGAGATCATGTGATAACTGACTTTCTCATTTCACTTAGCATGATACTC
The DNA here is from genome assembly GCF_951640355.1 of Cnephaeus nilssonii. Taxonomy (NCBI): domain Eukaryota; kingdom Metazoa; phylum Chordata; class Mammalia; order Chiroptera; family Vespertilionidae; genus Cnephaeus; species Cnephaeus nilssonii. Next base: position 51,231,546 of record NC_137089.1, on the reverse strand, counting down.
TCCAGGTCCCTCCATGCTGTCTCTAAGAGATCCTTCTTTTTTACTGCTGCATAGTATTCCATGGTATAAATGTACCACAGCTTTTTTATCTACTCACTAGAGGTCCAGTGCATGATTCAATCATGCACGTGTAGGCTGTCTGTCCGCTGGTCAGGACCCGGTGTGGCCGGCAGCTCCGAAGTCCCTGGGCCCCTAGGGCGAGGCGGGGCGGGGGCATGGTCCTCCTGCGGCCGAAGCCCAGGCCGGGGTCTTGCCTTCGCCTCCCACCCAGAAATGCTGGGGCCGCCGCCGCCTCCTCTGCGGACACCGGGACACCAGGACACCGCCGCTTGCTCCTGCGGCCCAACTGCTGCCAGACTCCTCCCCCTGGAGCCGTGCAGCCCGCCCACCCGCGCCGCCTCCAAACCTCCAAAACGCCGGCTCGCTGCCCCAGAGGCCCGTCTGTGCTGCAGCACAGCCATGGTGCAGACACTGAGCTCGCGTCGCCGCTGGCAACGCGAGCTCAGCGTTCTGCCGGCCCAATCACCACCCCAGCCACCCCGAGTCCCGCCCCCTGTGTCTCCTGCTGGCCCAATCGTGGGCGTAGCAGAGTGATGGTAATTTGCATATTACCATTTTATTAGGTATGATCTACTTACTGATGGGCACTTGGGCTGTTTCCAGATCTTAGCTATTGTTAATTGTGCTGCTATGAACATAGAGATGCATACATTCTCTCCAATTGGTGCTTCCAGTTTCTTAGGATATATTCCTAGAAGTGGGATCACAGTGTCAAATGGCAATTCCATATTTAATTTTTTGAGGAAATGCCATACTGTTTTCCATAATGGCTGCACCAGTCTGCATTCCCACCAGCAGTGTACTAGGGTTCCCTTTTCTCCACATCCTCACCAGCACTTTCATTTGTTGATTTCTTGATGGTAGTCATTCTGACAGGTGTGAGGTGAAACCTCATTGTCATTATAATTTGCATCTCTCTGATGATCAATGAGTTTGAGCATCTTTTCATATGTCTCTTGGTCATCTGTGTGTCCTCGTTGGAGAAATGTCTATTTGGGTCCTTTGCCCACTTTTTGATTGGATTGGTTGTCTTCCTTTAGTTACATTGTATGAGTTCCTTATATATTTTGGATATTAATCCTTTATCAAATGTATCATTGCCAAATATATCCTCCCATACAGTGGGCTCTGTTTTCGTTTTGTTGATGGTTTCTATTGCTGTGCAGAAACTTTTTATTTTGATGTAGTCCCATTTGTTTATTTTCTCCTTTGTTGTTTTTGCCCTAGGAGATGTATCCATAAACATATTGCTACCAGAGATGTGGCTAGGACTTCCAGTACTATCTATGCTAATAATAGCCTAGGTGGTCATCACGCCCTCACGACATGATGCCCTCACGCCGTCACAAGGAGGCTGCGCGTGCAGCCGGTGCACACAGGTGGGCGGGGCCCGGCGGCTCTGCGTGGTGAGGCCTGGGGGGTGGGGGAGGACAGTGGTCTTGGGAACGCAAGTGCTGCCCTTGCAGCTGGTAGCCAATAGAATAGGACAGGCTCCATGGGAGGGAACGCAGAGCGGAGCTGGTCACAGTCAGGCGCAGCAGCTCCTCTGCAGGTGTGACAGGCTTCAGCGGCCTGGCTGAGAGGGAAGGGGTGAGCGTGGTGCTCTGAGTGCAGTCACCATGGACCGCCCGGAAGAGGGGCCTCTGCCAAGGCCTGCCGCCTAAGCAGCTTGGAGCCCTCTTAAGACGACATGGCACCGCTGCCACCTCTGCCACCACCACCACCGCACGTGTGACCGCTCCTGCCTCCACCGGAGCAGCGCCCAAGGCTCCGGGAGGAAACGGAGGCGGCACAGGTGCTGGCTGACACGAGGGGGTGGGATTGGGCCCCACTCTGCCCCTGCTGCCTCCTCGATGTCATTCTGGAGGAGGGGGAGTGCGCTCGTACTTCACCCTGGGTGCCGGGTGTTCCTACTGGGATCCTGATTTCGGGTCTGGGTATGGGAGGCGCCCCTCCCACGGAGAGCCTGGAAACTCTCTCCTGAGGAGGTGGCTGGGGGAAGCCTGGAGATCGACATTCCGGTTACCAAGCCCGAGCCGGAGCCGGAGCCGAGCAGCTTTGGTGGAGAGGCCCTAGATACCTGTAGCATAGGGGGACGGGAGTACCAGGTGTTAGCCGGTCTACAGGGGAAGGAAGAGGCCATTATCGTAGTGGAAAATGATGAGGAGGAGGTGAAGGAGAATGTGAGGAAGAAGAGAAGGAGGTGGAGGAGGAAGCAGAGGAAGAGGCCTGGAGGGCCCAAGGCTCCTGTGGCACAGAGGTGGGGCCTGCGACTCTGGTCTACCTCTTTGGGGCAATCCATCAAGGATCCCCGGGGTCCCGGGTCTTGTGCGATTTCACGTACTGGGTCACTGGTCTATATATATAAAAGCCTAAGCGACCTTTACGTCTGATTGACTGGTCGACCGGTCGCTATAGCACACACTGGCCACCAAGGGGCAGATGCTCAATGGTGGTCAGTGCGCTCCCATAGCCAACCTCCCTGGCTGGCCAACCTCCCGCAGCCCCGATCAGCCCCGATCAGGACTGGGTGAGACGGCCCTGATCACTGGTCAGGCTGAGGGACCCCACCAGTGCACGAATTCATGTGCCAGAACTCTAGTGTTGAATAAGAGTCGGGAGAGCAGACATCTATATTTTGTTCCTGTTCTTATGGGAAATGGTTTTAGTTTTTGTCCATTGAGTATGATGTTCACTGTAGGTTTGACATATATGGCCTTTATCATGTTGAGATATGCTCCCTCCATTCCCACTTTGCTGAGAATTTTTTATCAAAAATGCATGTTGGATTTTATCAAATGCTTTTTCTGAGTCTATTGGTATGATCATGTGATTTTTGTCTTTCAATTTGTATATGTGATATGTCACGTTTATTGATTTGCGAATATTGTACCAGCCTTGCATTCCTGGAATAAATCTTGAGGATTTTAGCATCTGTGTTCATCAGGGATATTGGCCTGTAATTCTTCCTTTGTAGTGTCTGTATCTGGTTTTGGAATTCGGGTGATGCTGGCTTCATAAACAGAGCTTGGAGGTGCTCCTTTCTCTTGGAAGCCCATCGCTGAGCCTCTGCCAACCCCGTCCCGTCCTCATCACTCGCATCCTGATCGTCCCCTAATTCCCGGGGCCCTGCAGACATGTGTGTTCGCACCGCTCACCTCAAGTGCTTGCACACTAGATGTCCGGCCCCCACAGCAGGCAGCTGCTGGACCCGGTGGAGGAAGGCATCTCACCTGCAGCGTGAGGGTGAAGGTGGGTGGAGTCAGACAACCTGAGGCCTGAGCAGAAAACACCAGCCAGGAGAGAGGCTTGGCAGTGGCTGGGCTATTTGTTTTCTGGACAACAAACAACAAATAAAACAGGGGAACCAGAGCAGATGCAGAAGAGGTAGAACAAGAGGGCTTCTTGTAGGACAGAGGCACAGAGGTGGCAAACGGAAGAAAGACATGAAATGGAGAAGATGAGCAAATCCCTGATTTGTGTCTGTCAGGGGGTTAGCTTGCTCGAGAGCGGTGGCGGGGAGAGGCCATCCAACCCAAGACCCCACCGCACTGCCTGGCCGGGGCGGAGCTGAATGTGGGTGTGGCTGCTCAGCACACGCTCCTGGGAGCACAAAGCATATCACTTCTTTCTGGGTATAATTGTAGTGTTTTAATGGAACGTGTGCCCCTGGGTATTGAAAAGCAGTTTGCGAGTATAGCAGCATTTCTTTCCCGTTTCCTGTGGGCCTCCTGGTCCCACAGCAGTTATGGGAGGACTGCAGAGTGGGCACCGGAACAGAGGGGTCACTGCTCTCGCCTCCCAGGTGCAGGGGTCACTGCTCTCATAATCGCAGCGTGTGGTCTGGGCTTGGAGCTTGGCTGCGTGCGCGCCTAGCAGAGGGTGAGCATCTGTTTGAACAGGTTTCTTGGAGGCATCGGCAGAGCACACCATTCTGGCCCCCTCCTCCAAGCCTGAGGGAAGATTGCACTTGCCGTTGCGTGGAGTTCAGGTGCGCCCTGGGACCCTGGGACTTCCTTTGATGAAACGGTTTAGAGGAGATTTGAGTCGCATCGAGAAGCTGCTGGGCGACGGAAGCCAGGGGGAGCATGTTGAGTTAACTTGGCCTGTCGAGCTTGGTGTCCTGGGTGACTCGGATGAGCAGACACACCCTCCTGCCCTTTCCCGCCCCCCCCCCGCTCCCCCGCCCCCCGCCCCCCCCCCCCCCCCCCCCCCCCCCGCCGCCAATCTGCACAGAATGCACAAGGAGTGACCCTCTGTGTGCTCGGGCGCTCTTGCCGCTGTGACTGCTGCTAGCCTCCCTGTCCTGACTATTCCAGGGGCAAGGACAGTGGAAGGACTGGCTGCTCTCCATCGGAGCCCAGGTCTAGACGGGAGCCCCGTGGAGAGAGAAGTTGAGCTGGAAGCTGAAGAGAACTCAGCGTGGGTGACTGTCAGAGCGGCTTGTCCTAAGTGACAAAGAGGTGCTGAAATCAGGAGGGGACCGTGCCCCCCGCCCCCCTTCTCTCGGGCCGCAGCTGTGGCGTCTCCGGCCTGGGGTGAGGAGAGGATTTTTCCAGGCCTGGGTATTTCCACTCCGTGAGCAGCGGGGGCAGGTACGACACCCGGCAGAGAGCGCAGGAGCAGAGAACAAGGGTGGGTTTGTGACGGGCAGCGGGACATCACCCTGGAGACGCCCAGAAATAGCCGAGCCGGGCAGAGCGGCTGAGGCCTGACGTTACCCCCGCGGCCAGGAGCCACTGTCACTTGGAATTAATGTTAATGGGACCTCGTGTGTATGTAAGGACAGGCTTGGGAGGTGTGGGGACAGTGAGTCAGAAAAGGAGTCAGCTGCTTTGGTTCTGTCGGGCCTGCAGCTCGGCTGCAAATGGTTGCTCTCGACCCGACAGCTCTTTCCGACCCAGTACCAACCCCTCTCACCTGGCCCTGAGGATCAGGTACAGTCTCTCCTGCGGTCACACTGAGCGTATGAGCTATTCATTCTTGAGGAAGAAAATAGAAATATAATATTTTAAAAAATAGTGTTGTTTAAACCACTTTGATCTCTAGACTTCATTACAGGACCAATTTGCTTTGTTCTTTTTTTGTTGTTGTTTTCTTAATCCTCACATGAGGATAGTTTTTCCATTGCTTTTCAGAGTGTGGAAGGGAAGGAGGAGGGGAAACGAGAGAAACATAGATGTGAGAGAGACACATCCACTGGTTACCCCCTCATGCACCCTGACTCGGGGCAGGGAGCAAACCTACAACCCAGGTAAGTGCCCGTGACCGGGAATCGAACCCATGACACTGGTGTGCCGGCCAACACGCCAACCACTGGGCAGCACCGGCTAAGGGCCTTTGTTCTTTTTATGAAATAACTTTCCTTTGATTTTGAGGAGAGAGCCACACCGCACCGACCTTGTCTGAAATGACTGACGAAGCCACACGCCTCCCAAGTAGGGTTCATGGGGGTGAGAGCTTTTCCAAGGAAGAAATACGAGCCGAGCCGCGTGAAGCACCGCACTCAGCTCCCGGTGTGAGTCTCAATACACAGAGACCATTTTATTATAATTAAACCTAAATGGGGTTGGAGGAGTTCCATTTTTAAAAAAATATATATATTTTATTGATTTCTTACAGAGAAGAAGGTAGAGAGATAGAGAGCTAGAAACATCGATGAGAGAGAACCATCGATCAGCTGCCTCCTGCACACCCCCCACTGGGGATGTGCCCGCAACCAAGGTACATGCCTTTGACCGGAATCGAACCTGGGACCCTTCAGTCTGCAGGCCGACGCTCTATCCACTGAGCCAAACCGGTTTCGGCCAGGTGTTCCATTTTAACACCCCTTACAAACCACAGCTTCAGTCCCACTCACTAGGGAATGTTACTAAAATCCTGCATTCACCTCAGGGCATCTGACTCCAGAGGCACCCCGAGAGAATTCTCTCTCTCTCTCTCTCTCTCTCTCTCTCTCTCTCTCTCTCTCCTGTCTTCAGGCAGTGCTGTGGAATTTCCTGGGCATACCTGTAGGGAGTACCTGGCTTTGAGGATCTTTCATTTTCTGTATCTTCCTCTCCCCCCCCCCCTCCCCACTAGTGTACACAGCAGAGCCACCTTCCTCTTGTCCTATATTGTGCACTTCTGGGACAATGACAATGTGGAAAATAGCATTTATTCTCTTCGCTAGAGGCCCAATGCACGAAATTCATGCAAGGGGCTCTGCCCTCGAAGCCCCGGCTGCCTCACAGCCCTGCCCGCTGGTCCTTCCGGAGGGTGGTTCCGTCGTCTGGTCTAATTAGCATATTAGCTCTTTATTGTATAGGATAGTCAATGGCGGATTGTTATCTTTGTTAATAATGTCACATTTCTTTCAAATATTCTAACATAAAACTTCGAACGGCCTTTCTAATAAGTCAACACAATTCCTCACCCCCACATGGTGAAGTAAGTCCTGGCTCCAGGTCACCAATTGGTAGCAGTGCTGGAACTCAGCTCAGGACTTCACGCTCCCTGCCCGGCCCCGCGCCCTCACCTGGGGGCATTGCTAACTAATGAGGGGGCTGGAAAGAACTTAGATCCAAGCAGATATCTGGGCTCTGACAATTCAGGATAAAAAAAAAATTAAAAGAAAGTAAACAGTTGCCTGCACATTACTTAACCCAAACCTCTCCTGGTTGCTTCTAGAGAGAATTACGGTGATAAGCTACCGGCAGCACCGTCTCCTGGGCGGCTGTGCTGGGCCCCCTGGCTGTGAGGAGCTGCGCCGAGCAGGCGGCCAGCCCAGGGCGGGCAGCACGCGGCGGCTGCGCCTCCACGGGACACCACTGACTCCGCTCATCCCCGAGGAAACCTCATTTCCAAAAAAGATTCTCCACAAATTGAAAAACATCTCACCCAACCCAGGAGCAAGCTGAAGAAGCCGAGAGAGCCATGCCTCAGCCCCGCTCTGTTTATCGGAGCCTGGCTTCCGTGGGGACGTGTCCATTTTATCCGTTTCCCCGGAAAGTTAGTTTGCTTTGCAGCAAGGCCTCGGAGTGTGTGTGCGAGGCCCGGCCTGCCTTCAGCCAGGCATTCGCACGATGTAGAGGGAACCACGGCGGGTTAAGACGCAGCGCTATGGAGAAAAGCTCGCCATTTAATCCATTATCTTTCCAGCTTCAGGGTCCTGACCCCTGGGGTTGCTGAAAGGAGTGGCAGGATTGATAGAGGAAAGGGGAGGCAGCAGCCCGGAGAGTCACTGGCGCTCTGATGCCTCCCGACTGCCCCTGCCAACGGGAGATTCATTAAAGGAAACTCTTAGCGAAATGGAAGCTCTCCTGGCCGTCTCCCCCTCCAGATGTCCACATGACGGCCAGGTTGTGGGTGATCAGGGGAAACGTGTCTCATAGGGGGATGGCCAGAGCACTGGGAAATATTTTATTTACTTTTAACTCAAAATGACAGAAACAGCTGGCAGATGGATGATGCTGTGTCAGGACCCTCAAGGAGACACAGTGCTTTCCCAGTGGAGCCAGCACTCAGCAGGTCAGATGGGATGTTCCTGAAGCCACAGGAGGCTGCGGTCCCTGGGGGAGGGGCCAAGAGAATGGCAGCAGGGACAGGGGGAGGGGCCTAGAGAGTGGCAGCAGGGACAGGGGAGGGGCCTAGAGAGTGGCAGCAGGGACAGGGGGAGGGGCCTAGAGAGTGGCAGCAGGGACAGGGGGAGGGGCCTAGAGAGTGGCAGCAGGGACAGGGGGAGGGGCCTAGAGAGTGGCAGCAGGGACAGGGGGAGGGGCCTAGAGAGTGGCAGCAGGGACAGGGGGAGGGGCCTAGAGAGTGGCAGCAGGGACAGGGGGAGGGGCCTAGAGAGTGGCAGCAGGGACAGGGGGAGGGGCCTAGAGAGTGGCAGCTGGGACAGTGGGAGGGGCCTAGAGAGTGGCAGCAGGGACAGTGGGAGGGGCCTAGAGAATGGCAGCAGGGACAGGGGGAGGGGCCTAGAGAATGGCAGCAGGGACAGGGGGAGGGGCCTAGAGAGTGGCAGCAGGGACAGTGGGAGGGGCCTAGAGAATGGCAGCAGGGACAGGGGGAGGGGCCTAGAGAATGGCAGCAGGGACAGGGGGAGGGGCCTAGAGAGTGGCAGCAGGGACAGTGGGAGGGGCCTAGAGAGTGGCAGCAGGGACAGTGGGAGGGGCCTAGAGAATGGCAGCAGGGACAGGGGGAGGGGCCTAGAGAATGGCAGCAGGGACAGGGGGAGGGGCCTAGAGGGTGGCAGCAGGGACAGGGGGAGGGGCCTAGAGGGTGGCAGCAGGGACAGGGGGAGGGGCCTAGAGGGTGGCAGCAGGGACAGTGGGAGGGGCCTAGGAAGTGGCAGCAGGGACAGTGGGAGGGGCCTAGAGAATGGCAGCAGGGACAGGGGGAGGGGCCTAGAGGGTGGCAGCAGGGACAGTGGGAGGGGCCTAGAGGGTGGCAGCAGGGACAGGGGGAGGGGCCTAGAGAGTGGCAGCAGGGACAGTGGGAGGGGCCTAGGAAGTGGCAGCAGGGACAGTGGGAGGGGCCTAGAGAATGGCAGCAGGGACAGGGGGAGGGGCCTAGAGGGTGGCAGCAGGGACAGGGGGAGGGGCCTAGAGGGTGGCAGCAGGGACAGGGGGAGGGGCCTAGAGGGTGGCAGCAGGGACAGGGGGAGGGGCCTAGAGGGTGGCAGCAGGGACAGGGGGAGGGGCCTAGAGGGTGGCAGCAGGGACAGTGGGAGGGGCCTAGAGGGTGGCAGCAGGGACAGTGGGAGGGGCCTAGAGGGTGGCAGCAGGGACAGGGGGAGGGGCCTAGAGGGTGGCAGCAGGGACAGGGGGAGGGGCCTAGAGGGTGGCAGCAGGGACAGGGGGAGGGGCCTAGAGGGTGGCAGCAGGGACAGGGGGAGGGGCCTAGAGAGTGGCTGCTCAGACAGGTCACGCCCCTTGGTGAAAGGCAGCTTTTTCTAGACTGAAGGTCCTGGTGCAGCAGCCCCTCCCCTGGGCCCCTCAGCTTCCGGAAGGTGGCAGGAGACACACTCCTGTCTTCTTGCTTGCTGCCCTTTGAGAGCTTCAGAGGATGCGAATGGTCAGGGGCTGAGTGACAGCCCCCAGCTGGCAGGCGGGGCTGTGTCTGCAGGGAGACAGCGTGGGTGTCCCGCCTGGTGTTTGGCTCTAATTCTGAGGTGAGTTTAGAGCGTCACCTAAACCCTGGGAGTCAAAGTAGCATTGAGTTGCTTCAATTTTTTACTGGATCATAAGCTCGGAAAAGCAGGGATGGGACTCGGTTAACTAATCCCCGACTTCTAGTGCGGGACTTGGCCCATGAGAAGAACGTAAATATTTGAATGAGTGAATAAATGAACGTGGTGAGGCCTGATGTGAACATGGAAGAGGCCCCCGTTTTTACGTTCTTTGAGGGGCTGCAGTCAGACAGGGGACGAGTCCTCACTCTTAGGGACCAAGTGTGTCCCGGGGTGCTCAGGGGGAGGGACGTGGAGGGCAGCTTGCTCCCCAGCTCAGGGCTGGGGGCACATGGTTCTTGCAGTGTTAAATTTGTCTTACAGCTGACCTGGGGCTGATACTCCAACTCAGAGCTCTCAACCTTCGCTGCACCTTGCAGACTACTGGGAGTATTTAACAATTCTCGGCTCTGGGACGTGTTAGGATCATGCGTGAACGTTCAAATGTGTAAATACCTGGCTCCACTTCCAGGGTCCAGGTTAGGCTCACACTTCTGTATTGACACGGGGTTTTACTGTAAAAAAATACATTTTTTATTGATGAGAGAGAGAGAAGAAGGGATATATATATATATATATATATATATATATATATATAGAGAGAGAGAGAGAGAGAGAGAGAGAGAGAGAGAGAAACATCAATGATGAGAGAGAATCATCGATCGGCTGCCTCCTGCACACCTCCTACTAGGGATCGAGGTCGAAACCCCGGGCATATGCCCTGACTAGGAATCAAACCGTGACCTTCTGGTTCATGGTAGATGCTCAACCACAAAGCCACACTGGCTGGGCGTTGACATGAGGGTTTTAAAGAATATCAAGGATGGAGAGAACTCTTTGGCTCAGGGCTTCGTCTTTCAAAGAACAATCTGGGTGCTTGCTAAGAACACAGATTCCTGAGTCCTCCTGCACCTTCTGAGCGGACGCTCTGAGAGGGGCGTGGGGACTCGCAGTTTAAAAGTGCTCCAGGTGATTCCCAAACATGGGCCAGACCAGAGTGTGTGGAACACGCAGAATCTCAGGCCACGCCCAGACCTAAGAAGTCAGAATCTGCATTTTAAAAGAATCCCGGCTCATTTTTCTGCCCATTAAAGTTTGGGGATCCCTGCTTATTGCCCCAACCCATATCCCTTTGCTTCGGAAATAGATAAATGAAAAGCTCTTTTAATGAGAAGCAGAATCCAAAGTCAGTCATGTGTCTCCCTTTAAAAACAGAAGTAGCTTTAGCTAAAGAGAACCTATGAATTACCCTAATATAATTATGCTGGAGTAAAGGATTCAAGTAAATCAAATGTAAAGATCTTCTCACCCTCTCCTGTATTCCTTTTTCTGTCCATAGTGTTTCCTAAGCGTCTGTCAAATTTTCATGGAATCTGTCAAATTACTTTACTCCAGAGCCTGATTTTACTTCTTTGGAATAGAAATTTGTGTTGTGTTGCCGAAACCGGTTTGGCTCAGTGGATAGAGCATTGGTCTTCGGACTGAAAGGTCCCAGGTTTGATTCCGGTCAAGGGCATGTACCTTGGTTGCGGGCACATCCCCAGTAGGGGGTGTGCAAGAGGCAGCTGATTGATGTTTCTCTCTCATCGATGTTTCTAACTCTCTATCCCTCTCCCTTCTTCTCTGTAAAAAATCAATAAAATATATTAAAAAAAAGAAATTTGTGTTGTGTATATATTACATGTACATATACATACACATATATACATGTGATGGTATAAGCCAGGGTTCTCCAGAGATTCTATCTATCTATCTATCTATCTATATCTATCTATCTATCTATCCATCCATCCACCCATCTATCTGTCTATCCACCTATTCATCCATCTATCCATCCATCTACCTCCCTAGAGGACGGGTACTTTAAGGGCCTGGTGGACACAATCCGAGGCTGGCAAGTCCAAATTCTGCAGGGCAGTCTGGCAGCAAGAGTTGATGTAACAGACTTGACTTTGAAGGGAGCCTGGGGGTTGAACTCCCTCCTTCCTGGAGGAGGGTTTGGGAGGATTGCTTAAGGCTGTGCACTGGTTGGTAAGGCCCACCCACATCATGGAGGGAATCTGCTTTGCTCAGAGTCCACTGATGTAGCTGCTCAGAAACAGCCAGACAGTGTTTGGTGAAACAACTGGGCAACATAGTCAAGCCAAGTTGACGAAATTAACCATTTATAATTATGAAACAGATATTTGAAAGTTCCAGGAAGTCAGAGAATAGGATCAGAATCAGAGCTGGTGATAATTTATAAAGTGCATCTATTATTACTTATGTAATTGAATTCTTTGAGTTTTTTCTTTTGTCGCTTCCTCTCCCAACTCCCGCCTCCTAAGGTCACACTGATACTCGCTACTCCATGGGGTTCAAGCTGGCTCCAGTGTCCTTAAAGTAGCTACTTATTTGACCAATCTCCCATCACCTCTCTGTCTCCTCCCAGCAGGACACCTCCTCCTCCGGCCAGTCAGTCTTCCCACCCTTGGCGCTGCCTCTGTCCCCCTGAAGGGACGCCCTCTCCACTCTGCTTGGGCTCTAAAACTCCTCTGAATGCGGCCCTAACCCTACGCAGGGTGTCCTTTGACCTTTCCTAGGTTCTGACCTCACTTTCTGGGAAATCCTTTTGCATGGACAGAAGGTTTCTTTTAAGCAAGAAAACAAGTGGTTTTAGAAAGACCTGCTTCCTGGGCCTTTTGTCTTAAGAGCAATCATCATGAAGCATGGGCCAGCACAGGGCCACCGGGACCTGCAGGGGGGCACGCTAGACAGCTCTGCAGCCACGAGACCACCGGAGAGCGAACGCCAAGCACCGCACAATTTCTATGCAAATGAGCTTCTGGTGGCTATTTTGTTCCTGGAGACCAAGGCCTAAGCGGGCTGCTTGTGCAACACGCCTTTGATGTGGTCTGTGAGAGCACAGCCCCCTCTCCCAGGTGGGTCTCGCTGTGTCAAGGCCCACGTGTGGGGTAGACAAAGTCAGAGATGGCTGCTTAGCTGCGCTGAAAAGGCCGTGAGCGGAAGCCCCGCACACAGCTTCCCGACAGACCCCAGGAGGCTTCTGTGACGCCCAGGCTCGCAGAGGTGCTGGGAGCACAGGGCAGGCCACAGCCGGGCTGCTGAGCTCCGGGGCCGTGACCTTACTCCTAGGACTGGTTGTGAGGGCTGGGGCCGGGATGCCCAGATGGCCAGTTAAATATTATTGGGGGGGTGCCTGTGAGGTGTGTCTGGAGGAAACATTTGAACTGGTAGCCTGAATGGAGAAGAAGCCCTCCCCAGTGTGGGTGGGCCTCACTGAATCTGCTGAAGGGCTCCATGGACAAAGAGGGAGGGAGCTGGACTCTCCCTGCCTGACTGCTGGGCCGGCCGAACGCTGGGCTTCTCCACCGTCAGCTCCCCCGGGGCTCAGCTTGCAGATAGACTGTGGACTTCTCAGCCGCCATGATCATGTGCGCCAGTGTTTTATAAGAAATCTTATAGTACATTTAAATGCATCTAGGAGACTACACATAAATGATGAACATATAATCTATTGGTTCTCTTTCTCTGGAAATTCCCGATGAATGCACATGGTGTTCCATGAGCGAGTTTTGACTGGATTTGAGGATCCATGTGAGACGTGGAAGAATAATTAAGCCAGATATTTGGAGGGGAAGATGTTACTGAGGGCAAGGGGGCAGCATGGGACAGACACACGTCCAGGGCAGCCCGAGACGGAGGACAGGGCTGCGTTTGGGGCTTCCGGACAAGCCAGGGAAGGGGTAGGAGTGAGCTGGCACCGGCCCGGGAGGAAGCGCTTTCTTCTGAGGAAGAGTACAGGCGCGGCCTAAGCACAGACAGGATTCAGTGTCCTGAGAGGCAGCTCATTTTTTAAATAAAATTATTTTTAAAAAATCCCTAAAACACTTTAACACTTTGTTGCAGTTCAGAAACAAATACTGTGTGTGTGTATGTGTGTGTATGTGTATGTGTGTATGTGTGTATATGTGTGTGTGAGTGTGTATGTATGTGCGTATATATGTGTGTATGTGTGTGTGTGAGTTAGTGTATGTGTATGTGAGTGTGTGTGTGTGAGTGTGTGTATGTATGTGCGTATATGTGTGTGTGAGTATGTGTGTGTGTGAGTTAGTGTATGTGTGTGTGTGTGTATATGTGTATGTGTGTGTGAGTGTGTGTGTGTGAGTGTGTGTGTGAGTGTGTGTGTGTATATGTGTATGTGTGTGTGTGAGTGTGTGTGTGAGTGTGTGTGTGTGAGTATGTGTGTGTGAGTGTGTGTATGTGTGTGTGTATATGTGTATGTGTGTGTGTGTGAGTGTGTGTGTGAGTGTGTGTATGTGTGTATATGTGTGTGTGTGTGAGTGTGTGTGTGTGATTGTGTGCATGTGTGTATATGTGTATGTGTGTGTGTGAGTGTGTGTGTGTGTGTGTGAGTGTGTGTGAGTGTGTGTGTGTATATGTGTGTGTGTATGTGTATGTGTGTGTGAGTGTGTGTGAGTGTGTGTGTGTGAGTGTTGGGTGGAGGCGGTGGAGGTGGCACCTGCCAGAACAGATCCTGGGAGAAGAGAGGCCAGAGGGTCAGGCGAGGCGCCCGGCTGCGGGGCTGGTGCTCCTGGGGACCCACGTCACTTCAGGGGAGTGGGCGCAGGCGATGTCAGACAACAAGTGGAAGGGAGGGTTTTAAACGAAAGGACAGTGGCCTGTTAGTTTGGAACTGACATAAAGGACAATGAGAAGGTATGGCTACCAGACAGCCAGAAACTTTGTTTTACAAACTTTGTTTAAAAATTACTAATATTTTTGCTGAAGAAGTACAGAGTAAAAATCTTAATTACAGATTCCAGTTACAACCCCTTCATTGCAATTAAGCGCTGACAGCTAAAGATACAGGAGATGTCGAAGTGTTTGTTCTCAGAGAACATCCTGGCGAGTGGGTGCAACAAGGTCGTTTGAACGGCTGAAGGGCGCGCCCGATGAACAGAGCCGCCAAGGAGGCCACGCGTGAGCCGGGCACCAAGAATTAGGGATTTTAGATGCGATGGGCAGCCTTCACCCTCTCACAAAGCCCTATCTGGCAGGAGGCTATGTTTGTTTTCTTTTCCCCATTTCGCACGGTTATTTTTTCTGCAGCAGAGATGCTGATGTTTGATTGTGGGCGGCCTCTGAGCTGCTCTCCAGACGTTGTGTTGTCTGCGCCTTAGAAACAGCCTTTCAAGATTCTCCTTAACATCTCTTCCCCCTGGCCCTCAATTCTGGCCGAAAGCAGGCGTTTCTGCTCTCTCAGGATTGCGCTCCAAGACGGGGTGCGGACGGAGCCTGCCTGGGAATGAGCAGAAACCCAGGGTAGCGTGCCGTGTGCCTCCCCGTTCCCTCCTGCCCGCTTTTAGGATTCTGCTCCTTTGTCTTCGTTTAGAGCTCAGTGGCGAACTCCCCAGTGAGAAAAAGAATTCTTTCCCATCCAGAAAACTTTCCCATCCAGAAATAGGAAATCCTTTTAGACGTCTATTAATACAGCGGCTGGCGCTGGCCCAGCTCCCGCTGCTCCCCCCGGGCCTGCTGCCACCTGGGGCCGCACCTGCCTGTGTCTCGGCGTGGCCATCCGGGGCCGTCCTGTGAGGCCTCTAGCACACGCCATGTAAGACGGGAACGCAATAGGGTATCCTATTCTATAGGGAGCATGCACTGAGTGACCTTGTACATGATACAGTGAGTGAGGTAAAATAACCCACTTCCTGGCATTCTTTTAAAACTTCGTAACCCTGCACGACAACGGTGATGGTGGTCATTGTCAAAGACCCGGAACCTCCAGGTGACCTTGCCATTGCCCTGTGCTCATTTCCCTCCCAGGGACCCTGGGCAGGTTTGTGCTCTCTGCTGCTGGGTGCGGGGCCACGCCAGTGGGGCTCCCCATTCTCCTGGAGCCCCCAGAGCAGGCCCATGTCCCGCATCTCCGGGTCTTACCTGGTGGCATCCGCATCCAGGTGAGCGGCACAGCGCCTCCCTGGGCTGACCATCTCACAGCAGCGTGGAGGGAGCAGGCCTCGGACTCACCCGGCAGAGTGCACGTTCCTCTCCACAGATTGCCTCTTACCTCTTCTCTCTCCCAACAAATCCAAACTCCGAGAACACCCACATGCTCAAATTTGGCTGCCGCTTGACCTCCCAAGAGCAAATTCAGAAGATGAGAAACCTTTGTTCTCCCGGGAAACTTTGTAAAACCTATGAATTATTTAGTCTTTAACCCATATAGAGTCTTCAGACATTTTATTTATTATTACTTTAAAAATATATTTTATTGATTTCAGAGAGGAAGGGAGAGGTAGATAGAGATAGAAACATCAATAATGAGAGAGAATCATTGATCGGCTTCCTCCTGTACCCCCCCTACTGGGGATCGAGCCTGCAACATGAGCATGTATCCTGGACTGGAATCGAACCTAGGACCCTCCAGTCCGCAGGCTGATGCTCTATCCACTGAACCAAACCGACGAGGGTTTATTTTTTATTATTATATAACTAGAGGCCCCGTGCAGTGCACTGGTGGGGTCCTTCAGCCTGGCCTGCACCCTCTTGCAATCCGGGACCCCCAAGGGATGTAGTAGTGCCCGAAGCAGCAGGTGGCTGGGAGGAGCCCGAGCCCCAGCTGGGCGCCGGCCTCTCCCACTCATCCTGGCCCCGCTGCTGTGCCTGCCTGCTGCTGCCTGCCCGGCTGTGACAGAAGCAGGAGAGGCTAGAGCCACTACAGCTGCGCTTGCCAGCCACGAGCCTGGCGTCTGGTGTCCGTCGGTTAGCTGAGTGGCACTCCCACTGTGGGAGCACGCTGACCACCAGGGGCAGTTCCTGTGTTGAGCGTCTGCCCCTTGGTGGTCAGTGCGCATCATAGCGACCAGTGGACCGGTTGTTCGGTTATTCAGTTGTTGGGTTGCTTAGGCTTTTATATGTATAGATAACCAATGTTTATTGCAGATGAATTAGGAAAAATGTGTGAGTTCCCGTAAGTGAAATAAAACCCTAATAAATAATTTCAATATCCAGGATTTGTCCTGTTGGCATATTAATGCATGGACTTCTGTATTTTCTCACACAGTCCAGTTTTGTGGGTGGGATATGGTACATCTGACATATTTTAACCTGAATTTTTAAAGATTAATTGAACATATTTTGAAAATCTTTGCTTGTTAAGCAACAAAATCAGATGGAATCCTGACCTTGAGGTTCATTCATAGATGGGAGGGCTCCAGGTAGAACCTTAAATACACAAACCACCGCAGGGGAGAGGCCACGCCCTGGTTAGCCCCTGCCTTTCTCTCCATAACCTGATCATCACTTGACTATTTTTACTGGTGTGTATTGCTTGTGGTTGTCCCACCTCCCCACCCGAACATAAGCTTCGTGAGAGCAGAGATGTTAGTTTATTGTTATACTAGAGGCCCAGTGCACGAAATTCGTGCACGGAGGGGGGTTGTCCCTCAGCCCAGCCTGTAACCTCTCCAATCTGGGACCCCTCAAGGGATGTCCGACTGCCCGTTTAGGCCCGATCCCGGTGGGCAGTCGGATCCCTAAACGGGCAGTCAGACATCCCTCTCACAATCCAGGACTGCTGGCTCCCAACTGCTTGCCTGCCTGCCTTCCTGATTGCCCCTAACCGCTTCTGCCTGCCAGCCTGATCACCCCCTAACCACTCTGCTGCCAGCCTGTTTGCCCCCAACTTCCCTCCTCTGTCGGCCTGGTTACCCCTAACTGCCCTCTCCTGCAGGGTTGATCACCTCCAACTGCCCTCCCTTGCAGGCCTGGTCCCTCTCAACTGCCCTCCCTTGCAGGCCGGGTGCCTCCCAACTGCCCTCTCCTGCTGGCCATCTTGTGGTGGCCATCTTGTGTCCACATGGGGGCAGGATCTTTGACCACATGGGGGCAGCTATATTGTGTGTTGCAGTGATGATCAATCTGCATATTACTCTTTTATTAGATAGGATAGAGGCCTGGTACAGGGGTGGGGGCCAGCTGGTTTGCCCTGAAGGGTGTCCCTGATCAGGGTGGGGTTCCCTTGGGGCGTGGGGCGGCCTGAGCGAGGGGCCTGTGGTGGTTTGCAGGCGGGCCACGCCCCCTGGCAACGCAAGCGGAGGCCCTGGTATCTGGAATTTATTTTCCTTCTACAATTGAAACTTTGTAGCCTGGAGTGGAGCCAAGCCTAGGGCTCCCTCCGAGGCCGGTAGCCATTTGTGTTGGGGCTATAATTGAAACTTTGTTGCCTTAAGCGGGTGGGCCCAGCCAGGGTGTGCGGAAAGCTTCGCTTCCCCTGTTGCCGGCGGCAACCCTGGCCTGCTCTCTCAAGCTCCATTCTGCCGCCATTTGTTTGAATTTGTTTACCTTCTATAATTGAAACTTTGTAGCTTGAGTGGAGGCTTAGGCCTGCAATGGCTGGCGGAAAGCTTGGCTTCCTCTGTTACCTAGGAAACCTTGCTCTCTGTGGCTGTAGCCATCTTGGTTTGGGTTAATTTGCATACTCGCTCTGATTGGATGGTGGGCGTGGCTTGTGGGCGTGGGGCTTGTTGGTGT
This sequence comes from Cnephaeus nilssonii, assembly GCF_951640355.1. Classification (NCBI taxonomy): domain Eukaryota; kingdom Metazoa; phylum Chordata; class Mammalia; order Chiroptera; family Vespertilionidae; genus Cnephaeus; species Cnephaeus nilssonii. The sequence goes on along the minus strand of NC_137089.1, from coordinate 51,213,737 downwards.
GTCGGAGGTATGGTCAATTTGCATATTTGTCTATTATTAGATAGGATCTCTGGCATTAGAACTCCATTGGATACAAAGCCAGCACACAGCTCACATTCACTGAATGAATTAATGAATAATTCACACCATAGCCTGTGATTATCTTCTTGTTCATTTATTTGCTGTCATGTTTATTGTTCCTCATTCTCCTCCAAGATTGGTTTGCTTGAGTCAATCATTTACCTATTTCAGAGGTTCTTAACTTTCTTGGTTCCTGGTTATGGTAAACTCAGACATTAAACCTTAGATTATTAAGTAGTTAGGTTACACAAACTGACTGGCAGTAATTTGTATGGCATTGTCGTATTTCCTTCAAAAATGGAAAACATCCCTCAGGGCTCACCTGGTTCGCTGTGTTGAGTTGGCATCTGTGCACACATAGTTAGAAAACTGTAGACCTTTGATTTAATACTTGTGAGGACTTGAGGAACATTATCTTCTCAGATCTTTTGAGAAGTTCATAGCCTTTCAAGAGCTTCTGTCTCGTAGCGACATCAGAACATCTACTGCCAACAGAGCAAAAGCTGTAAATGGAGTTTCATGTGAAATTTGGAGCATTGTGACCATCGTTCTGCATATTTCACTTTCATTAAAAGAAGCAGTCACCCACCTCAAAGGAGCCAGAAACGCAGAAGTGGGTAAAGAAAGCCTCTTCAGTAAAGGGCGCTGGGAAACTGGGAAGCCACACGCAAAAGAATGAGACTGGGTGAGAGCTGGTCCCCGTGTAAAAAGTTAATTCAAACCGGATCAAAGACCTACACATAAGACCGGAACAATAGTTACACAGAAGAAAACACAGGCCTCAACCCTATGGACCTTCGCTGCAGAGGACATTTTATGGCCTTGACCCCAAAGGCACGGGGAGTAAAGGCAGAAATAAACGAATGGGACTATATCAAACGAAAAGAATTCCGCCCAGCCAAAGAGACTGACAACAACACAAAGAGGCAGCCGGCCGAATGGGAGATGATATTTGCAAACAATAGCTCTGACAGAGATTTTAATTTCCAAAATATATAAAGAACTCATAAAACTCAACACCCAACAAACAAGCACCCCAATAAAAACAATGGGCAGAGGACCTGAAAATACACCTCTCCCAAGAAGACAAACAGCCAACAGATCTATGGAAAGATGTTCAACCTCACTAGCAATTAGGGAAATGCAAGACTACAATGGGATACCACCTCACACCTGTTAGAGTGCCTATTATCAACACGGCAAGTAATAAAGGTTGGAGAGGTTGTGGAGAAAAGAAAACCCTTATTCACTGCTGGTGGGAATGCAGACTGGTACAGCCACTGTGGAAAACAGGCTGGCGATTCCTCAAAAATTTAAGAACAGGCCCGAACCGGTTTGGCTCAGTGGATAGAGTGTCGGCCTATAGACTGAAGGGTCCCAGGTTCGATTCTGGTTAAGGGCATGTACCTTGGTTTCGGGCACATCCCCAGTAGGGGGTGTGCAGGAGGCAGCTGATTGATGTTTCTCTTTTATCGATGTTTCTAGCTCTCTATCCCTCTCCCTTCCTCTCTGTAAAAAATCAATAAAATATATATTAAAAATTTAAGAATAGAATTACCATATGACCCAGCAATCCCTCTCCTGAGCATATATCTGAAAAACTAGAAAACATGTATTCCCAGAGATATATGCACCCCAAGGTTTATTGTAGCATTATTCATGGTGGTCACGACATCAAAACAACCAAAGTGTCCTTTGATAGATGGTTGGATAAAGATGTGTACATATATACAATGGAATACTGCTCAGCCATAGAAAGGATGAAATATTGCCAATTGTGACAACATAGATGGATCTTGAGATTTATGCTAAGTGAAATAAGTCAGGCAGAAAAAGCTAAGAACCATATAATTTCATTCATATGTGGGATATAACATCGAAACTCATGCCCACAAACAGCAGTGCGGTGGCCGTCAGAGTTTTGATGTTTTCCTTGTGAAATCTCCCCCAGCCCTTCAATAAAATGAAACCAACCTCCCAGCATCCGGGGCGGTGGCTCCAGAGAAACTTCTACTCACCCACAGCGTCTCCGTCAGGGCTCTTCACCCCAGATGCTCAGGAGAGTCACCCAGGGAGGCCTTTGGGTGCCAGAGCCCGGCCCTGACCAATCAAATCAGCTTTAGGAGGAGGGGCCTGAGCATCAGGAATTTAAAAATCTCCTGAGGGGACAGGATGAGTAGCCAGGGCTGGGCACCCTTGGCTAGAGGAGGCTGATCTGAGAAACGAGTGGGGGTGAGGGCGGGGGGACTGAACTCGGACCTCTGCCTGGCCCACCAGCAGGTTCAGGGACTAGAGCCCTGGGCCTGGGGCCCTCTTACCACGAAGCATAGAAATAAAGCCAATGTGAGCTGCCAGCTGAGACATGAGAAGACTCCAAGCCGATGGCATCACCTGAGCTTCCCCTGTGTTTCCCACCTCTTTTTGCTTCTGCCAGGATGGCGTGGGTTTTTCCTTTGCAAAGGGATTGAGCGGAGGGCTATGCGCACGGCTATGACTTCTTACCCGCTCTGTTCCGCCAAAGCCTGGGGCCCTGTGTAAGGGACCTGGTTTTCGTTTTGGTTGGCAGGGCGGCTCATTGCGTCCCAGTATCTGCTCTTGCTCTCCTCTGTGTAATATCTAGCTGAGCTGCCTAGGAAAACAAAGACGACAATTCTTAACTTCCGTTGTAGCCGTGGCCGTAAGATGAGTGTTGACCAGTAAGGTACAAGCAGAAAGAGAATGGGGTAGCATCGAGAATCCTTAAAGGACAGCAAGAACTGGCCCTCTTCTCCATCCTCCCTCGATTTGGCCATCCGAAACGTGGGTATCATCATCTTCGACTCGAGGACGAGGTCACACCTGGGGAATGGGGTGGGTGGGGAGCTTGGGTCCCGGGAATTGGGGGCAGCAGAGCCAGCACACTGGCCGTGGCTGGCACTTCCAGACTTCACTTCTGGGAATGAGAATGCATTGCCCTCTGTCTGAGCCAATGCTATTTTGGGTTTCTCGTCACTAGAAGCTGAATTAATCCTAATGACTGTCGCCTATAAAGTTTCCTGTTGATAGGTTTGGGCTCTCACTCTGGTCTTCGGGCACCGATGTCCCCACCCAGTGCCTCTGCCCGTCAGCCCTCCGTCATTGGTTAACGAGATGAGATCGGTGTGCCATCCGTGCCTCCCTCCCTCCCTCCCTCCCTCCCTCCCTCCCTCCCTCCCTCCCAGCCTTTACTAAGCACAGAGCCAGGAGAGGGAGACAGCAGCCTGCTGCCTGGACGCAGAGCTCTCTCTCTCTCTCTCTCTCTCTCTCTCTCTCTCTCTCTCTCTCTCTCGGGTCCTGACGCTCTGCCCGTCTTGCCTTCGGACACGGGTGCGGGTTGGTGTGGAGGGAAAATGAGGAGCGTCAGGCACAGATCAGTGGGGCTCTAACTTTCAGGAGTATCTGGGCCCCCAGAGGGCTGTGGAGACAGGTGGCTGGGCCTCATTGCTGGTTCAGTACTGGGGTGAGGCCAGGCATTGGCGTCCCTAACAAATCCCAGGTGATGCTGGGACCGACGTCTCCAGTGTGTTCCCGGATGTGGGGTGTGCCCAGCTGGCTCATGGTTTCTTCTTGCTCCACTAACATCTGTGCTGCAGGTAGGGTTCTTGCATATTCTTCACCAAGAAAGTAGAAGCCACTGGACAGGCCCCCCTCCCCCTCCTCAGGCACAGGGGCCGTCTGCCTCCCCCGCGCCGACCTGGCCGGTCTCATCCTGGAGGCCGCACTGGGTGCCCCTCCTCTTGGAGCCCCTCACTCCTCCCCACAGGGACTTGCTTTCCGTAGCCAACGTGCTTTTTTAAATGTATTTTATTGATTTTCTACAGAGAGGAAGAGAGAGGGATAGAGAGCTAGAAACATCGATCAGCTGCCTCCTGCACACCCCCCACCGGAGACGCGCCCGCAACCAAGGTACATGCCCTGGACAGGAATCGAACCTGGGACCCTTGAGTCCGCAGGCCGATGCTCTATCCACTGAGCCAAACCGGTCTCGGCACCAACGTGCTTTTCAATATGCTTCCTCCTGCATAGTTCACCTTCCGGGAAAAAGCTTGCCTGGAGTCGCCACAGCCTTGGGCTCAGAGGCCCACGCTCGGCACAATGTCCTGCTGTGGGCAGTTGAGCGTCCTGGTGACTTTGGAGAGAGGGCTCCCCATTCCCTTCGTGCCGGTCTGTTTCTGTTTTTGTTTGTTTGTTTGTTTGTTTGTTTTCCTCTCTCCTTTCGGGTTAAGCAGAAACCGTGTGAAGTAGTCTTCACCCACGAATTCTCTAAAAGGCCACGCTGTCTAATCACACACGTTAGTGTATGAAACAGTAAGGTTGCTGGCACGAGGCACCCCCCCACACACAAACACACACCACCAGGTGAGATTCTCCCAGCGAGGAGACGTGAGCAGGAGAAGGAGCGGATCGGGTATTTGGAAAAGTCTGACCCAGTGAGGTAGACATTCCGGCCAAGGCGCCTCCCTGAGATCGGGGGAGAAGCCGGGAAGGTGACGGGGTGGGGAGAAGGTGACGGGGTGGGGAGAAGGTGACGGGGTGGGGAGAAGGTGACGGGTGGGGAGAAGGTGACGGGGTGGGGAGAAGGTGACGGGTGGGGAGAAGGTGACGGGTGGGGAGAAGGTGACGGGTGGGGAGAAGGTGACGGTTGGGGAGAAGGTGACGGGGTGGGGAGAAGGTGACGGGTGGGGAGAAGGTGACGGGGTGGGGAGCGTAAGCGGAGAGAGAGCTTAGGAGAGAGGCGATACTCCGGAGACTGAGTGTGAAACTGCTGGAAGCCCAGGCTGGGGAGGTGGGTGATGGGGTGGAGCCGGGAACTTCAATTCTCTCCAAGTGACTCCTGCTTTAACTCTAGGATGTGCAAACCAAGCTCTCCAAACAGCAGGGGTTTCCTGTGGTATTTACTCTGCTTTTGTCCTTTTAAATGGGCCCCCTGGGGAGCGCGGAGGGCCGGCTGCGAGAGGGAGAGGAGAAGCCGGGTAGCTGAGCTGGGCGCGAGGTTGTCAAGGTGACCTTGGGGAACCGGCTGAGCTCAGCTGGGTTCTCACCCCCAACCCGGACCCCGAGGGCCGCTCCGCGAGGGTGACCTCATCAGCCCGCCCTGCCCAGCAAAGGGACAGTCAGGCCGGCTGTTGGGGCAGCAGGGCTCGGGTACGGCGCTTGCAAAGGTCGGCGGAGTCGGGCCTGCTGTGAGAACCGCAGGTGCTGAGAGTTTAAATGTATTTTTCTAACCGTCGTCTTTGATGGGTGGATGTCAAAGCCCGGTGACAGATGACAGGGCACAGCGGGGCCCGGGGCAGGATTCGGCCCAGGCCCTGGAAGGGTGCTGGTGCCTGCTGTTTCTCTCCCCCATTTGCAGGGACCAGGCTGAGAATTGCCCTGTGGATGTCTGAGCAAAGCCTCCCACTTCTCAAGGGGGGAGTTATACTGTGGACGCAGATGTGACCTGGCTGGGGAAGGGGAATTTTTAAAGCTCAGAGAACTTGGCAGCGTGTGGTGCGTGTGTGCGTGTGTGTGTGTGTGTGTGTGTGTGTGTGTGCGTGTGTGTGTCCTGGGTTCTGTTGAACTAAGTGATGAATGGCTTCAGCGGATGAGGCAGAGGCTTGCAAGAGGGAGCCCGTGTGTCCGGAGCAAGGACCCCCAGCCCCGGCGGGCCACTGCTTTCTTGCTAAAATGCCCGTACACTGTGAAAGTTACTCCTCTTTTAAGCTCTGCCTTAACCATCCTAAAACCCAGAGCAGGGCTGCTGACATCTGATTTTTAAATGATTGTACAGATCTACACCGTTCTAGAATCAACTTCTATGAATTAGTATGCATTTAAACATTTCGGGGGGTATTTGCATGATTTTTTGGAGAGGTGTTTGTGGGAATCAAACCAGCAACCTTTCAGTGCACGGATGATATTCAACCAACTAAGCCACACCAGGGAGACTGGAAATCTATTTTTAACAGGTCTTTCTGAATAGTCCACTAGAGGCAGCATTTGATAAGGGTTAGATAGAAATCTACATCAACAGTGTAATTTGTAGACATCACAGCCGTTTAATTTGTTTTATTAACAATGAAAACAGTCAGAAGTCCTTATCTCGCTTCCATCAGCCCAACTAAAGGAAGCTCCGCAGGCCCGGCCTCCTACCTGGGGCAAATCGCTCTGAAAGCAGGTATCCTACCTTGGAAAGGGCGTGCTTGTTTACAGCTTTCAAGATGAAAAAAGCCATCAAAGGCGCTGAAGCAATGTAGGCAGTTCTTTACAACCCCGGGCTGATCCCACTGGTTTGCTAGAAAGGAGTCTGGTTGTTTTATCTCAGTTTCCAACACACCGTGTTCCCCCTGAAACTGTCCCCATTTGGCTGCATTCCGCCCAGCAGGACCGCGCCGGGTCAGGGCCGGCTGAGGTTTGCCTGAGGTGGGCCAACAGCAGGAAGCCAGGCTGCAGGCTGGTGTCCTGGGGCAGCAACGTCACAGCCACACGTGGGCGCAGCGGGGGGAGGTAGCAGGACAGACACCTGCCCGCCTCAGACGGAGTCTGTAAACGTTGGTTTCTCCTTTGTTTACTTGCTATGCAATTATCTCCAGACTTGTGGTGTTGCTAATCCTTTATCTGTTGTATCTACAACCTAAAACATTAAGGAAATACATGCATGTGGCAAACAGACCATGTAAGACATGCACGATCAAAACGGCTTTCCGACCCCTGGTATTAGCAATACCAGGCTCTCCAGAGGTAACCAGCGACGACGTCTCACCCACACATTTTCATTCAAACAGGAGCGTGCTATCCAGGCACTAGTCTATGTCATGATTGCTTATTTATTTATCTATCCATTTATTTATTTTTCCTAATATATTTATTGGATTGAGAGAGAGACATCAATTTGTTGTTCTACTTATTTAGGCATTCATTGTTTGATTTTGAAAAAAAATTTTTTTGTTGATTTCAGAGAGGGAGGGAGAGGGACAAAGAGATAGAACCATCAATGATGAGAGAGAATCATTGATCGGCTGCCTCCTGCACGCCCCCTACTGGGGATCAACCTGGGCATGTGCCTTTGACCAAAATAGAACCTGTGACTCTTCAGTCCACAGGCCGACATTCTATCCACTAAGCCAAGCCGGCTAGGGCTATATCATGCTTTTTAAAATTGTTGTTGTTCAACAATGCATCTTGGAAATCTTTCACATCTTATTGCTTAACTTTTCAATGGTAGCAAATTCACTTTTTTTCTTTCTCCTTTGCCTCAGTGTCAGAGAGAGAGAGAGAGAGAGAGAGAGAGAGAGAGAGAGAGAGCGCATAATCAACACACTACGTGTTTCATGGCCGTTCTTGGATTCGTTGGCTGCCATGCCAGCCTGCTGCTGGCCAGGTGGGGCATGGAAGGAGGGAGGGGCAGGGTCCATTGAGGAATTTGTTTTGTTCATCCCCCCAAAACCAAGAACTGGGAAGAGCACATTGGGTCCGTGGGTCTAGTGCTTTTCTTAGCCCCGGGGACTTGAAATTCACTGCAAAAGCCGGGCATCCTTCCGCCTGTGGTTATCCCCGCTCCGTTGACTTGTCGTCAGCAGTGAGCTGTGCCTTTGGGTTGGCAGGTGTTGATAAGGCCATTATTATTATTTTTAAATATATTTTTATTGATTTCAGAGAGGAAGGAAGAGGGAGAGAGAGACAGAAACATCCATGATGATGTTTCTTGCAAGTCCCCCACTCGGGATCGAGCCCACAACCTGGGCATGTGCCCTTGACTGGAATCGAACCTGGGACCTTTCAGTTCACAAGCTGACGCTCTATCCACTGAGCACACCTGCTAGGGCCCCTAAAGCCATTATTGCTGACGGGCTGCTCTGTGACGGCAGGCCCGCAGGGACCTGCAGAAGCCGAAGACGGGGTTCACAGAGGCTCGAGCTCCACGCAGCGATGGCGGCCTTCCTCCCTGTCCTCGCCCCAGGCCTTCATGGAAGGTTGTGTATTAGGAGAGTTGGACTCACAGACAACGCTGTGGGTACTTGTAACCGTGGCCTGTGAGAGTGACAAATGTCCGGTCTAACGGGGAGGCACGTGTGGAAGGGGCTGGAGGAACGTGACCGTCTAGAGTCCCCAGACTGACTGTCCTGGGGTGGAAAGCCATGGAGGAGGGCCGTGCCGGGACGATCGGAGCATGGCGACCGTGTGGATCCAGACAGGAGTGGAAGGCATCCGGGAGGGGCGGGGCCGGGGAAGAGTGACGTGGGTCTTGCACATCCTGGGTTAGGGGGCATCCCAGGTCGCTCACTGGGGACTTCGGATAAGCTTTCGGGAGGTCAGAGGGGTCAGGAATGGGGTGTGTGAGTGAAAGTTAACAAAGCATTTTGTCCTGCTTTCTGTAACACACACACACACACACACACACACACACACACACACACACGCAGACCTTGAGTTAACTCTCTAGCTCTGTGGTCTGGAAAGCGGACCGAGTGAATGCTGGCTGGGTTACCAGGCAACGCAGCGTCCGGGAGGCCTGACCCGTGATGGCGGGCTGCAGGTGGGCTGGGAGAACCAGGCATGGCCATGGCTGCCTGGTGAGAAGGCACAGTTTGGGCTTGCTGAGTGGGTGACATCCGGGCGCCCCTGCTGGGACCCGGCAGCCCTGCTGGGACTGTGACAGTGAAGGCGGTTCTTGATGTTTGGGGCATCGCACCCACCTGTCTGTCCTCAGGCTCTCCTCTCTGCCCTGCGGTGGAGACCTCCCATCTGAGCAGGTTCACCGCGTACTTAGGTGGTGGCTGGTGTGCAACCCTGGGGTAGAGCTTTTTCCTTCGGCAAAGCTCCCTGGCTCTTGTCCTTGGATTAAGGACTGATGTAGTGAAAACGCCCAGTTCTCATTGGCAGACCTGCTCAGTGAGAAATCAGTCGAGTCCCAGGTGGGACTTAAACACACACACACACACACACACACACACACACACACACACACACACACGAAACAAACATCCTTCCCCTCCTCCTCTGTCCCTTGATAATCCGATTTAAAAATGAGCAAAGGACCTGATTAGACATTTTCCCAAAGAAGTCATACCAAAGGTCAGCAGGGGTACGAAAGGTGCTCAACACCCCAAATCACCAGGGACATGCCAATCAAGCCACAGTGACCTCACCTCACACTCTGGGGTGGCTGTTGTGAAAAAGCCAGGAGACAGCACGGCTGGTGGGCGGGGGGGTGGGGGGGGTGGGGGTGGAGTGCTGCTGGGAATGTTAGTTGGTGAAGCTGCCATGGAACACGGAAGGGAGTTTTCCAAACAACTACAAATAGAATTACCATGTGATCTATCGACTCCACTTTTGAGTGTAATTCCAAAGGATGTGAAATCAGTGCCACGAAGAGATAGCTGCCCTCCCATGTTCATGCAGCAGGATCCACCGTAGACAATACGGGGAAGCAGCCTCGTGTCTGGTGCGGGCTGAGTGGATAAAGAAGGCATGCTACATCCACACAGTGGGATCGTACCAACCAGGAGAAAGAAAGCAGGCCTGCCACTGTGACAACATGGATGGAGGGCATCGTGCTAAGGAAGAGAAGCCGGACAGAAAGACAAATACTGTGTGATCTCCCTTACATGAGGGATGTTAAAAAAACAGGTGAGCTATAGAAACAGAAGGTGGAGAGGAGAATGGTGGGCGCAGGGCCAGTAGGAGGAGGAAATGGGGAGGCACTACTGTGTTGTTAGATACTTGAAATTTGGTAAGAGAGCAGATCTTAAGCAATCTCACCACCACCCCCCGAAAAAGAGGTAAAAACACACAAACAATCCAAATGCGGGACCTGAAGTTGGAAATGAGTGCCTACTATATTTCAGGTAACACTCGGCTGGGTGACTCTTTAGGGGAAGACTTTGTAAACTATGTAAATGCCTAACCACTGTGCTGCACACCTGCAACTAATATAATCTTGAATGTCAACTGTAATTGAAAAATTTATAGAAGGAAAAAAAAAAGAGTGGACAATGGGGTGATAGTGGCGGGAAGTGCAAAGGCCAGATGGAATGACGCTGACCTCAGCCGAAGACAGCATGGGGCTTTGTGGGCCCACGGACTGTGCTCCCGTCCCCTGGCCGACCAGGGCCCAGAGCCCACCGGAAAAGGAGGGAGAGATAACTGGGAAGAATGAGCTTAATCTGGAACGAAGGACTTTGAGCAGATGCTACTATCCCAACAATTCAGTGATGAATGGCCTTGCAGACCTGGAAGACTGGCTGAGGTCAGCAGTAGGGAGACTGGGACAATTAGCCAGATATTTGGGGAGGAAAAGTACATTCCAGCTTTTCCTATGCCAACATGTTCTGGATAGTAAGAAAAAAAATAGTGTAAATAAAAGCAGAAAGAAAATACAAGGGAATGTTTTCTGATTGAATGTGAGGAGTGTAAGATGTGACATTTTAAAGGAAAACGTGGACAGATTTAATGATACAAAGATGAAAAGATCTGCATGCAAAAATGTCCATGACTGAATTTAAGATGCACATCGGTTGGGAAAACTATTCCAGCAAGTGAGACAGAAGCTGGCAAATAAAGAACTCCTAATACATGAGAACATACCGCCATTGTTATTTTTTAAATATATTTTTATTGACTTTTATTGATTTCAGAGAGGAAGAAAGAGGGAGAGAGAGATAGAAGCATCCATGATGAGAGAGAATCATGGTGGATCGGCTGCCTCCTGCAAGTCCCCCACTGGGGATCGAGCCCACAAGAGTTAATATCTCAAAAGATAAGTAAGCTAAGGACAGGAATAGATGGGGTCTAAGTAGAAAGTATCAGTGGTTGACAGAAAAATGCTTGATATCATTAGCTAGTATTCAGAAAATAGAAACAAGCCGGGAATGCCTATCAACTTAGGGAAGAGTTAAAAAATGATAAAACTCATTTCAGGTGAACACACAGCAAGACACTCATTCACTTTGTTGTTAGGAGAGCAAACTGAGTCGAATTATTTGGACAGTAATTTGGAAACCTCTAGCAAGTGTTTAAAAGCGTTTAAAATCGGACACAGCCTCTGTTTTCCAGAGAGGGGACCGTTTCAGGAAATCATGTTTACCCACAAACTGTTATTATACAGGCACTGAGATGGAGGCATTCAGAAATATTTACGCATATGCTATGATGTTAAGTGGCTAAAAGCAACATGCCTCCCATGTGACCTTTGACCCACCCCTCCCCACAGCCTGGCTGATGGAGCAGGAGCTGCGTTTGGAGTCAGTGTGCCCAGATTCTAACCCTCCCTTGACCGCCCGCGCTGAGTTCAACGTGGGCCTCTCTGGCCATTGTCCACGGGCTGGGAAGCAGGGGCAGCTCCGCGGAGGGGGCAGGAAAACGACTCATGGGGCGCAGAGGACCTGGCCCGCAGCCTGGGAGGCGGCTGGGGGGCGGGGCTGGGCAGAGGGTGAGCAATTGTCTTATTTCCAGATCTTGGTTCTAGAACTCCACAAGGCCCGGCAACATTATCTGACCCGGGGTCCCGCAAGACACCCGTGCTTTCAATAACTCCTCACGTGCGTTTGCTTTATCTAGCTTGAGTGGGACTATTACTTGCTACCAACCGTGCAAGACTCGAGCTGCTGTGGGTCTGAATGAGATGATCCAGCCCAGGGCACCGCCTAGCCCCTGGGAACAAAGGTAATCTGTCCTCCGTCCCACTGTGTCTCAGGAAGGGTCAAAGGGCTCCAGGTCCCCTGTGCTGAACAGAAGGCGGTCATGGAGGTGGGCCCGCCGGGGCTGGCTGGGCTGGGGTGGGTGGGAGGAGGCTGTGGGTGCCACTGCATCAGCCTCCAGTTCCCACACAGGCTGAGCTCTACACCGTCCCCGCTGCTCGGTCTGTTAGTGGATGATATCACTGTGGCCAGGAGTCACCAAGAAAACATTCGGGTGTGTGTGCAAGCGGCAGGCCATCCTTATTACAGAGAATCCTCTCATAAAGCTGAAGGGAGAACGTTCTGCGATTTGAAGGCCTGCATTCTGGACATCGGAGGGTCCCAGTGGTTGAGTGGTTTGGCTTTCGTTTGGGAGTCCTTCTCTGTGCATTTCCAGTCATCCCCACAACAGCCCTGGGCACAGGGAGGTCTCTGACCCAGGCAATAGGTCGAGTCCGCGAGCTCCCCACCCCTGCTGAGGCGGATTGACGAGGACTAAAGACACTGTCCAAGCCAGACTAATGAGCTCCCCTCTCTCCTGACCATTCCCGTTATAAAGACAAGATTTATCAAGGTTGGACCACTTGCCCAGCTACCTATCTCGCCAGAGGCAAAGCTTGGTGTGTGCCCGAGTCTGCCTGCTGCCATGCTGCGCAGACCGCTGGGCTCTGGCCGGTGCCGGTGGACGTCGCCTTGGCCTCGGGCCGGTCTCCAGGCCGGCTTGACACCTGGATGGACATTGCCTTCTCTCTGCCAGGTGTGTTACGCACCTGGGGCCACAGGACCAGCAGCACAGCGTGACCAGGGAATGGGCTTGAGCTGGGACCACCCGGCTGACCTCGACGGCCTTGCAGTTGACAGGGGAAGACCTGGCTGTGAATGATTTTTACCACTCCAGGTAACAACCTCACCCCCTCAACCCCAGGGGGCTCTCTTGGGTGTACCGTACGTTAGTTGCCCTTTACTTAAATAAACAGCCCCCAAGAGAAGCAGGTACACAAAAACGTTTATTAAGGAGAAGTCAGGCCTCCTGGAGTTAACCAGTTACAAGTGCATTTAAATTCGTGTGTGTGGACGCCGCGGCCATCAGGCTGGTCTGGTGGCAGCCGGGCTCTGGCTCAGCGTGCCCGCAGCCAACAGGCTCAGACCAGCCTGGCAACACCAGCTCCTCGTTCCACGAGGGGCTGCAGACATGAGACTCCGAAGACCAGACGACTATTACTAACGTGATTCTTGCTACAAACCTTTACTTCTACTTAAATGCTTCCACAGGACCGTCCTCGCCGAGGGGACAGCACGCAAAGGGGCCACCGAAGCTGTAAACACGCATGGCCGCCCGCTGTGCCCCGGGGGCACGCCGCTTAGTTTAACAGGCGCGAACACTTGTACAGCCTCACTCTGCCATCTCCCTTCTGTTTCAATTAGCACCAGTTTATTTGAAATATTTTTCCTGGTGTTAAGTATTTAGGAAACAAATTTTAAAAAACCCACACACAAAGTCCCAAACAATGGAAAGCAAAAAACATTCAAAAAAGTTGTAGAGAACAGCATTTAGAAAAACAACGTCATTAAACATTCAACAAATCTATGTACAGTGTACCAAAGCTGGCGAGGAGCGTGGCTGGAACGGCCACGGAAGGTGTACAAACTCCACAGGCTGTGTGGACAGTCGGCTAGGCATTCAGAAATGTAGCATCAGAGCTTCTGCATTTGGCTAAAAACCACGTAAAAAGACACATCCCCCCAGGACTTCTGCACAGGTAGCACACGTGTCCAGGCCGACAGCCGTGAGGACAGGTTACAGCGCGTTTCCCCGCCGTTTACATACAAACGGCGGCCACTGAAGGGAAGCGGGGGTGGGGGGTGGGGGGAGGGGGGTGGGGAGAGAAAGGGGCTTCTGTGCTCAGGCCGAGTACCAGGGCAAAGCCTTGATTAAGGACCAAGGCCAGTCATTGGTGGAAGAGTTTTCATGAAAATGCAAAATAACAAGAGGGCTGAAAAAACGAGCATATTCTATGTGAACTTCCCCAAAATAGAAGTAGTCATCTCCATTTGATTTTGAAAAAAGATCAGTGATTTGCTTTGCAGGGCAATGTTTTATTTTTTATATAATTTATTGGGGTGACATTGGTTTAATTATGTAGGTTTTAGGTGTACCATTCCACAGTACACCATCTGTGTATTGTATTGTGTGTTCACCACACCAAGGGACAATGTTTTTTATATTCCACTCGTTGAAACTGTACACCCTAAACCCTTTGATGAATATTTTTTTCTTAGATGGAGAATGAAACACACCAGACTCAACCCACACTGTAATTATCCACCGCGACCCTCATGAACTCCATGCAATGCTGATGGAGCGTTAATCCGTGTGACCGGGACGCATGCCTTCCAAGACCGGGGCCCGGCATGTGATAACCAACGTGCCCCTTTTCTGTTTGAGCCTAGAGTACCAGCCCTTTCCTGGTCAGTCACCGAGTGGCTGGGCTTGTTACAGCCTCAGGTGTCAATGCACCGTCTTAAAACACACCAGCTGGAGAATGCCGACGGGCGTCCCACCGCCCCTAGCAACACGCGCTCCAGTTCACCTTGAATACTTTGTGGTTGTGGTGAGCCTCTATGAAAAGGGTTTACTTGGATTTAACACAAAATAAACATTACTCTTTGAAAATGCATAGTTTGTAACTTTCATACATCCATTCACTAACATGAACGACGTCCGTAAGCACGCACTCACCTCCAATTGGTGCTAACGTTGTGTTTGAAAAGATCTCCAGAATCGGAGGGCCACGCCACTGCTGTGGAACCCGTGCCGGCGCAGGTCCCCCCACGCAGGCGGCTCCGCGGACCCCGCCTCCTCGCCTGGTTTCACAAGCACCAGAGCCACGCTTTCTACGCACAGGTTCCCACCGACCACCCCATACCAGCGCGTTCGGGTTTCAGCCCAATAGTCCGGATTTGATGTAGAAGACGATTGGAAAGATGGCTTAGTTTTTTCTAGCGCAGACTTTTAAAACCTGCTCGTGGACCAAGGACACGGAGGCTCTGTGATAGCTGCGGCGCCTGACTGCGCAGCCTCTCATCGGAAGGTGCCCGCAGGCCGCGCCCTGTGCCCTCGCTGGCCACGGACCCTTTGGACGTAGTGATCGCTTCTCTCCCGAGTCCTCCTCCTAAGGACGTAGATTTGGAAACTTCCCTAGTGCCTGCTTACTCCAGAGAGCACATGTTTAAGTGGCTGACCATCGCCCAACCATTAATGACAAAAATAGGAATTTTAGGGCGCATTGTAGGAAAATACTGATAAATGGCATTTTTAATATATATCACCCACATTCCTAGGTTCTTTACGCCCAGGGCATTTGCAGTTATTTAAGTCACAAGTATATTTGGGGGTGTTGAGCTCTTCCCTAAAAATCGAATTCTATTCTAAGCTTCCCACCAGCGGTGACCAGGCTCCCCAGACACAGGGGAGACTCCGGAGAAGGGACTTTCCTATCGTCAGAGGCTTGGCCAAGTCTCAGTCACTGATGTCCACTCAGCAGTCTAGGAAAAAGGTTTAAAGAGCAAAGCCAGGGTTGTCACCTGCAGGAGGTGCATCCTTATCTCGGGGGCGGGAGTTGGATGAAGCCACACGGCTGACCTGAGGGGTCAGGCCAACGCTGGCAGCGGCCACTGGCCCAGAGTTCTTCCTCTTCCCTCTCCGTCTGTCCCTCCATCTGGGCTCCAAACCGGCAGGGACAAGGGCTTCGTGGATGGAGCTGGTGCTTTCTACATCCACGGACATGAAGTTAAAACAATGACACACGGCAGGAGCCACTTCCTTTCACATTTTAGAAACCATTGTTTCCATGCTGGGGGATGTGGGCAGAGGTCGCCTGGGTAGTCAGGCGAAGCCCTCTCCCCTGCCCTCCCTCCATGCTCAGTCCACGCGGGAGGGCTGAGGCGGGGCCTGGGGGCAGAGGGAGAGGATGCCCACCTGCCTGTCCTTTGCCAGGGCCGAGCCCGTCCTTTGTGGTGAGTGTGGCGGGCTGTGCGCGGCCAGGCCGCTCTCCGCGGCAGCTCCCCACGCTGCCCACTGGGAATTCTTCCCCGGACAGAGCCTCACTGTCACGCGAGCTTTGTTGCTGGGACCTTGGTGCGAGGGAGAAGCCGCAGCCCAGAGGCCCAGGGTGCAGCCGGGACATGGGGAGGGAACGCACAGAGCAGCGGTGTGGCGGGGGGGGGGGGGGGGGGGGGGGGCGGCTCTGTCCTGCAGCTCAGACCCCCCTCGGGCAGGTGCAGAACAGGAGAAAGCAGATGAGCAACCTTTTACAATTTATTTAAAGGTCAGTTTTAATGACAGCGCGCTTCCCTCCTCCAGGAGAGAGCTTTCTGAATGAAAAGTTTGGGGAAGCGACCCCGCTTTCGAGGGTGCCCCCGGCCACCGGCTTTCCCGAAAGCCTGCGCTGGAAGGAGCGCGAGGAGGACCCGCTTCCACGGAAAAGCCTTTACCTTAGGGGCGGAGGCCTCCGAGCTGCCGTCGGTTTACAGGCTTCTTAAGACCACTCCGCCTTCGGATCGCGGGGGAGCCTGTCAACTGGCCTTGAGATTTTTAATGTTTTCACATACAAACGAAGGCCGTCTTTTCTTTGGAAGGTGGCAGTGAATTACATGGATGGCGCCCGAGAGGAAAGAACATGTTTTAAAAACAGGGACTACAATTTAAGCTTTGAGTTCACCGTCTCCACCTTCTCTCAAAACCCGCCCCCACCCCCCTTTGGAGGGGCTGCTTTCTCCTCGCCCCTCCAGCGCGCCCCAGCTCCTGCCACAGGCCGGCGATGGCCCCAAGCTCAGCACCGGGGCGCCCCCAGCCGAGGAGGAAAGACCCCAGACCCCCACCCGCCCCCATGTGCTGCTACTTTAGAAACATTTACCAAAAGGCCTGTCCATCCAAATGAAGGAAGCGGCGTCCCATTCCCCCGACACTTTCATCCGTTTTGTCTTTGTCCTCAGGTAAAGCTGCCGGGATGTTCTGTGTGGACAAATTCCACTCTGAGTTCAGTGACCACCAAAACACCCAGGTCCCTACGGTTTTTTAAGCGAGGATTCTGCCATCTGAGAGGCGAAACCACGGAATAGTACCCCGGGGCCAAAGGCACGAGGCAGGAGGAGGGACAGGAGCGCGCAGGGGCTGGCAAAGGGCTTCGGCTCGCGGAGGCCACGTGCGCCGTCTCAGCCTGCGGGGCCCCCGCTGCCCTCCGAAGGCACGAGGCTGCTTTGCCAACCCCTCAGCACAGTGGTCACGGCGGCGAGACAGGAAGGAGGTCAGGGTGACAGTTGTTGGATGGCCTGGGGCGCGGCCTGCCGGGGAGCAGAGGGAGAGCTGGGGAATACTTTGATCAGGCGCAGAGCTAGTCTAGGGACAGCATGTCTCCATATCCAAGGCTTCCGTGAGAACGGACCTCTTTCCCTCCTTCCTTTAGCTGCCCACTTAGTGCCGGGGGTGGGGGGGTGACGGAGGACCTGGACCGAGGGCCTGGGATCCGGGGCCAAAGGCGGCCTCTGCTTCCCACAGGCTCTCTGGTCTGCACAGGGTCGGCCAAGAGCCTGAGCTCGGCGTGTCCGGGAAAGCCCTACTTCCAGGTCAGAAGGCCTAGCCGCCCGGGCCTGATTTCTGCCCGTCCCGATTGTCTGCAGCTGGGCCCCCTCCAAGGGGGGTGTTTTCCCTCATTGGCCACGATCGCCACTACTCTCCAGTGTCCGTCCTCTGCCAGATCTGAATCACTGTTCACTCACAACCGGCCTGGCCCTTCGGAAACATCTGCTCTACACCTTTAAGAAGCTTCTCCTTAGAGACGAGGCCGACTTGCTTGGTTCAAAACCATTCATCAGCAAATGCTTCTTGGGGACTTTGATGCTGACCACGGAGACGCTCCAAGCAAGGGAGAGAGACGTGCAGACCACCGCAGCCCGGCAGCAGCAGGCGGACCGTCCACGTGGCGCCCTCTCTGCGCGCGAGTCGTACAGGTTCTAAAGCCCCTTTGAAAGCAGGGCCCGAGTGGCCCTCTGGCCACCCCACAGAAGTTGCCCAACGGGTGCATGATGTTCTACCCCAGCCTCTCTGTTGATGTTATCTGCATAGTTGGCTGATCAGTCTAGCTTCTGGATGACTAAAATCTTAGAAAGAAACGATGCTTTATTGCTTCAGCAGTGAGTGGGCTAGAAACACTGCACAGCCCTAGGAGTGGATTGGCGACGCTCAGAACTACGTGTGAGGTAAGAGCTCTCCGCGCTTCCTTCCGCACTGCCCGGCTCTTGGGAACACAGTGCCTTTCTGATCTCAACCTGGCGTGTCTGCGAATTCTCACAATCAACCACTTGTTCTGATCAGGAAATGAAAGGTATGGAGTAGGTGCTGAGGGCAACATTATCTTAAACACCTCGGACGACCTAAGCATTCTACCTTTGGGCTTGCATCCATGATTTTAGAAATTCCTGCCAAATGATACCAGCTAGTTAAATGCAGGTTTGTGATTCTGGAAGGTGGATTGGTAAGCTTGTCTTTGTGGCAGAATCTATCCTTTTACACTAAAAAAAATGACAAGAATCTCTCTCCCATGGCCTATAGGCATATCTATACCATTTTTTAGATTTAAGATACATAGGGTGATTCCTAGTGTCCCCCTCCCCCCCCCGCCCCCACTCCCCCCCCCACCCCAAACCTTTGAAAACACACGGGAAATGATCGAAGGAGTCGCTGTTGCCATCCTCGTCCTCTGGTACTAATCTCTCCATCTGATGTACATTTCTGCCCTGTCGCAGAGGGTTAGCTAAAAAAACATGCATCAAAACGCTTGCTTCAAAGAGGCATAGCCCTTAGTTCAGAGACAGGAACGGCTTATAATATTAACACTTCCTGTCCAGTAAAATATTGTATTTTAAAAAAGAAGCTACAGTGTATAAAACCGGGGTCATTTCCCACAAAATGTTCATGTTCTTTGTGATTACAAAACACTGCATCTTGGAAAATATCTCCGGTTCTGTTAACTTGAGACGTTAAGTACGAGTGCTTGCTACAAACGTGGTCTGTCTCCTAGGATTATAGAGGCCTGAGCAGCAGAGTTCTTGTCTTATTTGGAAAATCAAGTAACAATTGCCATCGTATTTCCCATTACATTCTGACACAACACACTAGCATTGTGATTCTCAGACCCACAAGAGAAGTTATAAAATAGGAGATTGTCTTAAAAAAAAGAAAGGAACTATTTACAGATCAGGACCTACTTTGATGGCTGGTCCTGTGACAGATACGCCTTCTAAAGCACCCAGACCAGCGATTTCCAACCAGTGAGCGGCGGCGATTGTTAGAACGTGCAGCACCTGGCGGTGCAGTCAGGCCACTGGCCTCCTTTCCCTCAGATTGTCAGATAAAAAACGACAACAGCCAGCACAATAGCCATCTGGTGTCAATGAATTAAAATTATACTTACTTTTTTGGTCAAATCAACAACAAACATATTGGGCGTGCTGCAGAATTTTCATAATTAGTTGATGTGCCGCGAGGTGAAGAAGGTTGAAGATCGCTGCTCTAGACCATGGACGACGGGCTTTTTTCCAAGTCAGTCACAATGGAACACGCTGTATATTTTCATTGCTGGGTTGGTGATACGGTTGGTACCCAGCGTGCTAATCTCATTGATTTCCTGGCTCGCGGTTTGACTAGTCACAATGGAACAGACACAAGGAAACAGTTCCCACAGGGAGGACCCCCAGGCCTGAGGAGCGGGCAGGAGCAGGGAGACCTGTGGGGCCGGGAGGGTAGTTTTCTTAGAGAAACAGAATTTTCAGTTGCCCGGTGTGCCCGGGGCATTTTCCAAAATGGTCCCCACACCCACTCCCACTAGAGAAGCTGGTGTTGGCACCATTTGCGCGCTAGGACCCCTCCTCCCACCACTCCCCTCGTGCGGCGGTGACGTGGTGACAGGGTCAGAGGAAAAGCCGCGCCTTGTCCAGGAAAGTCCGGGAAGGTCGCTCCTTGCCTTCCAGCGCAGCAATGTGCCCAGCTTTCCCGCGGCTTCGGCTCAGCCCAGAGCCGGCCTTCCGGGTGGAGGGACACCAAGGCTGCTCTCACCGTGGCCCTGGGAGGAGGCCGCCGGGGACACCGCCGGGGACGCTGCGGCCCACCGGCCGGCCTCCACGCAGCTCAGCCGCTGAGAAACGCTCCCTCCTCCCCCAGTGTCCCCTCTCCAAAAGGGCAGTCATGTAAGTTTGTCTT
This sequence comes from Cnephaeus nilssonii, assembly GCF_951640355.1. Taxonomy (NCBI): domain Eukaryota; kingdom Metazoa; phylum Chordata; class Mammalia; order Chiroptera; family Vespertilionidae; genus Cnephaeus; species Cnephaeus nilssonii. Next base: position 51,193,745 of record NC_137089.1, on the reverse strand, counting down.
GAAACGATATCATGTCCCTAAGACACCCCAGCTTTTCTGACTAGGAGACGCTAGCGGTAACAAGTCTTTCCAGCCTTCAGCTCCTCCAGTTCTATCTCACACGCCCTTGCCCTGTCCCTGAGGAATGAACGTTAGTGGAGTATTTTGCTGCTGCTCTCAGGACGCCGCTCTAGCCGTGCCAGTCTGCCCCTCTCCCCTAAGCTCCTCCAGCGAAAGCTGCGTGCCCTTTCCCTACCGAGTCTGGGAAGGAGGCCACGGGCTGGTTCAGAGGCGGGACCCCTGGCTCGGAAGGAGGGCGCTCTCTGCTCGCTGCAGGTGGCCGCGCCCTCCAGGGGCCAGGGACAGCGCGGGGGAGGGCTGAGCAGCACTTCGGAGTGGGAGCCACAGGCCTCCCGTTTCCTCTTGGGGCCCCAAGAGGGGGCCCCTTGCTTCTTCCTCCACGTTGTCCCGCTGCCCCCCAACGTGGTGCATGTCCTCGTCCTCGGGGAGTCCCGCCCAGCGAGAGCCTCTTTCTGTGCAGCCCCGGAGAGCGCCTGTCCGTCACTGCGCACCGCCTTCTCTGGGGAGATGAGAAACCTCCGGGAGGAGGGGGACTCAGAGAGAGGAAAGTCAAGGCAAAGACGAGCCTTACTTAGAAACACGTTGGGACCAGCGTCCCCGCACTGCATGCCTCGTACAGACAGGCCTCTGCGGTCCCCATGATGGATGGGGCCCTGGGACACCCCTTCCCACCCACCTCCCTCCGCCCTCCGCCAATGAGGACAGAGAGGAACGTGGTGCCCCGGAGATGGCGTAAATGAATGTCGGGCTTAATTTGGCACTTCGTTTAGTTCCAAAGTATAACAAAATAGCTCTACATTTTAAAAATTTAGCTTTTACAATCAGTGTTGTATATTGCAACTCATAGCTTTTTGGGTGGCCTGCAAGAAATTGAATTCCTTGTTTTCAAGGCCAGCCAGGCAAAGATGGGTGGTCCCCTAGTTACCAGGTGCCTGGGTACAGGGAAGGGGTGTCCGCGTGTGCAGGGCGGTACTGAGGCTCTGTGCACGCCTGGCTGGAGCAAGGAGCCCCCGGGGGCGGGAGACGTGTGTAAAGAAGGTGCCAGAAAGGCAAAGATCTCCTAGGGAAGGGCCCTCCGCTCCACCTCCTGCTGTGCCTGTGGTTTGGCTAACAGCCAGGCCAGAGCCCAGAACCACGCGTGCCCTGTGTCTCCAGGAGCTGGTGCAGGGATGCCCTCAGCACCGTGTCTCCCTCGCGTCCCAAAGCTCTGTGTGGGTGGGTGGGTGATGGTGGATTAAGCCCCTCATCACTTTAATCATTTGTGATTAGTGACTTAGCCCCAGGATCAAGAGCCAGGGGTGCCGAGGGGAAGCCTCTGCACCAGGTAGTACCCCCACCACCTCAGTGTGTGGGAACCTGATCAGATGTTGTCTAGCCCTGGATCACGGGGGCCTCCCTACCCCAGCCCAGGCGCCGGCACCAGCCAGAGCACCGGCTCACAGCGAGGGCGCCTCGGGGAAGCGGCAGGCCGGGGAGGAGTAAAGGCCGCCCGGGCAGGGCGTGCAAAGCCACGTCTGCACTGAAAACACGCCCTTTCTCGGCCGACCCCGTCTGCGCGGAGCTCACGTTCCAGCTGATGCCCTGTGCGCGCGGAGGGAGCTTCCTGACGTGATGTTAAATGAAGCTCTGCTCCTGCTCTCTTGAAATAAGTGTTTTTAAAGAAAAAAACATAAACGAAGGGGAAAAACAGGACTTCTTCTACGGAATAATGCTTACAAAGTCATATGAGAACTTAAAAAATCAAATTGCCAAAATATAAGAATGCAGATTGTGGATGTCACACCACAGAACCTCCTCATGTATAAAAAGAGTAACTATTATTCTACACGACTTCTTTCTACTCTTTACAAAAGGCGTATGTCAATCTCTAGACATATATTAAACTTTCCTCTGTGCAATTTCCTTTCACATTCCTACGCTGATCCCAGGCTCCCGGCTCACACTCATCCGTAAGGTGCTCGTACCTCTTTGCATAGGGAGAGGGGAAGTAACTCCTTCCAGGGCCATCGAGAGGGGGAGGCATCTATAGGGCGCAACGACTCCCCTCTCCCCACACCACCACCACCACCACCACCACCACCACCACCACCACCACCACCAACCACCACCACCACCACCACCACCACCCACCCACCCAACCCACCGCCAGGCCAGAGAGCCTGGAAACCGAACACAGTGCAAGCCGCCCTACGAAACGAGAGCGCCTACAGTGCACGTTCCTTTGGTGTCTCTAGGTTCCCTTCTGAGTCAATTCCTGACGAACAGCTCCACTATTTTTACAAGCAAAACCAAGGTTTGGATCTTCCCTTTTACCCATAAAGCGCTTAGGCTGCTCATGAACCCGCCCCCCAGACACGCTAAAGCATAAACCCTACCAAAGTGCACTCAGAACCGGTCGGCCCGGAGGCTGTGCTCTGCCGTCCAGAGCAAACCGCGGGGCCCGCTCGAGTTCTGGACCTTTTCTCAGACAGACAGTGCGAACGGTGGCCCGCAGCCCCAGCCGCACATCCTGGAAGGAGCGCCAGGCTCCCGGGCCTCCCCGCCGCCGGGTCGGGCTGAGCTGAGCCGTAGGGGAGCCGGAAAGGGCCCTCCAGGTCCCCGGAAGACTTCCAGGTGTCCCCTTGGTGACAGCTGCGGTCAGCTGGTGATCCCACCCGCCATCGGGCCTGCGGGCCCACACTCCACCAAGCGGGGCCATTCTTCAAAACAAAACAAACAGGAAAGACACGGAAAAGATGCCGGAGCTGCCCAGGAAGTCCAGTGGGAATGGGGAAGACCCAGGAAAGCAAGTCTTGACCTTTACACAAATGCCACAGAGTCACCTGCAGCTTTCCCCGGGCCTCACCCCACCCGCAACGGCATTTTTCAGGAAGCTCATCAAAACATGCCTCCTGCTAGGGACATGGCTCCGTGGTCCCAGTGCTACGGAGACCCCAGCTCCAGACCTGACACCGGCAGAGGAAGGGGCTCCCTCTCGCGCACGGGAAGCGCGGGGCCGGCGCCAGGCGGCTCTGAGCGCACCGGGGACCGTGTGGCCTTTGTTCTTCTGAAATTCCACCAAGGCTCCTGGACGCGCTTTTCCTGGGCTCCAGGTGCGTCTGTTGAAGGAAGAGTGCTTTCCCAAAGCTGCCCTGGAGGCAAGGGCGGGTGGCCCCGTGGCCGCAGCCGCACCCCTCACTCCAGGAGGCGCTGGCAGGCCTTCTTCCAGCGGCAGGCCCTGCACCACAGTCCCGGTGGCCGCGACCTGGTGGCCATGACCTGGTGGCTGTGACCTGATGGCCATGACCCAGTGGCTGCGACCTGATGGCTGAGCCCCTCAGTCCAGGAAGCGCTGGCACGCCTTCTTCCAGCGGCAGGCGGTGCACCACAGGTCCCGGTTCTCCATGCCGTACACCTTCCGGCACTTCTTGCCCTCTCCCCGAGGCTTCCTGCAGAAGGGAGGGGGCGTGGTCAGCGGGAGGGACTCAAGGGGCACCGCTCGGAGGGCTGGACACCCTTCGGAAGATGGAGAAGAGCCAGGAAACAGCAGGGCTCTCTGCGGGTCGGGCCTTCCCGTGTGCTGGGTGGCTCCGTGGCCACTGCCCGCATCCCTAAGGTCCTATCTGCCCGCCTGCGGACATGACATTGGCCATCTGCAGAGCACCGAGGCAAACACGTGCAGAGAAATGCCAGCAGAGAGCATTCCTCTTCTGAGGTTGGAAAGAGGTACTTTCAAGTGCTCTCCTGTTCTCAAGTGTGTGGCATCCTGGTTAAGGGGCTCCTGGCTCTGGGCAGAAAGTCTACCCTGTGGTTCATTCACTACAGGGGTCAGTGCACCGGGCGCTGGGTGACCCAGGCGTCCCCTCGGCCTGTTCTGTAGGAGAACTGACGGTGAACTGTCACAACAATAACAACAACAAGGCAACGTGTTCTCACTCAAAGTGAATGGGCGGGGAGAGCCCTGGGAATAAAAGAAAGGGCGAGTCATCCACTACGGGGACATTCCACGGGAGACCCTGTCTCTGGTTTCTCTGTTTCTCGCGGTTCTTCTGCGTTTCAGTTACTCCCTGGAGGCGAGGCGTGTGGGCATCCTACCTCAGGCCGACCGTCCCCCTGGGTGGGGAGGACAAGACCGCGGGGCCGTGCTGTCGCTGCTCTCCTGCGCCCCCGGGGTGGTGGTGTGTCGGCGACACCTGGAAGGACAGGAGGACAGAGCTGATGGCCAGGTTCTCCGTGCCCCCCCTTTGGGAGCCTCTGCGGGGCGGGCCGTGGTCCCCGATCGGTAGACGTGGAGGTGAAGTGCCCGTCACTGAGACCACGCCTTAGAACGGATGGGGTGGTGCTCACGGCAGAAGGTAAATGCCTCTCCCTCAGAAAGACCAGCAGCAATGCCTTCCACCCCCTCCCGGCTTCGCCTTGGGCGTCCCACTTGGCCCTGGGTCACATGTTTTCTTTTGAATCATGTTTTAATGTCTATTGCCAGTCCGCGCCTCATGGTCTCCCTTTTTAAGGAAGAGAAAAGCTAGTCAGTGGCCACGACACCACGTGGGGCTCGGCCTCTGTGACCTGCAGAAGGGGTCCAGCCGGCCCTGGGCCCCGGCTCCCAGTGATGCCAGCGCCCTGCCCCTGCTCCTGCTCCACGCACGACAACAATGTGGGCCCTCTCCCCACCCGTGTCCATCCATGAAGCCCAGCCAAGCACTCCTTTGTCCATTTCTCCCAACAGTCTCCACTTTTCCATTTTCATTGGCTTTATCTCGTAACCGTTTCTAAGTTCTATTGTGGGGCATGTTTTATAAAGTGTGTCAGGCTGCCTGGTGCTGTTTCTAAACAGATGGAGCTATTGGGTGATAGGCTTGTAATCTGTCTGCTCATTAGGCGGAGGCCCAGAAGCTGACCGGGCAGGGAGAGACCATGATCACAAACTACAGCCCGATAGTTCTCCCGCCGGCTGAGGGGAGCTGGTCCCACGAGTCACTCCCAAATAGGGGGGCTCACGTTCCCTGAGACACGTCACAGGTGCCGCGATGGCGCGTGCTCCGCCATGGCAGTGCCAGGCTGTGCTCATCGTGGCGACTCTGCTGGGCTGCGCTGGAGGTGAGGGCGCTGCTTAGCAGGCCGTGACCTGCGCGAGGGCACGGTGCAGCCCCGGAGCCGGAGTCAGGAGCCTGCGTCTGAGCCTCGCACCAGGGCAGAAGCAGGGGGTTGTGGCAGTTAAAGACCCTTGTCTTGGTTTTAACCTTTTATACTATTTCTCTTTCCAGGTGTGAAAAACAAAACCAGCGAAACCGTGAACCAGCACGTAGGACAGCATCAGGCCTGGGCCTCCGGGCCGGCCCCAGGACAGCAGGCTGGTCGGCTCCTAATGCTTGCCTGGGCTTTTTATAGACTGAATGTTTGTGTTTCCCCAGATGTGTATGTTAAAACCCAAATTCCCAGGACTGGGAGATGGCCTTTAAGGAAGTAATTAAGGCTAAATGAGGCCCAAAGGGTAGAGCCCTGGTCCTCTAGGGTTGGTGTCCTTTTAAGGAGAGACACCTGCCCGGCCGGCATGGCTCAATGGTTGAGGGTCAACCTACGAACCAGGAGGTCACAGTTTGATAGTCAGTCAGGGCACATGCTGGGTTTTGGGCTTGATTCCCAGTGGGGGGTGTGCTGGAGGCAGCCAATCAATGATTCTCTCTCATCATTGATAATTCTCTCTCCGTCTCTCTTCCTCTCTGAAATCAATAAAAAATATATTTTTAAAAAAAGAAGAGACACCAAATCTCTCATTTCTCCCCAAACCCTTTAAGAGAAAAGGCCGTGCGAGGACACAGCGAGAAGGGGCTCTCACCAGTAAGCGGCCCTCGCCAGGAGCGAATCGGCCAGCACCTCGGTCTGGGACTTCCAGCTTCCAGAACCATGAGAACATAATTTCAGCTGGTAAAAGCGCCCCCCCCCCCACCGTCTATGGCATTCTGTTAGTGCCATCTGAGTAGACTTGTGTCATGAAAAGACAGAAAGAGGAATGGAGATAATAATAAGAAAAGGCGAGTCACTTGGGGAAAAACAGGTCAAAGAAAGCTGTCATTAATAAAGATCCTCTCCCCACCCCGTGTCTGTCAATGAAGGTCCTCTCCCCACCCTGTGTCTATCAATGAAGGTCTTCTCACCCATGTCCATTCATGAAGGTCCTCTCCCCACCTGTGTCCATTCATGAAGGGCCTCTCCCCATCCGTGTCCATTCATGAAGATCCTCTCTCCACCCCCTTGTCCATTCATAAGGTCCTCTTCCCACCCCCTTGTCCATTCATGAAGGTCCTCTCCCCACCCCCGTGTCCATTCATGAAGGTCCTCTCCCCACCTGTGTCCATTCATGAAGGGCCTCTCCCCACCCCCGTGTCCATTCATGAAGGGCCTCTCCCCACCTGTGTCCATTCATGAAGGTCCTCTCCCCACCCCCGTGTCCATTCATGAAGGGCCTCTCCCCATCCGTGTCCATTCATGAAGATCCTCTCCCCACCCCCGTGTCCATTCATGAAGGTCCTCTCCCCACCCCCGTGTCCATTCATGAAGGTCCTCTCCACCCCCGTGTCCATTCATGAAGGTCCTCTCCCCACCTGTGTCTGTCAATGAAGGTCCTCCCCCAGCCCCCCGTGTCTATTCATGAAGGTCCTCTACCCACCCCTGTGTCTATCAATGAAGGTCCGCTCCTCACCCATGTCCATTCATGAAGGTCCTCTCCCCACCTGTGTCCATTCATGAAGGGCCTCTCCCCATCCGTGTCCATTCATGAAGATCCTCTCTCCACCCCCTTGTCCATTCATAAGGTCCTCTCCCCACCCCCTTGTCCATTCATGAAGGTCCTCTCCCCACCCCTGTGTAAGACGTGGAGAAACTTGGGAGAGCATATCCCTCAGAGTTATCTCTGTACTTCAGAAGGAAGTGCTTTAATCGGAGGGACAAAGGGGGAGGAAGGGGGAGATCTGCAATACTCTAACAATAAAATCCTATATAATAAAAGGCTAATATGCAAATTGACCGAATGGTAAAACGACTGGTAGCTATGACATGCACTGACCACCAGGGGCAGACGCTCAACGCAGGAGTGCTCCCACAGGGGGAGCGCTGCTCAGCCAGAAGCCGGGCTCACGGCTGGAGAGCACAGTGGCGGTGGCAGGAGCCTATCCTGCCCCCACAGCAGCGCTAAGGATGTCCGAATAACGACTTAGGCCCGCTCCCCACGGACATCCCCTGAGGGCTCCTGGACTGTGAGAGGGTGTAGGTTGGGCTGAGGGATCACCTTCCCCACACCCACCGAGTTCACCAATTTCATGCACTGGGCCTCTAGTAAATAAATAAAACGTAGGGGGAAATTCCATTTGAAAGTGGTCTGGACTGGGCAGTTCCTTCTACATGCTATGCGTGGTTTTACACAAGCTGAACAAGAGGGTATCTGCCCTTGAAAATCCTCCTCAAGTCAAAGACAAGATGGACAGATGAGCATAACAGGTCTCCGGAATGCCGACATGGTAGCGGCCTTTCCAGGTTAGAAGAGTTGTTGTGAGTGTGACACAGAGACACTCTGGGCCCTTTTAGTGTCTAACAAAAACAGTCACCAACAGGACTGATTGCTAACCTCGACACCCACCTTAGCAGATCACAGTTCTTGCCAGAAAGGACTCTAACACCTGATGTCTAAGTCGTTTTCTCCCGCCTGCTCGCTCGTCCCTGGTGGCCGTCCGGCCTCTCAGAGCGACCAGCAGTGCTCACCCTTCCATGAAGCAGGCAGCTTTCAGGATTACTCCAGATCCACACTATTGTCTAAACGTGGAATCCAGGGGCATTTTCTGGAAGCCACAAATTCCCAAACTGTTGCCAGCAGTTTGCTTTTTATCCTTGGCTAGTCCTCCAGAGATTCAATACGTATTCATTGGCCAGAGCAGCAGCACTGATTGAGCCACTTTCGTTAGTATGCACTCTGCAGGAGGTCTTAGTATTTGCTGGCAACCTCTGGGAGTTTCCAGGGGTTGGTAATAAGAATCTTTTGGGAGGTCCTTGGGGAGAGAGGTGGAAAGGAGAAAATATGAATATCCATTATCATAAGCTACTCTCTGGATCTTACTAGGAGGCAGAGACCGCTGTGAGCGCCAGTGGTATGGGGGTCTATGGATGTTCTGTATAACCTATAAAGACCCAATATGTATTTTATTTGTTTATTTATTATTTAAAAAATATATATTTTTATTGATTTTAGAGAGGAAGGGAAAGGGAGAGACCGAAACATCAATGATGAGACAGAATCACTGATCGGCTGCCTCCTATTGGGGATCGAGCCTGCAACCTAGGTATGTGCCCTTGACCGGAATCGAACCTGGGACTCTTCAGTCTGCAGGCCGACACTCTATCCACTGAGCCAAACGAGGAAGGGCCCAATATATTTTTAAGTGAATGCTTAGGAATCAGGTTAATTCATGGCAATTTATCAGACAGGAATCATATAATATGTCAAATCAATTCTTATATAATGCTTAAACCTGATGGCATATTTTAGCATTCATTTATTTTCAAATTACACATCCATATGGATGGATTATTCAGGCTTTGGGTGCAAAAAGTGACTTTAATTTTTTTTTATTTTTTTTGAACCATCAAGATGACATACTGGCAAACAATAATTTTGAAGTCATAAATATTATGAATGTATTCATAATGATAAATGTCACTTATGTACAAGGTGTTTTTTTAATGCTCAGGATCTGAGCTCAGAGATGATTTTATAAAGCCTTTTGGAAACATGTAAATATCCCACCAACAGAAAACCTTGATCTACATCTGACATGTTTATCAACAGCTGAAACGCTCTTCTATCTGACAGAGCGGCCGGCCTGTCGGAGCCACAGAAGCCTTGCTCAGGAGTTTACAAAATCCACGCAAGAAGCAGGGGCTTCCATCTTTCTGGTCTATGTTTTTCTGTTGCACGTGTGTAAATGTGTTCTCTAACTTACATGTGTAAATGTGTTCTCTAACTTACGTGTGTAAATGTGTTCTCTAACTTACATGTCTACAGCTTGTTCTCTAACTTACGTGTGTAAATGTGTTCTCTAACTTACGTGTCTACAGCTTGTTCTCTAACTTCACGTTTGGCGTTTTGTATTTTACTCACTGGAATGCCTGTGAAGGTAACTGGAGGAGACTGCCAGGAGACACTGAAGCTGCTGCCATTGGGGGTGAACTTGGCCGATCCTGGGATGGTCACGGGGGGCGTGGCCTGTTACGGAGCAAACAGAGATGGTCAGGGGGCGTGGCACAGTACAGAGAACACTAAGAAAGGTTTCTCCTCAATCTTAGCTGTCATTTATCAAGGCGGGCCTCAGAAATGATCTCAGCTGTATTAATAATTAGACTAATTATCTGATAGGAAGAGATGAAACATGGTCAAAGAGTAGTGGAAAGAAACTCTTTATATATCTAAGCAATCTATCTAATGTATCTAAGGAGATGGTTTTTGACTAGTGATTTCTGAATTTTACGACAGCTGTGAGATATAATTTCTCACTAACAAATTTGGAAATAAACACTTTTATACAGGGGTGGTGGGGCGTAATTGGTACAACATTTGGGAGGGTAATTAGGCAATATATATGTAAACATTTTTAGAATTCTGTATATTAGCTATTCTACTGCTAGAATTCATTCTAAGGAATGGATACAAGGATGTTCATTGTATTATATTTTAAAACATTGGAAACACAAATATCTAGTAATGGGGAAATGGGGAAATAAATCATGATATACCAACTGAGCCATTACAAATGATGTTGTTGAAGAATACTCAATGACATGCAAAGACATTCATGAGCCCTGGCCCATGTGACTAAGCAGTTATAGCATCTGCATGGAAGGGTCTCGAGTTCAACTCAAGGTCAAGGCCACATACCTGGGTTACAGGTTTGCTTCTGGGCCCTGGTCTGGGTGCATTCGGGAGGCAACCAATCAATGTATATCTCTTACACTGATGTTTCTTCCTCTCTTCCCCTCTCTCCTCTCCCTTCCCCTCCCCCCAGCTTCTACTCTTTCTAAAAACCAATGGAAAAAATATCCTTGGGTGAGGATTTAACAGAAAAACACCACATTCATGATATATTCAGTGGAAAAAAAACAAAGCATAGTAAAAACAGTACTTCAATACTATTATTATTATATGTATACGTATATGTATTAGTTTTTTATACATATACACATAGGAGAAAGTCTTGAAAGACATACCAAAAATATTAACCAAGAGGCTTTCTTGTCATTGGGATTAAGGATACATTTTCTCTCTCTGCTTTGGTTTTTAGCATTTTCTATGATTAACATTTATAATATCTACAGACAGAGAAATCCCAAATATTATGAATACAGGGTTCAGGAAGATCGAGTATGTGTTCCAACCCACTTTACAGATTAACAAAATAATTTCATTAAGTTGGTTCAAGCTCATGATTTTGGACCTAAATGCAATCATGAACAAAGGAATGAGTTACTCTTTTTGACCCACATAACGAGTCAGGAGTAAAACTTATTGCACATCCAATCTAATAATTTGCTCTTGAGCTTCAGTCTGCTAAATAAGTGGTGTAGCTTTTCGAAGGATAAGTGTAGTTGTGATGGCGGTGGCTTTGTTTGGCACCACGGAAGCATTTGGGCAATGCTTAGCAGCAGTATCCTGTTCAGGCTGCATCCTCTGACTCAATAATTACTCTTCTGTGCCTTCAAAGGGAAAAAAGCTACAGGCACAGAGATGTTCATAGTAGTTATTAATGAAGAAACTGGGTAGACTAGTACCTAACAATGAGAGAATATTGGAGACAATTTGATTGAACTTCATGATGAAAATGAACTCAGCTATGGGGTTACTGTGTGGGATGCTGTTTTTCTATTCCTAGGTCAGAACGCACTGCTTTAGGTCAGGGGCAAAGTGTCATCCAGGGTCGTGCACGGCACCTGGTAAGCGTGGTCGGTGTGCACGAGGTAGAGGGTGGTCGGGGCCGAGCGGCTCAAGGGCGTCATCAGTTTCGTCTCGGCTTTGGCACCAGGGCTTTCTGTTCTGCTTGAATCCGGGATGGGGAAGGTGGGAGGTGAAGCCAGGGACTGGGAGGGCGAAGCCGGGGCCAGGCTGCCCAGCCCGTCGGCCACCGCGTCTGTGTTGAGCTTGATCTCCGTGTAGTAGAAGTCCTCTTCACCGTCGCTGTAATCAGAGTCCCCAACACGCCTAATGCAAAGGACAGCAAAACAGTCAGATGGTGCCTCGCGCGCAGGCTGTGCCCTCTGTCTGGAATGCTCTTCCTTCTCGTGTCTGCCTGGAAAACGCTTACTCATCCTGCAACACCCAACTGTCCACTTCCAGGGAAGACCTCCTGACCTCTTAGAGGACTTTATTCAAACAATCAACCGAGCAATTACTTATTCAACAATGATTTGAGAATCTGCTCTGTGTAGGCACTCTCCTAGGGTCTCATGGTATCATGGTGACCAAGTCGTGGATGGATTCTGCCCTGATGGAAGTTACAGCTAGTGGGAGAGGCACAAATAAACAGGTATTTATTGCATCGGGGAGAAATGAGTCCCAGAAAGAAAAATTAAGCGGCATAAGAGTGCCCGTAGCAGGTCAGTGAAGAGGGTGTATTTTAAACTGAGCTCAGGGGAGGTGATGTGAACAAGACCTGGATGAGGTGAGGGGAACCGAAGCCTGGCCACGGGAAGAATACACAGTGAGGAGCAGCAGGGCCGGGTGGGGTGGGGGTGCTTGGTGTCTTCCACCAAGGGCAGAGGGGAGGGCGGGAGGCAGGGTCAGAGGGCGGAGGCAGGGTCAGAGGGCGGAGGCAGGGTCAGAGGGCTCTGCAGCCGCAGGAACGCTCTGAATGTGACGGAAGCCGCGGAGGCTTTGAGGAGTCTCAGTGTTTTTGTTTCTTCTTTTTTTTACATTTTGAAATTGTCATTTTATTTTTATTTATCTTATTGTTGAAAGTATTTCAGATGTCCCCCTTTCCTCCCCCATGGACCCTGGCCCCCAGGCCTTCACCACACTATTGTCTGTGTCTATGGGTATGCGTACATGCATGTAAGGTCTTTGGTTACCACCCCCGCCCCCGCCCCCGAGATTAAAGGGATCGCTCAACATGGACGACCCCATGAGCCCCGACAGTGGGAGGGGAGGGGAGTGAGGTGAACCCGATCTGGGATGTATGCTGATTATCAGGATAAGGACTTCACTCCTCAATGTGCCCCCTGGCGGGGTTCACTTTATTTAATTCGCGTTATTAAATTACTTCGCACATTTCTGTAAGTTTTTACCTCTGCTGCCTCCTGACAACATTCTCTAGGGCTTTGCTGTCCACAACCAACACCCACTGTCCCACTGTCCTATCGTCACGACAGGTCACTCAGCTCAGGGTCTAAGGCAAAGGCGTCCTCTCCCCAGTGAACCCCGGGGTCCTGGGGGTGCCGGCAGGCTGCGAAGCCCAGTCCCAGGGCCTCCGTAGAGCACAGAGCACCAAGGGAGCCCGGGAAGCAATGAACTTCGCCGCCGTGAGGGCGCCCGGGGCTCAAAGGGAACGGCTGGCGCCACCTACTCCGCAGGCTCCAACGGGCGGACGGGCCCGGCTTCTGCCCGGCGCTGGACAGGGTGCGATTCTCTGGGCAGGTGGGCTTGACAACAGACGCCTACATCCTGAGCGTGGCTTCGGGAGGTTCTCTCTGGACCTTTAAAGACGCTGAGCTATTCCCGTCGAGGTCGTCCTGACATGAGGTCAGGGAGACACGCCCGACTTCCTCCCTGGCATTCTCAGGAGCAGGACTGGGCGGCTGCCCAGAGGGTGCGGGCGACCCTGAGCCACGCCCACTGGGTGACCTGCACGCTGTGCTCTGGGAGGGATGGGCTACGTCGCAGACATCAGCCCCATGATGGGGAGGAGGTCCCTTCTCCTCCTCACCCACGCAGGTCAGCAAAATCCCGCTAGAGCCCTGGCTATTTCCTTCTTGTACCGCTGCTGGGGTGCTGCACGTCCCCCACTGGTGCCTTGCTGGGCAGAGCGACTGGTGTCCATCTCTCATCTTGTGGAGAGGACTCCTCTGGCCCAGGCACCTGGGGCTCGGCATGTGTCTGGGTTTGCCATCCGCACCCCGGTCAGCACGTGCAGCTTCTCAAGGGCCCCTTTCAGTCCCAGGTCCCTGGACAAGAGGGGCCCAGAGCCCCCAGGCCAAGACGGGGAACCACCGCTGCCTGGGAGGGGCCTCACCGATGGGCCCCAAGCTTTGGTTTATTTTCCTGAGGAAGGTTTTTATAAAACACAAGGGAAACAGAGAGGCAGGTCGCCAGAGATCACGGCCACAGCAAGAGCAGCTCTGATGGGCACAGTGGTGCCTTAACCCTTTTCAGGCTCAAAGTCACAAATACTCTCCATCAGGAAAAAAAGTACATTTACATTTACAGACATCCTCAGGGGGTGCGACCCTGCCCTGGTGCTGTATTTTTACACATGGCTCTCACCACGTGTTATTTTTCACCGTCACATGTGACCCCTGCAGGGCTGACTGTATTGTTAACCTCATCTTCAGAGGGAACCGGGGCGCAGAGCAGTCACTAACACCCCTCAGTGCAGTGCAACTTGCGGTAAAGGCCTCTGTTATCTGCCCCCCTCCCCTCCTCCCCCCCCCCCCCCCCCCCGTGCCCAGGCCCTGCCTGCACTCAGCCCGGGCACTTCTGAGGCACAGGTGCTGGCTGGGGCCCGAGGGCAGGCGGCCCGGCGGCACGGAGCCCGCGCCCAGCGGGAGGGTGGGGCCTCACCCGAGGTGGACGCCGCGGATGTGCTTCTGGATGCCGGCCGCGGTGCTCAGCACCTTCCCGCAGTTCTTCCAGAGGCACTTGAACATCACCTTCATGGAGTTCTGCAGAGGGGAGGGCGGGAGAGTAAAGGGAAATGAGCCTGCCAATGCTGTCGGCCAACACGCTGCGTCCTTCCTCCTCACTCGAAGCTCATCCCGACCTCACAGCACGGGGGGCAGATCCCACGCCCGCGAGGAGGCTCTCTGCCTGTGTCTCAACAAGGAAGCCATGCTGCTCAAATCTACCTCCACCTGCTGTGCCCGAGGCTGACCTCGTGTGCCCGAGGCCCTGCCCGTGGTCTCAGGCTGGGCCTGGCCCCGGCAGGCAGGGGGCCATGGACTCCCAGCCCCTTTCTGCCTGGCCAGCTGGGCGTGGCTGCCTTCCTCCTCCGAAAACCACCTCTTCCGTTGGTATTTCAGAGTTCTGGTAACTTTACGGGTTCTGGAAACTCCTCTCTTTACTTGTCCCTTCAGGCTTAGGGCTGGTGAGGGCCTTGCCCTATAGTTAGCTCTTGGGATCCTGGGCTACCACCCCACCCCAACCCTGTCTACACCTTTGCAAAGAGCCCCTTCAAACTCTTTTTAAATTTTTAAACAAAGTTATTGATTTGAGAGAGAGAGGAAAGGAGAGGAGAGAGAGAGAGTTCCTGTTCCACCGTCCATACATTAATTGGTTGATTCTTGTATGTGCCCCAGCCCAGCAATCGAATCCACCACCTTGGTGTGTCAGGACAACGCTCTCACCACCTGCGCCACCTGGCCAGGGCCGCCCAGCTCTGTTTACCCGCTGAGCACATCACCCACTTCCAGCCAGGACCTGGAGGGTGCGGGAAAAGTAGGGTATGAAGGAATATGAGCGCCGTGATCTTTTTGGGGGTGGTATGAGATGCAAACACACATGCCTTCCTGCGTGGTGAAGTGCTGGGGAGGGGCCGCTTACTCAGACATGAGTTTCCAAATACAAAAATCACCCTGTTTTTAATGTTAAAAAGGTATTTCTTTGTAAGTGGAGGTCCCCCTATAATATCTGCAGGACTAACTTTGGAGAATAAGAGCACATCAGTGGATGAGCTCAACTTTAATAGAATCAGCGGTCTCTGTTCATAGGCGAGGCGTTCCTCGTCACCAGAAGGCCCCTTGCCAATGTCCCGACTACACCCACGGAACAATCCTCCCGTGCGACAGAGCCACTCATTTAAAAAATAAAAATAAAAATATTTTAACTGATTTCAGAGAGGGCGAGATAGAAACATGAGAGAGAATCATCGATAAGCTGCCTCCTGCATGCCTCTCACTGGGGATCGAGCCCACAACCCGGGCATGTGCCCTTGACCGGAATTAAAGCCAGGACCCTTCAGTATGCAAGCTGATGCTCTATCCACTGAGCCAAACCGGCCAGGGCCAGAGAGCCACTCTTACACGGCAGGAAAGCAAGCCCTGCAGGAGGAGACCGGATACAATGCTTAACATGGCCCAGCCCGCCCCACGGGCCCCAGCTCTGCCAGGGCAGCCAAACCAAGCCCAGCTGCAGGCACAAGCGCAGCCGCCGATCTGACCAGGACCATCTGCGCTCGAACCCTGGCTTCTTCTGGCAGCTGCACCGACATTCACGAGGCTGAAGGCCCTGTGGGCCAGGCCACATGGGCTGGGACCGCCCCTGTGCCCACAGGCGTGCCTGGTCTGACACGGCCACGCCCGGGGCAGCTGGTTGGGAGGGATCAGCAGGCCCTGCAGACCCACCAGCTCGGGCTGTACCCGGGACCGGGAGGGTCTCCGTCCCTGACGCTGCCGTGTGGGCTGAGGGGCCAGGCTGCCTCGCTCTCTCCCCTGAAGCCTCCGCCTGGTGTGAGCTGTCACCCACGCGGGATTCCTGGAGTGGCTTCCACTTCCCGACAGAACCCCGGCTAACACACAGGCCTGGCAAAGGCCAAGGTCCCTCCAGTTCCCAGGGGGTGGGCCCACCTGCATCCTGACGGTCCAGACTCATCCCTGGGCCAGTCCGCTCAGAGCGGCCAGGATCACCCGCCCCGGCCCATCCCCAGGTGCCTTTCCCTCAGGTGTGTGCACACGGTGATGAGGGTGTGTGTGCGTGTGTGTACGTGTGAACATGTGTGCTGGGGCGGAGGCTCGGACAGGAGGACCCGGGCTCGGAGGAAGGAGCACAGGGGAGCTCACGGCACCGTCCTCAGCGGCTCGGGCGGGAGGCCCGCCCTGTGGGCAGAGGCTCAGTGGCCGCCCTCTCCTTTCTCCTCCGGCTCTGGCTGGCGGGCGGTCATCACCGGACACCGACCAGGAGGGACGGAGCTGCCTTCTTGGCAGCCGCCTGGTCCTGCCTGACGGGCCCATTCCCGGGCAGCGGGTTTTCCTGCCCACGCGCTGCACTCAGCGGGCGTTAGGAGCGCAGTCAGCCGACAGGTGCTCGCTCGTGCGCGGGCCTCGCCGTCTCTCCCACTTCAGAGCGAGTCCTGCTTTCCGGGTGTGAAGACTGAGCGTGATTCGCTCACCGATTGCTCCTGAGCAGCGGCAGTTAACGTGGCGCTCTTCCCTGACTCCAGGACCTCCCGAGTGCACGGGTGAAGCGGCCCACGGCCACGACGCCTGCGAGGGGGGTGGAAGGAAGCGTCATCGTCAGACCAGGGATGCGCCTCCCCTCTGTGAGGGGCCTGACGTGTCATTACCACGTGTCCGCTCCGGGGGCGGGTTTCAGGGCCTACAGTGACCTGTGTACGCATGGTCACTGGATCTTCATGCTGTCCCG
Organism: Cnephaeus nilssonii; assembly: GCF_951640355.1. Classification (NCBI taxonomy): domain Eukaryota; kingdom Metazoa; phylum Chordata; class Mammalia; order Chiroptera; family Vespertilionidae; genus Cnephaeus; species Cnephaeus nilssonii. Next base: position 51,177,097 of record NC_137089.1, on the reverse strand, counting down.
GGCGAGGGAGGTAACTGCCGTTTGCTTGTGTTGCAGATGAAGAAGCCGATGGTCAGAGAAGGGAGATGATTTTCTGAAGTTTGCAGGGTAGCAAAGCTGAGCTGAGCCTGGGGCTCCTGTGACTTCTGATCAGGGCCCCTTCCTGTCCCACGGCTCGAGCTCTCTCCCCACGCTTTTTGCCCACGGGCCACAGTCGCTGCCTAGGCACAGCACGTACGCGAGTGAACAAGCGAGACAGAAGCGCCGAGAAACAAGGCCCCGATCGCGCACGACGCACCGGATTCTGTCCAGTTCAAGAACCAAGTGCTACCTATTCTCAGCTCATTAAGCTGCTTTCAGCAGGGCACTGCGCAAGCACGGGTCCCTGCGCTGAGTCCCGGCCACCACGCCGCCACCTCTGATGGCAGCCGGGGACACACACTCATGACCCCGGAGAAAACGTGCGCAGCCTGACGCACCAGGATGGCCCTTCAGTCCCCACCGCTGTCCGGTAGTTCACCGACTGGTCAGGAGAACACGGATGCCTTGCAAGCCCAGCCCCTGCCCGCAGCATCTTCATGCCCCGCCTCCGGAAGGCAGGAGCTCCTTTCTCCCCAGCTCTCTGGGTAGCGAGCCCGCAGCCTCCACAGCGGCACATGCAGCGGATGGAGCGGAGACGGAGGGAAGGGCAGGGCTGGGTCAAGGCAGGCTGCGAGTTTTCCTCTTTGAAATCAATCGGGGGGAAGAGGTTGCATGGCAGTCCTCAGGGTTTTGCTTTGTGAATAGTGATTCCTAATGAAGCTACTGAGAACAACTTAAAGGACCAACATATACAGTAGCAGCCTCACATGGACATGGCCATCAAAACCAACGTGAAAAGCCGAAACCGGTTTGGCTCAGTGGATAGAGCGTCGGCCTTCGGACTCAAGGGTCCCAGGTTCGATTCCGGTCAAGGGCATGTACCTTGGTTGCGGGCACATCCCCAGTAGGGGGTGTGCAAGAGGCAGCTGGTCGATGTTTCTCTCTCATCGATGTTTCTAACTCTCTATCCCTCTCTCTTCCTCTCTGTAAGAAATCAATAAAATATATATTAAAAAAAAACAAAAAACCAACGTGAAAAGGTACTCGAGATGCAGCAGCAGATTGCTTCATCCTACAAAGGGAAACCCTCTGGGAAAAGTGTGAGTGGCCACGACAGTGTGAATACACACACAGAGGAAGGAAGGAATAGGAGCTTCAGGTTCGGGTCTGGCCCTTCCATCCTCAGGACAGGGCAAGCTCAACGTCGAATCTCCCCCATCCTCCATGGCCTCATATCAAGTTGGGAGAATGATGCCTACCGGCTCTGGCAGGTTTGCTCAGTGGTTAGAGTGTCGGCCCTCGCGCCGAAGGGTCTTGGGTTCAATTCCCAGTCAAGGGCACGTACCTGGGTTGCAGGTTCTGCAGCCCTGGTCGGGGCACATGTGGGAGGCAACCAACTGATGTGTCTTTCTCACATCAATGTTTCTCTCTCTCTCCCTCCATTCCACTCTCTCTAGAAATCAATGGAAAAAACATTCTCTGGTGAGAATGAAAAAAAATAAATAAATAAGATACTTACCAGACAGGACAACTGTGAAGATTAAATAAATGTGTTATCAATGTATTAAATCAATTTATTAGAGCCCCCTTTTCAGTTTTAGTTTAGCAAACCTACAGTTTTTGGTCTGTAAGTACATACATGCGTTTATGTGTCAGCTTTCTTCTTTTTTTTTTTTATCCTCACCTGAGGACATGCTTAGAGAAACATCGATGTGAGAGAGAAACAGCTATCAGCTGCCTTCCGAATGCTCCCCTATCGGGGATCAAACCCCTACCCCAGGCATGTGCCCTGACTGGGAATGGAACCAGCAACCTTCAGTGCATGGGAGGAGCATACCAACCTGGCCGGGCTGGGCCAGCTTTCTGCATGTGTCACAGCCGCTTTTATAAAAATAAGATGCAAAAATTCTTCCAATATGTTTTTGAAGCAGAAAATAGGAAAGGGTGTTTGTTTTTATTTTACAGGTGAAAAAGTGGAGTCCCAGGAAGAGAGTGAGTTGGGCACCAACCCAAGCCTGACATGCACTTTTGTAGCTTCCAAACCCGGGTCAACGCTGGGCACCTCTGTCCACGCGGCACCAGGCGGCAGAGGGTGTGAGCTCACACTGGCTGGCTCTGCCCTGATCAGGCCCTGGGTGTCTGCTGAACCCTCAAAGAAGGAGCGGGAGGAGAGGCTGACCTTTCTCTTCCTGGGGATGGGCTCGTCGAAGAGCAGGCTGCCGGCCTCGGCCTCGTCGATGCCGTCGTCGGGCGCGGGGCTGCGGAAGGGCTTGGCGCAGTCGGCGGACAGCGGCGGCGACGGTGTGGACGGGTTGGACTGGTCGCTGGGGGCGCTCCAGCTCCAGTAGCCGCTGCTGCAGCTGCTGGACGGGGCACCGCCCTCCTTCCAGGATCCGCTCATGTTCTCTGCGAGCCAGACAACCAGCGTCAGTGCGGCGGGGTGCAGGGGCCGGGGACGCGGACACAGGGCGGGCCTGGACCCTACTAAGCACATGCAGTCAACCTCCTCCCTCCCCCACCCAGAAATGTGCAACAGCTGGGAGTGCACTATGCATGCCTCGGGAAAAGAGTTGCATTACTCTTTATGAACACTGAGCTATTTTAGCCACACGACAGGCTTTCCTAACAGCTTTCTGATGTGGGTGGTTTGGGGCACGTCGTGCCTTGGGATGACAGTGGAGGGGCACGGGAACAAGAAAGAAAAGATGCCCTTGTTCACTAAGTTTGGGGCGCTCCGAGTTTACTGGTGTTTCTAAGAGGGAAGTCATTTGCAATATTGTCCCTCTCCCCCACCCCGTATTTCTCACGGGTCTGAGACCTTTGGAACAGGTTTACGGAAAAAGTGAGTCCCAGATGTAAGCGTCTAAGAGAAAGAATGATTTCCGGATAGTTATCCAAGGCCACTGACATGATGAGAAGTAACAGTGCCTTGCATTTGTTGTTTTCCATCTCACAAAACTCATTCACACAGTCCCCTGCATTCTCACATCTGTCTCTCGGAGCAAGGACTCCATGTGGGTTTTACAGACGAGGACCTGAGGCACAGGGAGTCGTGACTCGCCAGGTAGCCAGGAGTGGACCAGGCCCAAACCCTGGTCTACCAGTTGGCTTCTTTCTCCTTCATGGCATGGGTCTCGTGTGGTAGGAATCCTCCTCTCTTTCCAACCACGCTGAGATCAGAGGAGAATTTATGGGCAACGTTTACTGATAAGATGGCTGTTGAGTTCTTCCTTTGCACTTGTGGGGAAACAGGAAGTGTTTGCTGAGGTGGATAGATCTTTGTCCAGTTAGAACGCCTTGGGAGGCTCCTTAGAGACTTGACCTTCTTTTTGGATAATTTCTCCTCCATATTTATGTGCATTTTGAATACATTAAAACTATATTTTAAGTTCAAGGGGCGGGATCCCAAAATGTCTCCTTATGCTGTTAACATTGGTGTAATTAGTAACGAAGTGAAGACACGCAATGGACCAGCATTCGTGGGAAAATGACGACCTTCACCCAATCACAGATTTCCAGCATATTCCTCAACCGTGTCAAGCACAACATTCAGTTAGAGGAATGAAGTTGTTTTTTTTAAAATATATTTTATTGATTTTTTACAGAGAGAAAGGGAGAAGGATAGAGAGTTAGAAACATCGATGGGAGAGAAACAGCGATCAGCTGCCTCCTGCACACCTCCCACAGGGGATGTGCCCGCAACCAAGGTACATGCCCCTGACTGGAATCGAACCCGGGACCTTTCAGTCCGCAGGCCGACGCTCTATCCACCGAGCCAAACCAGTTAGGGCTGAAGTTTTAAGTTGAAATCGTGGAAGAAAGTTACCCATCTCATTAAGACAAAGCTCTACCCAATCAAGTGGTCATTTCTGCAGGATCAAGCCTTTCTGGTACCAACAAAACCAAATTAGCATCTCACTCCCTGCAGTCCACCGGACAGTGCTCACCTGAGAGCCTTTCTGAACGAGACAGCTGCGTTCTGCAGGTCCTTTGGGGGGGCGTCCGGGGGCATGCTCGGTGGGACACACTCCTTGGCAGGTTCAGGAGGCTTATGATACAGCACAGCACAGCTCGTAAAGTAAGTGTGTGGTGCCAGCGGGGTGATCAGGGTAAGTGACTACGCGGAGCAGGGGAGGTGATTGGGGCCTGAATTGATTTTGAAAAGCAACAACTTATTTCGAAAAGCAGTGAGTCGCATTGCCTCATGTCAATGCCCAAAGTTCAGTTGTTGACTTGGGAATGACATTTCCTTTAAGAAACACTATTCAATGAGAAGGACAATGTGACATAGAAATGAATTTTTCAGAAAAAGTCAGAACCAATTGGAGATACATACACTGAGTGGCCAGATTATTATGATCTCTGAACGCATAATAATCTGGCTACTCAGTGTGTGTGTGTGTGTGTGTGTGTGTGTGTGTGTGTGTGTGTATATATATATATATATATATATATATATATATATATATATATATATTAGAGGCCTGGTGCATGAATCATGCATGGGTGGGGTCTAGCCAGCCTGGCCAGGGGGAGGGGACATGGGCTGTTGGCCGGCCTGCCTGCTGGTCGAACTCCTGGTCGAGGGGACAATTTGCATACTAGCCTTTTATTAGATAGAATATACACTGAGTGGCCAGATTATTATGCGTTCAGAGATCATAATAATCTGGCCACTCAGTGTATATAGCCATGTCTCCTTCCCTGACGCACGCATTTGGTAAAATGCACACAGGCCTTGCTGGAAGCTCACCCTCTTTGCAGACCCACTTCCTGACAAAATGATCCTTTCTGGGCACAAAAAGAATCACAACAGTTTAAAAAAATTCACTGATAGACAATAATTCTGGACATAAATTAACCAACACCTTCATTATCATTAACTGCTTTCCCTGCCTGTTGCAGACTTAACGAGCTAGCAGACAATTTGGGATTATAAACCGGGTAGTTATTTTTTGAAATCATAACCAACAGTGAATTCCTTTCTGTATAACTATGCTAATAACGGTTTGTGTTGCAGAAGCAAACGGTTTATTTTGATTCTAACCTTTCAAGACAAAGGAGCATTAAAAATGTCCTCAATTAAAGAAGAAGGCATGTAAAATACCGATTGCGTTAAAATGTACTTTCTTCTCTGAGGATTCTTTGACATTCTGTAGTTCCTTTTTTTTCCTTTTCTGTAAAACAATGAGAATCTACAATTTATTTGCATTTGGTGGCCCAGCGTGGGACAAGCACTTGTCTGTAACCTTGAGGAATCTTTTCTCTATGAACTCTTCAACCTTTTATGCAACTCCTTTCCCCTGGGATTAGTTTGGGGGTGTCTTCAGTTTTGCCTTCAATACAGTCTTCCTCAGGGGCCTCGCCACACTGAGCAGCGGGAGCCGGGAGGCCGGTTAGAGGCCCGGCAGAGAGGGTGTCCCTCAGCAGCAATGCCAGGCTCCCTCCCAGCACCGCCCCGCTCCGTGGGCTGCGGTGGCAACACCGCGTGTGGTGGTCGTGACGGGGTGGGGCACTACTGTGGACGGTATGGATTTGACTTCCCGGCACCTCAGTCGTTCTTCGCACCGGCAACTGGAGTGGAGTGCGTTTTGGTGAGGACTCACTGGATGTTCAACAAATTTATTTTCACACCTGGTGCTTGCCTCCAACTTATGTGTGGGCCATAGCTCAGTCTCCTAACCGGCCAGGCTGGCTTTTGAGAGAAGGGGTCCCCTTGCAGTAACTTCCACTCCGGGGTCTCATGTTCATTTCAGCCCACTCCCGCCCCGGTTGTCCACCGTGCGCTCTTGCCAGAAATCAGTGCCTTCGTCTGGATGCGGAACTCAGCCTGTTTCATGCTTGAGCTTCTGAAGCATCAGACGTCTGTCCTTGAACATCGCTTTTCCCTCGGCTTCCAGGAACCCACGTTCTCCCCCTCTCCTCACTGCTGGTCCCCCTCAGGCTCTTCCCTCTGGGTCCCCGAAGTCCCCTCCCGTCTTCGTTCCCCGCCTCCACACGACTCTCAGTGATCTCACCTACCCTCATGGCTTCTGCACGGCAGCCCAGACCTCCCCAGCCGCTGCCCTTGAATGAGCCTCAGTACTGCCCATGACACACGCTTCCTCCTGGGCCTGTCGTCGTCTTCAGTGACCCCAGCTCCTGCCCAAACACTCACTGACAGACGTGCTCCCCCAACTTACTGGTATGTGTGGACCATCTCAGGGGCAGGCCTCCGTGCTGAGGCCCCCGACTGCCCGGAGGGCACCCTGGCACTCCTCCTCCTCCTCCCCTTTTGTCCATCACCACGTCCTGTTGACTCCTCCTTCCTCACATTTCTCGGTTAATGTCCTATCCGTCCCCTCTGGGACCACCAAGGTTCAGGACAGCCGTAGGGTTTGTTGTTGTTGCTGTTTCTTTTTGTTTTTGTCTGTAAGCCCAGCTGAAACTGTCCAGTGCCGAAGCCACGTCGTAGCTCTCCTGCAGCCTCAGACTAACGTCCGTGCTCCTGGCCAGCCTCCGTCACCGCCTACTGCTTTCCTGATTCCTCACAGTGAGTGAGTGAGCCCTCAGTAGCCATGACCAAGATGGCAGACCCGGGGCCGGAGGATGCAGGGGAGAATTTCAGCTTTGCTATTTACAAGTCAATTAATCCCATGTGCCTCCGTCCACTCATCTGTAAAATAGCGACGATGACAGCCACAGGGCTGTGAGAACGACGTGAGATCGAGGGAGCACGGGCTCAGGAAGTGCTGCCCTGGACGAGGCTGTGACTGGGAGCCTTTCCCCACGACACCGAGCACTGCACGGGAATATGGGCACTGCTCGCCACGACGCACCCACACCACCTAGCACAGCACCTACTAAGTCCACACTGAGCGGTGAACGGACTGACTCATGGTGTTTGACTGAGGAGTCTGGGATAATGCCTTTGCAAACGTCTTCAGAGTCTTTGACCCAACTACCTCTCCTGTGGAACAGAAGCGATGCTGGGAAAGAGCTCCATTTACCTGGGAAGGGACAGGGCGCTGCGGGCAGGTGCCCTGGACACGGGATGTGCGGGGAGCGGATGGAGGGGTGACTGTGGCGTCTGGGAAGATGAGGAAGCTGGCCCTGGGGTCTCCATTTCTCCCACATTGCCCCTGCTCCTGCTCGCGGTGAGGCTCAATCGCTCATTTCATTTGACAGGAATGAGACCCCCCAAAGGGGGCTGTGCTCATGGTGCCCTCCCTACGCCCATCCCGCCCGCGCTCCCCTCACCCCCAGCTCACCATTCGGCCGCACAGGAGGGCTTCGAACCAAAGGGCTCGTGGACAGGCTGGTGAGTACCATTGCTGCTGTCACCTTGTCCATGTCCAGTTCCTCCGAGGATTTCCTGGAAAACAGGAGGGCCACTGTCAGGGGTGCTCGCTCGGCATGGCCTGGGGCCCTGCCGCCTGCCATCACAGACGGACGGGAGAGGCGGGAGGCGCGCCCCCAGCACTCTGCAGGGGGGACAGGACGGAGCAGCGATTCCCAGTGGCGGAGTGGAGACTGCCATCCCTCACCGAGACGGACACGCACGGAGACGGACAGGTCACGCTGGCTCGTGAATTTTGCCCGGTTAACCCCACATAAAGGCTCATACGACCATGGCCGTTGTGGACAGCAGTCAGCTTACCTGGGCTGGTTTCCATAAAGGAGTTGATATCGAAAATGCATGCAGTACACCGGCGTCAGATAACCGGCACCGCCTCCCGGCACGAGCATTCCCGAGGGGCAGTGCCGGGGCACGCAGGGGTGAACACCGTGTGCGCGGTGAGCGGTCACACTGACAAACGCGGCTTTCATCCCAGCCGCGCCGGCTGACTCGTAAAAGCAATGAAGTAGCAGAGAAAAGTCAAATTGTTCCCGGTCCTGGGGGTGGGGCTGCTCAGTTAATTTCACGACAAACTTATGAAAAGTTCACGATTTGGCTCTCCAGCGTGCACCAGGACGCTCAATCACAAAGCAAAGCTGCTCGTCCAGTCCTAGCGGGGAACTGGCGATCTCCGTCTGTAGCTCTCCTCAAAGCTCCTTGCTCTCTTTCTTGGAAAACTGTTCGAGTCCAAGACTAATTCCTTTTTTCAGAGACTGGCAATGAAAGATGCTTCCAGAAGGCGAGTTTGCGGGCACACAGCGAAATGTACTCTGCAGGGGTTCTCAGGACAACCTGGCACAGCGGGGAAAGCTGCTCGGTCCCATGGCACACCCTGGGAAGGCCACAGCACCCACAGGTCACGAGGTCTTGGACTTGGGAGCAAAGGTGAGGCCAGCTTCCTGCAGAAACGGGAGCAGCGCGGAAAGGACTTAGAGCACCTTCAGGTCACTGGTGCTCACGTCCCCCACCCCACCCCATGCAGGCGTGTGGGTGTCACGAGGGCCGCCCAGGAGAAAGGCTTGCTGGACACACTGCGTCCGCTGGCTGCCGCCAGAGCCCAGCCGTCACCATGGCTCCCCACGCGGTGGGGACAGGCGCAGGCCACGGTCATCTGTCCCAGACGGAATTACTGCAGCTGCTGGCTGCTCTTTCCCACTCCGTCTTCTCTTTTTAACAAAAGGGCTGAGAGCCGGGATCAGGGGCCCGGGAGCTGGGCACTGGGCAATGGCAGGTCCCCAATTCCTACAGGGACACACTCTGCGGCCACACTTTTTCCTGGTCCTTGGTTTCAGGGGCCTCCATTTCCCCTCCTGTAATCTGCTTTGTATCATTTAAAATTTTTCACATCTAAGGTCTGTTTTAGAGGTCTAGTTGATAATTAACTTAAAAGCTGGTCTATGTGTTTTTTTTTTTAATATGAAGATCAATAGCCAGGCCGGTGCTGACAAGACTGTTGTTTCTGTCACTATAAAATAGGCATTTTTTGCATTGCCAAGGTCTGCCACGACCTTTCGGCATCATGATCAGAAAGCAGGTTCCCAACGAAGAGCAGAAAGCGGAACAGACGTCAGCATCATCGGCGTTTTGTGTTTGGCCACCTTTAGCTTCCTGCGGGCACGGAGGTCACGAGGACGCCCCACGGCCCGCTGCTCACCCTCGGCGAGCTGTGGTCTCGGGCAGTGTATCACGCCGCCTGGAACACGGAGGCGCGGCCCTGGGCTGAGCTGTGTTTCTGTTTTTTTATCCTTGTTTATTTTGTTTCTGTTTTTTTATCCTTGTTTATTTCTTTTGGTACATTGCTATCTAATTACTGATTAATTGGTTCTGCAAATGCAAATCCTTGTAATTAAATGCGAAGAGATGATGCGCCACGTGGGACTTGTTACACTTAGAGAAAGCGTTGCTGAAGCCGACTGGTAGACGTGGGGCTGTTGGAGGAAAAGACCACTCACCAGGTGATACTGAGAGTTTTCTCTGATGGGAAAGGGATTTGGACCCCCTGGGGAGGGCGGCCCAATCCCACGTTCACAACAGGCGGAGAGCTTGTCCAAACAACCTTTCTTCCCAGACCTGGTTGAGTATTACGGAACTTTAGAATCAGTTCTTAAAAATAGTCCTACGCCTTGTCATTCTGTAGGCGCTTTGTCGCTCAGCTGAGCGGGCTTTGATGGATGAGCAGGATTTCCAGATGTGAGAGTCACATTTCAGGCGAGGAAGCAGGCGAGTCCGTGGCTGGCAAACTGCTTGGGCTTCCTGGTTGGAGGATGTGGTGGGAGAGGAGAGGGCACGGGCCTGGCTGGGTCTCGGGCCTCACGGGCCAGGCCAGGTGGATTTTCATGTTCTCATAAGCAGAGAGAGAGAGCCACTGAACATACATGAACCTGGGAGAGAGGTAGCTCATCAACCTGGATTTTAGAAACAGATTAAAACACCAACAGGAACGGAAAGGGAGACCGGAGGCGTGCTCTGTAGCTATTTTAGTTAACTCTCCATTCAAACGCAAAGTGCTGGCCTAAGACCACTGCTCCTCCCTGCACAGGCGGTAACCAGCCTGCACGCACAGAGCTCCCTCGATGCGGCCAAGGATCGGTCGCTGGGAGAAAAGAGAGTGCAGGCTCCGCAATGAGTTACATCGTGCGGCTTCAAATCCGCTCTTCGCCACGACTGGCTGTGTGACTCTGGGGAAATTACTTAACCTCTCTGAGTCTCTGTTTCTTCATTTGTAAAAGGAGGATAAATATAGATCTGTTGAGATGATTCAACGAGAAAACACATGTGAGCACCAGCAGAGCCTCACCCACAGCCAGGATTCCACGGACGTGAGCTCTTACCTTCATGTTCACGGACCCACCCATTACATGTGTCCCACACGCGAGAGGGGCCCAGTCGGGGACTCTCCTCGCTCTTCTGACGGGCACCAGCACTAGCAGGTGTTGCTTTCCATTTTGGGGGAGGGGCGCTGCCAGTGGTGTTTTTCATAAAGAACCAAACTGTTCCAATTCCACAGGCGTTGCCCGGTGAGAGGTGACAATCGGCACAGGAAGTGGCAGCTGCTGAGCCCTCCCTGGGCTCGCGGTGCCCGGGCCAGGATCCAGCGCGTGACGTGGTGGCCCTGGGGCACGGGCCACACAGCCAGAGCCCGGGGCGGGTCTGGGTTATGCCCCGAGTTCCTGGTTTCAGCCCTCTCTTGAGGACCAGCTCTGAGCCGGGGCGCTGCTGGACACTGCAGAGAGAGCCTCAGAGAAAACCCGTGGGCCTGGCCACCCGAATCCCCCCCCCCCCCCAAAACCGGAAACCTACGCATGTCACAAAGCCAGGAGGTGGCACGGCCTTGGGGAGGACCTACGTAGGTGCCCAGCTAAGGGAGCCTGGCGGTGGGCACTGGCCTTGTTGGGTGAGGCGGGGGGCGAGGGGAGGGGAGGCTGGGGCGGGCAGTGCCGGCGTGGCCAGACTGCCCTGAGACGGCACAGGACGCTCAGCGCGGTGTGCCGGGCAGGGGGACAGGGACAGGCCCCGGAGCACGGAGGTGTTTCGTGTGGACAGGCTTCAGAGGTCAGGTCCGGTTAGGGAGATGCCCTCAGACTGGCTTTTCAAAACGTTCAGTCTGGCTGCCGGGTGGAAAATGAGTTTCTTGGGTTTGACAAGTGATCTTTTATCGGCCAAACTGACTGCTTGGGGGCTGTGGCAGCGGGTGGAGGGTGACGTCATCTGTGACAGCGAGGTCCTCAGGCGTGCCACGGTGTCGGCAGGCACAGCACCGACAGGCGTGGCGGGCACGGCAGGCACAGCGTCGGCACGAGGCGGGCACGGCCGCAGCCCCGGTGGGCGGTGGCGCCGCAGGTCTGGCCCCCTTGGCTGTGGCCGGTGCTGAAAGGCTGTGTTTCTGTCACAGAAGCTCTTTCTTCTTTTGAGCCACTTCACGCCTGAAGGCCATCTGCTGGGCGCACGTGTCCACACACTGTCCCCGCTAACCTAGCAGCCAGGAGACACGCGCTTACGGCCGAGAGCCGCGAAGGACATTTACCTGCAACTAGCGTGCTGCAGTAACAGATGGAAATGAAAAGGCAGAGCACGCCCTGGGTCAGCACTAATCCTCTCCTCAGCAACTACTGGAATCGGCGGTCTAGACCAAGTCCAATCCCTTTGAAGACGGACAGTGACCCTCAAACCAGGAAAAGGCCTGGCAGTGAGCTCTTCCCTGGAAAGACACAGCCACACCCCAGGCTTGAATGTGGGGACAGCCTTCGCTAAGAGTGGGCACACGGATCCGGTGACTCCACAGTGGCCACGCAGAAGGAGCACTCTGCTTCCTTTCTGAAGGAATCTCGTGGCAAAGGCGGTCACTGTTAGCGCTCCACAGTCATTCGAGGTGTGGCCTTTTTTAAGGCCACAGGGAAGATGTGTGTTTGTGCATGGAGAAGGACAGGAGGGCGTTGGAGGGGACCGTGCCCCGGGCCCCGTGTTCTGCCCATGGTGGCCAGCCTCTGTCCGGGTCGGCCACGTCCTTGCTGACGTCTCCAGCCCTCGAAGGAGCTCCCGCGCCTCCGCAGTGGCCGAAGCAATGGTCACACCGTCGGGAAGAGCTCGCTGTTTCCGCTGGACTCCTGGGGGCGCGGTCGGGCAGGGCCGGCGTGTGTGCGGGGCAGGGCGGGGGCCAGGCGGGCGGGTGGAGGTGCCCTGAGTGGCAGTCAGTCTGCCGGTTAACAGGGCACCTGGTAAGTGCCACCGCTGTCCTCGGGCAGAAAACTGTAATCAAACTGCATCTCTCACTCTGACATTGATTTGTGTCCAACTCGGGCCACTGCAGGCTGTGTGTGTGTGTGTGTGTGTGTGTGTGTGTGTGTGTGTGTGAATGACCTCAGTGCCCAGAGGCCTCGAAGCCACATAATGGAAAGAACCTCCAGCCACATTCTGTGGTGATAACAGCGATCTCCTGAGGGCGCTGGGAAAAGATGAGTCCAGTGTTTTCTGGTTTGCCAATTAAAGAAAAACAAGGGGGCTTTTGCGTAGATTTAAAAACCAGGCAGAGAAGACTGTGTTACTTATCCCCGTGACCTCCTTTTCCTGAAATAACAACATTCTATGTTGGCACAGACCTACAGGTGGGCTCGCAGCTGTAGCCATTGTATGTCATTGTTTCTGCAGAGAGAGGACTCCTACTGCTCCGCCAGGCTGCCCAGGAGTGAGAGGGCACAGGTGACAGAGAGGGAGCAGCTGGCACGGCACCAGTCCCTGCTCTGAGAGCCAGGCCTGCCCTCCGGGGCGGCCACTCGCTGGTGGAGGTGTTGGCTTCGTCCTGTGCTAATTCGCTCTCGCTCTAGGCTGGGGAGTGGGGGTTGGGGAGGGGGATAGGGACTTTTATTCTAGTTGTAAGTTTTGGTTTAGTTCATGCTGAGTTGTCTGGGACCCGTCTGCTGATTTCAGCTCGCTGGGGGCAGAGCACAGTGGACGAAGCCCCTGCCTCACCTGGCTTGTGCTCTGAAGAGGGGACCCACGGGTACGCGTTGTAGACAGAATTAATCCCTTTTAAATCTGTTTAAGTTTCAGATTTGGTTTTAGAAAATGTAATCTTTCCCCCCCAAAAAAAAACTGCATCTTCTTTCTCATAACAACTAATATTTACTTAGCATTCCCAGTGCCGGAGGCTTTACACATGCTGTTTAAATGCCACCGTGGCCTGATGTTACTAACACCCCATTTACAAATGCCTTCCGAGGGCGCTGGGCCGCCAGCCAGGCCTGCTTAATTCTAGCGGCCCCAGGGGGGTCTTCAAACCACACACCAATGCTGTTTGCACGACCACCTCCATAACCTTGATTTAAATTTGAGATGTACTTGTCCTCTTCTCTCATTGAACTATATTTGTGAACTAAATGCAACCTGTGTACACATTTTTCCTGTGCTACATTTACAAACATCTTATCATGAAAAGGATTTCTTTTATACACATGGGTGATTGATTCCACATTCACAGGAACATAGCATGTACATGTTCAAGTTGACCCAATGGATTAAATTATAGGCTCTTACTCCTATTGAAAAAGTGTTTTGCTTTTAAAAGGATTCTTTAAATAGAATTTAAATTAAATAAATTTTCTTTAAATAGAATTCTTATAATGTGATTAAAATGTTGTGATTAGATTTCAATTCAGCTAATTTACCCAAATTTTAACCTCTACATCAATACCTGTTTTATTGGTTGAACCACATGAAATTGCTAATACTCACTATTTTTTACCTGCAGAAGTGGCAGTTTCATACGGTTTGTATGACATGTACTTTTATGAAACATTTATCTTCAGTTTCACCGGCTTTTATTGAAGATAATCTCCTACAGTATAGTTCACACAAGCTTCAATTCAACATCTACTACGTGCAAAGTATTGCTCTGGGAGGAATGCCTGGCCCCCCAGCTTGTCCGAGGCCACGTGAGGCCTGGGGACACGAGCTCCTGAGCGGGGGTGGAGGCATCCATGTGCCCCCGGCGGATCCTCACCCACAACATGACTGCTCAGTTGCCTGAGTTCTTTCAGTACATGTCACCATGTTACCGGCATGTGTCCGTCAGTTCATACAGCCATGGTTGGACGACCGATCAACTCAAACCGTCGAATGGGATCCTGTCCGTGGAAAATGGTAATCCATCGTGCTCAAACCTGCGCACCACTCTACCATCTCAGGGCTATGAAACCACGCCTGTGTGCTGAGCACCCAGCGGCTGGCAACTGCACAGTGCGTGTGTCTGCTCAGTGCAGGGAACATGACCTCCCTGAGGGACAGCGGGAGGAAGCGACAGAGTCAGGAACACAATGCAAAGTTACTGCTGGGCATGGCGGGTCAGGGCCGGCGGCGTGGCTCCTGGCCAGGGCACCTCCGGTTTCCTGCCACAAGAGGCGGTGAACAGCGGCCAGCAATGCCACGCGGGGCGTGGCTGCAGCAGGGACAGCCTGCAGTCCAGGGAAGCAGAGCACAGGCACTGCTGTTTCACACTCCTGAAAACAACACCTCCGGCTCAGAGCTGGGATACGGCGTTCGTATCTAAGGTAAAGCGTATCACCTGACACGGGAGTGCGCTCGGGCATGAACAACAATTCCCACCTCTGCCTGCAATACTTCCTTTATTTAGGTTGTCACACGAGTGTGGTCCCGGCTTATAGGTGCACTTACCATAATGGCTCGCTGATTGAACTGTGGTGGGATGACCCATGCAATCTACCTTCCAATTCTGTGCTATGAAGAAATTCTAAATATTTCAAATGCAAATGGCTTCTATTAGTCAACAGCTCACCGGTTACCGGTCTTCCTTTTCCTTTTGAGTCATTATCACCTGCCTTTCTACAGACTGAAAGGAGCCCAGGAGCTTCTGGTAAGGAATTCACAAGCATACAGGCACACAGGGTTTACTGGAGACCTGAGGAGAAGGTGAGCCACTTAAACACAGCTACAGAAGTCTGGAGAAGAAAGCCCTTTCGGGATGGCCCCGCACTGACTCCATGGAGAGGGCTCTTCCCCGTGGTGTGCTGTGTCCAGGAAGCGTCACGCAGCACAGGGAGAAACGAGCACCTGCTGTCACGGGTCGGCGGGCGGAGGTTTCAGGAGTTGAGAGGGTAGTCACAGCGGCTGTGTCGGTCTGACACCTCCATGGAGCAGCCACTGAGACAAGAGCCACGCTGTACGTGACGTCCTGGGGAGGACGTCTGGGGAGGAGGAGGGGGAGGGGGAGGGGGAGCCCCGGGGTGGGCGAGCCTGCGTGCCCCCAGGCGGCGAGGCGGCTGCAGACGAGCGAGGGAAGCAGCACGGGGTAGGAAGGGCTTGGGAGCGGTTCCAAGAGTCTCAGCACAAGCTGCTGGGGCGTCCTGAGCAGGTGCCTGTGAAGAGTCCCGGGTCAGACATAACGGCCACTCGCCCAGCCCTGCCGCGTGGGGTTCGAGGAGGGGAGGGTCCTGTCACCAGAGCCATCTGCAGAGCACTCCGATATTTGCCCTAGAGTCACCTTTATTATAACGCCTTCAGGTCACAGTCCTTCGGGCCAAACCCTGGGTACCAGCCACCTCCTTAGATACATCGTAACAGTTAACACTCACGCAGCATTTGCGCCCTCTACCCCCGCCACTGCTTAGCCGTGACTTCCATGAACTCAGTGGGTCCTCAGGATACGGCTAGAGGTCAACGCTGTTCCGAGTCCTACTCTCAGGGCTGAGAGAACGGAGGGACCGAGAGGCAGAGCCACGTGGTGGAGGCTGGATCCCCACCCAGGCAGGCGGACTCCACAGCAGTGTGTGCGGACTGGATGTGTGTGTCCTCCTAAAATCCACACGTGAAGGCCACCCACCACGCGATGGCACTAGGAGGTAAGCAGGCTCAGGTGAGGTGGCGAGGGTGGAGGCCCAGGATGGGGTTGGTGCCCTTATGAGAAGAGGCGACACCAGACGAGAGGGCAGCGCCTGCCAGGGAAGAGGGCCCTCCGAGAACCCAACCGCTGGCCCCTGCGTCTCCGACTCCAGCCCCCAGGACTGTGCGCGAGAAAGGCCTGTTGTGAGGCCGCCCGTCCGATCCTTTATAACGGCAGCGGAGCCGAGGCTGTCCCCGGGGCCAGGGAGAGAGGTGGCGGGAGCCAGGCAGGTGGGTGGGGCCGGCCCAGCCCTGTGAGTGCGGCTTCCCCACGGAGGCCAGGGCGCCCCCGGGGGACCAGCTGGGCCAGCTTCTGCCAGGGAGGGCCGGGCTCACCTCACTGCGGGGCCCAGGCCCGTCCAACTCTTCAGACAACACCCGGGGAGGCGGGAGGCGGGGTGCGGGGGGGATTCTGGTGCATTGCGGCCACCGCCCGAACTGCTTCCACAGCCGGGCACGCCCCAGGCTGCTAGCCACAGGTGCCAGGGACGACCTCTGAGCAGCAACGGGAAAGAGGACCGTGACAGCTGTGAGGGCAGCGGGGGCGGTGGACGCGAAGGGCAGCAAACTGCGACCGTCACGCGGACACGGGACCAGGGGCCACAGACAGGAGACTAGAGAAACACTGTGAATGGCATGGGCATGCAGGTGCAGCCTCTGAGTCCAGAGAGAAACATGGACACACCCTGCACACGGATGTTGTGAACTGTTTCAGTGGGGGGGTGGATTCCTTGACACAGATCCGCAGCCTCTGGCAGATCAAACACTCGGTGTTTTATTTATTTTTTAAAATTAATTTATTTATTTTAAAGGTGAGTTTCCTTCTTTTTAAAATCTTTTTAAAAATATATTTTTATTGATTTCAGAGAGGATGAGAGAGGGAGATAGAGATAGAAACATCAATGAAGAGAGAATCATTGATCAGCTGCCTCCTGCACGCCCCTTACTGGGGATCAAGCCCGAAACCCGAGCATGTGCCCTTGACTGGAATAGAACCCAGGACTCTCCAGTCCACAGGCCAATGCTCTATCCACTGAGCCACACCAGCTAGGGCAACACTCGGTGTTTTAAAGAAACCTCAGGGGAGCCTGGGCGCGCCAGCTGCAGGCCCACCTCCAGGCGCCCCGTGTGGCGGGCAGACACCCCGGAAGCGGTTGTACAAGCCGCTTCAGCCTCCCACCACAGCGAGGCTCAGAGTCTTGCCTTGTACGCTGGTGAATGAGAAGTGACACAAAGGGCACTGACCCATTGGTCCCAGCCTTTCAGGGGAGACAGGTCCGCCTCCACCCCCGACCACGTGCAGGTGCGGCACGCGGCCCCACCAGGTCCCGTGGTGGCAGACGGGGCGGGGCGCTGAAGATGTCCCCTTTAGTCTCTGCAAACACCCCTAATAACCACTTTACAGACAGACAGAACCGGCGGAAATGAATGGGCTCTTGTCTGGATGGAGACAGCCAGCCACCGAGTCCCCATGAAACTGCGGCCTGGGACCATTTTACAAAGGATCGAAACACGTTCAGATCTGCTGACGGTCCGACTTCCAGGTGATAAAGATGGACTGATTTCAGGAGCTATCTTAAGAATCTACTAAGTGAGCAGAAATGTTGTTCCGTGTTCATGTGAGAGTGTGCAAGGTGACAAGTCATTAGGAAGAGAAAGGATCACTCTCTCCCAGCATAGGAGACCTGGGGGATGGGTTACGACCCAGGAGCGCTTCCTGCGTAAGTGATAGGACCCACTAACAGGAAAGCCAGCTCGGGGTCGGCCAGGGCACCCGTCACCCGTCATCCGAAGCCGCTGCCCTCCCACTGCCGCCTTCCCACATGCTCACGGACCCCGCGCTCCCACGGGACACACGCCCCACCCTCAGAGGCAGCCCGCCTCCCTCACACATTTCAGAGTTAGAAGTTCTCCTCCGTCTTGAGGCCCAGGCCGCCACTTCCACATGGAGCTCAGTGTTTCAGGACAACAGAGGGCAGTTCTCATCCCTCTTCACAGGAATGTCACCCATATTTCAAAAACTTGAATGTTCCCTGTAAGTCCTCAAAATTTTTTTAAATTGATTTTTAAAGAGAGAGGGAGAAGGCGAGAGAGAGAGAAACATCGATCCTCCTGCACATCCCCTACCAGGGACGGAGCCCACATGTGCCCTGACTGGGAATCGAACCTACAACCACTCTGTGCATGGGACAGCACTCAATCAACTGAGCCACACTGGCCAGGGCAAGTCTTTTCCTTTTAAAATACACTGAGTGGCCAGATTATTATGACCACCTGACGTTTGTAGGCAAATTAGCCGTACACTGCATCGTATGGGATATGGAAGCCAAAGGCCTGTTCAAACACCTTTGCTGTCTGCAGTTACCAAGATAAAACGTCTCCAATTCACACAGGAACACAAGGATTGGACAGTCGAGCATTGGAAAAAAGTCATGTGGTCCAATGAATCACGTTTCCAGTTGCATCATGCAGATGCAGAGTGAGAATTTCGCGGAAACAGCATGAAAGCATGCACTCCACATGCATGAGTACGACCCTTCAAGCTGGTGGGGGCAGTGTTATGGTTTGGGGCATGTTTTCCTGGCATGATTTGGGCCCTTTAATTCCTGTGGAACAACGTCTGAATAGCACAACATACCTAAGTATCGTTGCTGATCAAGTTCATCCTATCATGTTGATGGCGTATCCCAATGGAGATGGCTTCTTCCAACAAGACAATGTGCCATGCCATGGTGCTCGTATTGCAGGAGTGGGTTCAAGAACATGAGGGAGACTTTACCTTGCTTAGGTGGCCCCCACAATCACCAGATTTCAATCCAATTGAGCATTTGTGGGACGAAGTTAAAAGAGCCATCAGGCAGCTGGTTCCACAACCATCAAATCTCACAGAACTGGACAGTGCTATTCATCAGGCATGGTGTCAGATTCCTCGCATCACCTTTCAACATCTCGTGGAGTCAATGCCAAGAAGAATCGCCGCAGTATTGAAGGCAAAAGGTGGCCCAACGAAGTACTGGTGGGGTGGTCATAATAATCTGGCCACTCAGTGTAGATTAAACATCACACACGTATTCGATGTTTTGCTCCAAACAGTCCAAATGTCCTAATTTCCATGGTGAGATAAGCTCGCACTTCCATCTGTCCCAGGCCCAGGGCTGAATTCAGCATTTCAGGCCTGATGTGGCCAGTGCTCTGTGAAGGGGGACCTAGTTCTGGGAACTCATTTTTTTTCTTTTAAATAAGCTTCATTAAGTTATAGTTCATATACCTCCCTCCCCCCAATCATGCTTTTAAAGTATGTAGCCATTGGGTGTGAGTATGTTTACAGAGATGAGCAGCCATCAGCACTTCTGGAACATTTCATGCTCCCCAAAGAAATCCCATCACCATTAACAGTCATACCTTCTCACCAGCTCCTGCCAACATTCATCTACTTTCTGTCTCCAGAGATTTGTCTGTTCTGGACATTTCACATAAAATGGATCAGGCGACATGTGTCATTTTGTGACTGGCTTCTTTCACTTGCATGTTTTCAAGATTCATCCACATTGTAGCATGCATCAGGATTTTATTTCTCTTTGTTGCTGAATAATATTCCATTGTAAGACTAATCCCATTTTATTTATCCATTCATCAGCTGATGGACTTTTATGTTGATTCTATCCTTTTGGCGATTATGAATAATGTTTTTTTGAATATTCACATGCAGGTTTTTGTGTGGCTGTGTATTTGCAATTCTCTTTGGGATATACTTAGGAGCGGAATTGCTCTGGCTCACATGGTAACTCTGTGTTTAACCTTTTGAGGAACTGGCAAACTCTTTTCCATGGTGGCTGCATCATGTGACAATTCTACTAGTAATGCATGAAGGCTCCGAGTCCTTCGAGACCTCGCCAACACTTGAATTGTTCATCTTGTTGATAACAGCCGTCATACTGGGTGTGAAATCACTTTGACTGGCATTGCCCTACGAACTAATGATGTTGCATATCTTTGCCTGTGCTTGTTTTCTGTTTGTATATCTTCTTTAGAAAAAGGTCTGTTCAAGTCCTTTGCCCCTTTTCATTGGGTTAGTTGTCCTTTTATTATTGGGTTGTAAGAGTTTTTGTATATTCTGCATATTAGACCAATACCAGATATATGACTTGCAAACATTTTCTCCCATTCTGTGGGCTTTCTTTTGACGAAGCCCAATTTAGCTCTTTTCCCTTTCCTCACTTGTCCTTTTGTTGTCAGATCTAAGAAACCACTGCCTAACCCAAGGTCATGGGCTCCATTCCTGTTTTCTTCTAAGCGTTTTATAGTTTTACCCTTTGAACTTATGTCTTTGATATATTTTGAGTTGATTTTTTTGTATGGTTGAGGTAGAGGACTAACTTCATTCTTTCGCACACCGATATTCCAATAGTCTTAGCACCATTTGTTAGCAAGACAATTCTTGAGTTGAGTTGGTCCCCTCATTGAAAATCAATTGACTACGACGGAGGACTCACTTCTCATAACGATACTGGACATTTGCATTTCATAGTGCTGACTCATACTGAGTTTATTACCAACTGTTGGGTCCGAGTCCCTCTGCCAGAGCCTGGACCTCCTTGGACACTGGGCATTAGAAGATGGAGAAGACATGAGAAGTTGTGGGTATATAAGAGAGCCCTTATTGGAGTCCAAGTAGCCATTGCTAATAGGGTAGTCCACAAAGCAGCTCTTGATAATATAGTAGCAAACACAGGAGCCATTGCTAACAAAGTAGCCTGACCAGGCAGCCAAGCACTGGCTGGTCAGTAACACATCTTCTCCATAATGCAGCCCCATACTGGCTGGTTAGTGGCAACTTATATATAAGCTCAAACAAGCTCAAACAGAAGAGGCTTTATGCCAAATAGTGACCTCAGTATTTGGGCTACAGAAAGGCATGCCTGCCTGCGCAGTGTATAGCTTGCCGCATCCTTGTTTTTGCACCTGTGTATAGCAAATTAGCCTTGAACACCCTGATTAGGATTCCCACACTCAGAGTGGCCTTGAGCATCTGGCATACTCTGAACAGGGTACCTACACCAACCAAGTCCTCAAAGTGTTTTATAGGCCTTGCTGTTAAGCCAAATCTCCCCCATCCTGCCCTTGTGCAAATGGAAACGGGGGCCCCAGAGAACAGACCTCATCTTTATTGCTCTTAAATGCCAGCTGGTCATTGCACTAAGTTGAGAGCTTTGGGATGCGAAATCCGATGTCTCTCTAGTTTTGTATTATCTAGATCATCAGTTTTTCAGATCAGTCATGAAACATTTAGTAAGCTTCATATCAGGCAACTGGTCTAAGTATTGGTGAATAAGATGAGGTCCCTCCCTTATGGAGGAGGCATAGAGAAGACAGATAATACAGAAGTCAGCTAGTACACAGATAATTCCAAATCGTGAGCTTCTTTAGTAAGAGGTCATTTAGGGAAATCCCTTTTCTCTATAACTGGAGGCCGATGCACGAAAATTCATGCAAGAGTAGGCCTTCCTTCCCCCGGCTGCCGGCACCGACTTCCCCTCTGGCACCCAGGACCCAGGCTGCCCGCAGGCACCCGGGACCCGGGCTGGCTTCCCTCTGGCCCCAGCTTCATCAGGAAGGACATCCGGAAGACGTCCAGTCTAATTAGCATATTACCCTTTTATTACGTATAGATTGTTTCTAATTGCAATTATGTCATTACTATCATCTAAGAAACCAGGCATGTCTCAATGTCGTTGCTAAGATTCAGTTCAGTGAGTGGTGGGCTTTGAGAAGCAGCCTCCTTGTATCTGATGCTGACATTAAGGAGAACACCCTGTTTGGTACCACTCAGGGGGGTTCCCCACAGGGATGGCTGGGCTACGGCCCTCACCCAACAGAGTCTTGCTTTCGGTTCTAGAAGAATATATCGCCATCCTAAAAAGGACTCCTTCCGTTTGGTCCATCAGAGGCTGGACAACACCGCTGCCACTTTCCCTGGATGAATCACACAGTCGTTTGGAGTACAGGCCAGACCCCCTCACCAGCGGCCACAGCCCTAGGCAGACGCGTGTTCTTCCTCTCTGTGAAGACTGCCATCGGGCAGGAAGTTTGGAGGGTCCAAGGAGGATAATAAAGGAGAAAGTCCAACGGAAGCTCATGGAAACGAAACGTACCAAACCTCCATCACCTCCGAGATGAAAGTCCATCCGTGTGGGTGAAAAACATCCTTATCCCCCGAGCCGAACACAGTGCCAGGCATGCCCAACAAATACTGAACGAATGAGCGACACGAGGAAAAATTCGGCACCAGTCAAAACGTCAGTCAGCCTCTTCTGCAGGTCCTCTTGTTCCTGAGGCTTTTCAAGTTCATCTGAGTATCAAACGTCTGGGTTTGGTTTTGTTTGTTCAACTTTGGTTTTTAATTCCTTCTTGATCGATGAACCATCGAGGACTCCCAAGGCTCTGAGGAGGGACTGCTGGCTGCCTGGAAGCTCCTGGCTCCTGGAGGGGCTACTGGGCGCCGCCAGTGACCTCAGCTCACCGGCTCCTCCACCGGCCTTTGACCTCTTCCTTCCTGGCCTCACATATTTAGATCAGCAGTTTCTTCAACAAAAAAGTGCTCCACGATGGAGTTTCTCCTAGCAACCACTGGTTCCCGTTTGATCGCTAAGTCATCTGGAGTTGCATTGAGTGCAACTGTGAGTGACGTATAGGTCCCGTTACAGGTTGTGTAGAGGGGCGGCGGCAGGAGGTGACAGGGCCAGGACTGGGCTGTTTCAGCATAAACATTTTGCCCAGCACACAATCCCTCTACTGTCACTGATCTTTCTTTTCTGCCATTTTGCCTCCATGCACACAAGGAGAACTCAGATTTAATATTCATCGATTCAACTGATTCCATGGAAACAATAGTGATTTCTAAGATGAAAAAGAATTATGGATGCATGCGAATCATATTCTTGGCTGCAAAAAAAAAATCAAAATTCTGACTCATCAAATGAAATGACTCATTAAAACACAGGCCATCAAAGGACACTCGGCATTCAGGTCCTGCCGGCTATCAGATGAGCCAGGGAATGAGGTAATACTGCGAAACAGTAATCGGCTCCCCGGTTCTCGTGGGCAGAAATCTGGGGCGCATTTCTAGGATCGCTGTGAGTTTATGAAGCCCACACAGGATGTGCGCCAAACTGCCCTTGGGCTGTGTTTTCAGCAAGACTATCTGAGCTGCGTTTCTTTCTTCTCCCAAAGGAAGCCGCTTCTTCTTTTTCCCACGAGAGGTTCAGAACAGGGCCCAGCACTCGGGCGGCCACTCATTTGTGGCTGTGCTTTTGCTATTCGGATGAGACCTGCACTGTGGCTTCCGACTTCTGATTTGGGGATGTGGGGGATAGAGGGGAGCATGAGGCCCGAGTTGGGGGTTGGTGAGGGCAGGGTGCCTCCACACACATCTTTCAGAGATCTGCTTGAAAGATTGGTCTAATCCTGCATTCCCCACACCTTCCTGCACCTTGGACTCCTTTGAAGACCAGTTAAAAATAATACAGATGCCCCGCTGGGCCCCGGACGGATGAACTCAGAATCTCTGGGGTGGGCCTGGGACACTGATATTTTAGGAACTTCCCAGGAGGCTGCACAACGACTGGGTCTGGTCCAGAGGTTGGCAGGAGGGGACGCCCTCATGACAAGGCCTGGAGACTCCGACCAACTCCTTCAGGGGTTCTCCTGATGTCATTCAATTTCTTTCATCTTTCATTTTAAACACGGGACAGGAACCTTAAAGCAGGTCACATGGCAGGCAGGGTTACGGGAGTTTGACTTCAAAGGCTTGATGTTTACAGTCAGGAGACTTTAGGATTCTCTCCAGTACTTAACAGGATCCGTGTCCACGAACCCGGCCCGCCTTCTAGAACACTTCTTTCCCAGTCAGGGTCAGAAGCCAGATCACTTAGAAGGCAATCAGCAGCCCACAGACAGAAACTAGGTTCACCTGAGTCCTCTGTCCGCAGACATCATTCCTCAGCCTCCCAGCACCCGGAGTGTTGGGGCGACACGCCGGCTCAGTGGCCGCAACTGATCCTGGCTGCTCACGGGAGACATATCATGTCAGGACTGGCCCACAGGAGGAGTTTTTGGACAGATGTCTAACTTTCCAGAAAACTCCAACTAACCCCTTTGAGTCATTTAAACTGCTTTTTTGTTTTTGTTCATAATTTAGCCATTTCAAGCAAAATGGTTACATTTTTGGCACGTTCTGTATCTTTAAGATTGCATGTTTATTCCTAAACTCTGACAACAAGACCCCAGGAGTCTATTCAAACTGGGATCACAATTTCATCAGCCGTGTCTACTGAGGAGCCTCGAACTAAATTCTCCACGAAGCTTGTGCGGTCAGGAGCAGACCGATCAGCAAGCCCCGTTCCTTGCCGCCGCTCGCTGTCAGCTTCCTCCCCGGCTGGGCTTCCCGCGGCAGGGGGACCAGGCCAGGCCAGCGACAGCACCGCTCACATTCCCACACTCCATTTGTAAGTGGCAAAGGCATTGCGTACTCTTTAAATAACTGTGGTGGTTAAAGCCTCGCCGTCCCTTTTAGCTAATGTAAGAGCCTCCTGGGCAGGAATATTTTAAGGCGAAAAAATGTGTGAAATGTCTTCTAGTCCAGCGGTCGCCAACCTTTCGGACCTCACGGACCACCACTAGAATCTAGTCCACCCACCACTCCCTAAATCTTGTCCGCTGTGTCTTGTCACTGTGAGGAGACTCTCAAGTATCCCACTGCCCGTCACAAGCCCACGCGTGCACCGAGCAGCCTCGCTTGCACATGGAGTGACTTCTTGGGAAATTGTTCACTGGTTCCTGCTCTGAGGTTTGTGCCAGGCATGAGATCACAATGGGAAACCGGACAGCTGAACTCTCGAGGCTCCAACATGAGCAGGGATGGAGGGCACAGGGACTCCGCAGCCCACAAGACTGGGTTAAAGGTTTTGTTTTCTCCGTAGCAGTGAACAGATCCATAGCAATGAACTAGCAATACCTGCTCCGTGGGACCTTGTGAGACTTGCGAGATACTGTGCACAACACCGCCGCCTTGCCCTCTTCCTCTCTTAGCCTGGGCCCCATCCAGCTTCTTTTGATTCTATTTCTGCAGATCCTAACGCATTCCTTCTTTTTAGACCCTCTTTCTGAATTACTGTTTTCTTACTGGGATTATTACTGGTTGGCTGGCTGGTCTGTCTTCTACTCTAGCTTCTCTCTCCTCCCCTTTTGGCCTCCATCTTCCATCAAGTTTGTAAATGGCCTCTTAAGTGAGCTTGCTGAACTCTACTGATCATGACCTTGCCCCTTCTCCAAATCAGAACCCTCCAATGCCGCCACATGACCTGCTGAATGACAGCTCCCACCCATCCCCGCATGACATCCAAGGCCATTCACGAGCTGACTCCAATCTAGAACTGTCTCCTCACATATTTACGGACTGAACCTGCGTGAAAATATTTGTTTATGTCCGTGGTTCTAGGATAAAGCTTCAGAGCATTCAACAGATCCATCAAACAAACCCAAGATGTTGACGAGCTGACCAATGGTACCTGCCTGGTCTTTGCATCCACCTTCCAATGACCCGCTGCTCCGGGGCCCCAGCCACCCCAGATTTCAATGCCTTCCTAAAGTCAGTGCTGTCGAGAATTTTCTTTATGGAGTTTCCTGTCCCTGGAATGCCCAACCCCCAACTTGGCTTAAGTTCTACCCACTGTTTAAGGTTATCTCAAATTCAAGCAAGTGATAATGATTCCCTAGTTAGAATGAATTGCTCTCTTTATTACACCCCCAGTGCTGTGAACTTGGTTATATTACTATGGTAGTCACATCACGCTCCCCAGTCCCCACGCACACCGGTCACTGGATGAGTTGACACTGCAGTTCCTTTGTCTAGAGGTGGGGGCTCTCCTCACCCCATCGTTTTTGAGTGTGCTGTGGTACCTGCTTTGGCCAGGGAGCGGGGAGCCATAGTGGTGTGCCAGCTCTGGATCTGGGCCTCAGGGAGCATCATGGGCTTCTGCTTGTCCCTCTTGCCCCTTGGCCATCACCTTGAGGTGGACGTGCTCTGACTAGCTTGCCAACCCAATGAGAGCGAGCCACATGGAGTGAACTTGGACGCCCAGCCAGGCCACATCTAATCTAGATGGACTGGCCCCAAGCCAACCAGCCTGCAAATGAGCGAGAATGTAGAACGTGTCTTAGTCATCGACTACGGGATGGTCTGCTACTCAGCATGGCTGTGCCAATATCTACCTGGCACAATTTTTGTACAGTTTTGTATTTTAGCTTTCCTTGTACACAAGTCTATTCCTTCACAGTCTTCATCTTTCTTTTTTTCACCCTCACCTGAGGATATGTTTTTATTGATTTTAGAGAGAGAAGAGGGAGAGACAGAGAAACATCACTATGAGGGAGAAGCATCAATTGGTTGCCTCCCAAACACTCTCCGACTGGGGATCAAACCCTCAGCCTAGGTATGTGTCCTGACCGGGAACAGAACCTGCCACCTTTTGGTGCTTGGGACAACAGTCCAACCAACGGAGCCTCTGGCCGGGCGACAGTCTTCATCTTCATGTTCCTTAGTGACACAGTCCATTGTTTGCACAGTGGGCATGCCATACTTTTTGTTAGTTTTGATTGGATAACAAACTATTTACGAAGGTATAACATCAGCACAAGGAGTCCTTAGTTAGCCATGTCTTGGTTATCATGAGAGACTACCTAGTGAGCTGGGTACCAAACAATGGCAAGCTCCATGAATGCTCCCAGGGAAGATCAAAGTAGCAATGATCACTATTAGCTGCGGGGCCAATTAGGGCGGGGCTACCCTTTTCAACCCGTGACAGAGGCCAATCGTCACAAAGCTTTAAAGAGCGGACAGCAGGAGCTGCCTGGTCTTGCAGAGTAGATTTGGGATGTTTAACTTGCACTCACAAATCCTCCTGGGGGCATTTTCTTCTTTCTCACCGGACATTGCTAACTCATGGAGTTTAACTTAAAAGAGATTTGCTTATCACTCTGTTTTGGGGAGCTGAGGACCGATCCCAGTGCAGTTGGCAGAGGGGGGTCCTGAGTCCATCAGAGTGGGTGACTCCAAGAGACCAGGGTCAACCTTCAGCCCTGGACTGGCTTCCACGTGTCCCATGCGTGACCTCAGGGAATCCCTCAGGCTACGCGCATGATGTGGTGCGGTCGCTGGTCTGGGTTCATTTCGTCGTCACAGCAGCACCATGGGAGAAGGGAAGGGCCTTCAAGATGTTGATTTGCCCAAGGTCACACAGCTCTTCAAGGGCATAGCCGGGGTCTAAATGCAAGTCCTTCTGTCTGCCTCTCACCCAGCCTTTTCCCAGGACACCAGGCTGCCTTCACCGCCCAGGTGTGACTGCTTGATGTCAGCCCGAGTCTGAGGTGGGCAAGCTCTGCTATATTTGCATATCAACATACAGGGATTTCCATCCCTGTGCCCTGCCCCGAAGCCAGCTCTGCTCCTTCCTTGTCCCCACGTGCTCCCGAACCCGCAGCCAAGGTCATGCAGGTTATGAGAGAGCTTCTGGACTCTTCTTTCATCCACGTCTGAACGTAGGAAATGCTAAGTTATGAGGTGAATTTTCAAGACTGGTTTATGGAGCCGTCTTCATGTCGAAGCCACAGGAACTTCCTCTACAAACTTGCTGTCTTCCAGAATATTCCATTTCGGTAATTCAGCGTGGAGGAGGCTCAGCATCTGGTGAGGAAAGGACTCAGACTCCTGACGATGTCAGTCTTTTCCTTTTAACCAATAAGAGCTGCCGAAGCCCTGGGGCGGGGGTGGGGGGGGGAGGAGAGGAAGCTGTCGCCATCCTCGGGGGTGAGCAGAAAGCCTGGAGGAACCAAGTCCATGGGCCCCGCAGTGCATCCCAAGAGAGACCCGGAAGCTGCACCCAGCCCTGCCCTGAGCCATCCAGGAGGCTAAGGAGCCGCTGCCCTCCAGTAGTCCCATCCATGCCAGTCCGCAGCAGGGCCCTCCCAGGCGCTCCCCCGCTGTCGCTCACCCACGTGGTGTCACTCATCCTGGGGCAGAATCAGAGATTTGAAACGAAGTGCTGAATCCTGAGAAAAGGAACTGCATTTTGGAGGGAGTAACTTACGGAGGAGGCCGGAGGAGCCTATGTAAAAAGGAAGAACTATGTGGCGTCCGTCTTCACAGCTGCGATGCGCTCATGAGAGGGGATTGGGACGGTGCGGGGACCCACGGGGTCACAGGTTTGTATCAGAAGGTGCACGGGGCTTAATTGTCTGCCTAATGAAAATACTGATATTTACACGGTTAACCATACTCTGGCTTGCCACAGGTACTGTGAGAATTTTTCCCCTAAGGCACATGAAAAGGAGAGCGACAGATAACATATTTGGTTTGAAATGAGAACTTGTTCAGTTGTTTAAAACTTTTTAGTATCCATTTTCATCCTGTATTCAGTGATTATGTTTTAATACCAAACTGACTAAGCAGTTTCTGGACACTAAAGGCACCCGCCTCGCTCCTGACTTGCAGCTTCTAGAGCGATGACTGCCTAACGCTGATGGTCCAGTGAAGACCTCAACTCACTGGCTTGGTCAGTTCATCAAAAAAGTATTATCAAAGAGGAAAATCATAAAAAGGATACGTATGGGTCTTACATTTTATTTTTAATTCCAAATGGGAAGAAAAAGGAGGCCACATGGCAGGCCTGACTAGTTCAGTGGCCAAAAGTAGCCACGGATGCTCTGACCGCGGATTCCTCCCTGGGCAGGTCACGGCAGCTGTCACGTCGCAGGCATGCAGCTTCCTCAGCAAAGGTCAGTCTTTACCTGAAGGGGCTGGTCCCCGTGGTTACACATCTAAGATAACAAGCCTTTGAAAGGTCAGTCGTCTCCTTCTCCAGCCCCTGGGGGCACCCCGGCCACCCAGAGCAGAGACCACACAATCCTCATTGCTGTCCTGTTCCCACACACCACCTCTCTGTGCTGTGAATGTCAACTACCCTGTACCCACCACCAGAAAAGAGGTACGCGCCTGTTTCACTCTTTATCGGACCCTGGAGGTTTCCCCGCTCTGCTTTCTCCCGCCTCCCTCATTTACCACCAAGGGCTTTCATGCACTCCCTCTCCACCATGTTTTCTCCTTGGACTCTAAATGCATAAAATAAGCTACAAAACCGCCATTCGCCGGAGCATTTTCTCAGTCTATTGAGATCTTGCTTCTGGGCATGTCCTCAGTTTTTATTTGCTTGTTTTTTTTTTTTTTGTTTGTTTTGTTTTGTTTTTGTTTTTTTTGGCTCAAGTAAAATCTAGTAACATTTTTCTACAGGTCTGGATGTTCCTTTGTTGACAAGAATCAGATCTTAGAGTGGAGAGTTACTTATTAAGAACCCAGACTTGAGTACCACCACCTGGCGTGTCACTTAGCAGCTGTGTGACCTCCACCTGGTTACCGTCCCTGGTCTCAGTGTCCTCATCTGTGAAATGGGCGTGTAGGCGGCCTAACTCTCGGGGCTGCTGTGAGGTTTAATTAATGAATGCACACAGTTCATCAGGAAGACCCCGGCACACGGTGACCTCTCCATCAGTGCTCATGACTGTCACATAAATCACAAATTATATAAAATATTCAGCTGTGATGTAAAGGGGACAATAATTTAAAAACATTTATCAAGCAAGAGGAGTGCAGAGCTTAAAGAGTTTTCCAGTCTTCTGGAATGTTTTGTAGTAGCCACTGCGTCATCAATCTTCAAAGCAACTTGCCTTTTTCAAAGCAATCAACTTTGTTTGTATAGGAATAATTTATTACATGCTTCCACTTGTCCGTCCACTTTTAACAGTGTTCTCTCCTATAACCGATGGGAGGGCGTATCTTCGGTTGGAGAGAGTGGGTTCACATCCCCAGCCACCCTCTCCCACGTCATGGAGAAAGGCAACCTCCAATCCAGCCTCTGTAAACTGCCCAGTGAGGTCAGACCACCAGGTGGCACTGAGGAGTCCATGAGAGTTGGTGTCATAAAAAGTGGTGACCGTGAGTATTGGATACAAAAAAGTCCTTCTGCAATTCCATCAGTTTCCACTTCTTTGGTTTCAAGAAAAGTGAAGAAGAATCTAATGAAGTTAAACATAGTTGTTGAGCCCTGGCCGGAGTGGCTCATGGGCTGGGTGTGGTCCCATGCATGGAAAGGTTGCCAGTTCGATTCCGGGTCAGGGCACATGCCCGGTTGTGGACTCGATCCCCAGTAGGGAACGTGCAGGAGGCAGCTGATCGATGTTCTTTCTCCTCTCTTTCTTTCTCTCTTTCTCTCTATCCCTCTCTCTCTCTAAAAAAATTAAAAAATATTTAAGAGACTAGTTGTTGATGATATACCATGTAATATTTGGCATTTATCTCTCTTGAAAGAAGTTCAAGTAATTGTGACATTGATAATAACAAAACCCTTTCCTTTCCATCTTCCTATGTGAACATGTTTTTTTCCCATTGCTCACATTAAAAACAAACAAACAATAAAGGAATAAACTGATGTCAAATAGTGTCTGGTTCTCTATGTAATATCATCCAAAGATACATACATTTAAAACATCTATCTCATTAAGAGATGTGTTTTTTAATAAAATAAAATTTTTATATTTATTGCTTACCAATTTATTTACTTATTTTATCTTATTTTTTTTGTAATCCTCACCTGAGGACGTTTTTCCATTGATTTTCAGAAAGAGTGGAAGAGAGGGGGAGACAGAGAGAAACATCAATGTGAGAGAGACACATTGATTGGTTGCCTCCTGCACACACCTCAACCAGGGCCAGGGATCAAGGGGCCAAGGATTAAGCCTGCGACTGAGGACATGCCCTTGAGCAGAAATGATCCCGTGGACTGATGCTCTACCCACTGAGCCAAACCGGCTAGGGCTGCTTACCAAATTTTTGATGGCTATATGTTGTGTTGGTCAAATGTGCACGACTAAAAAATACAATAATATTCAGACCAGAAAAACACACACCTGTTAAGCACACAGAATACGATGGTCACAGAAATGTAAAATGTTTTAATTTAAATTTATAAATACGTTTTTATTGAAAAAACTATGGAGTAACCAATAAAACCTTTAATGCATTAATATATTACATTAGGATAAAGTTCTGTGGAGAAAGCAGAATGAAAAAGAGTTAAAAAGAAAAGCCAGACGTAAAATTTCTGCCAATTAAAAA
Source organism: Cnephaeus nilssonii (assembly GCF_951640355.1). NCBI lineage: Eukaryota > Metazoa > Chordata > Mammalia > Chiroptera > Vespertilionidae > Cnephaeus > Cnephaeus nilssonii. Next base: position 51,146,045 of record NC_137089.1, on the reverse strand, counting down.
AGAGTTTATGTATTTTAAAAAGTGGGTGGTCCTGGACGGTGTGGTTCAGTAGTTAGAGTATTGGCCCGGGCAGTGAAGGGTCTTGGGTTCGATTCCTGGTCAAGGGTACCTACCTGGGTTTCAGGTTCAATCCCTGGCCATGGTTGGGGCGAGTGCGGGAGGCAACTGATCGATGTGTCTCTCTCACATTGATGTATCTCTCTCTCTCTCTCTTCCTCTCTCTCTCTCTCTCTCTCTCTCTCTCTCTCTCTCTCTCTCTCTTTCTCTCCCTCCCTCCCCTTGACTCTCTCAAAAATCAACGGGAAAAGATATCCTTGGTGAGGATTAAAAAAAAAGTGGGTGATGGCAGGTATCAAATTTCTATGGCATTTAGATTCCATCGGATACTTTAAAAGTGATGCTATTTTTTAAAAATTAAAATATCACTCACTATTATTATTTAAATTTCTATTTAAATACAATATCACTATTGAAACCCATAATGTAAGATTTAAGAGGTCAACTTTAAAATGTGTGAGGGGGAGTATAGTTTGCAAAATTCCTGAAGAGAATTCATGAGCAAAAGTGTGAAGACCTGGCCCGGACCACAGCCTAGCAGCTCTGAGTTTCAAGCATCAGAATGAAGGCACTAGCTAACCAGGGGTCGGGCACAGTGCTCACTGTTCTGGTTCCCACAGCCGTTTATCGTCATCACTTCGTCATGCGTGAGGGACCAGCAGAGTGGAGTGATCGCTGGTGCCACCTGCTTCCCACCACCACACCATCACCAGCCTTTCGGGGGGCTGGCTTATATTCACGCACGTTCATCAAAGGGGCTGCTCCGGAGAGTCTTAGAAGGAATTACTTTTTTATAATATTTTATCATCATCAATAATTATTTTGCCATGCTGGAATTTTCATTTTTTTTCTGTCCCATGCAATTCAAAGTAGTTATGGACTGTTTTCGGTCGGTCTTTCACAGAGCCTGCTGAAACAGGCAGGCGGTGGCCAGGCAGGGCGGGGGCTCAGAGTGGGGTCAGCTCAGCCAGTAAGACCCCCGGCTGCACTTCTCTTCTAAGCTCAGGCTGATGTTTGGGCTCCGTCTACCACGTGGAAACTTGTACATTTACACATGTTCAGGACAGATATGCACATGCGCAAGTGACAGATGCAGATACATCTGCGTATGGCCCTTGTCAGGCCCCTCTACACGATTCCACACGCTCTGCCTGGCTGGCTTCCTCATCGTCACGGCCTGAATGTCAGTCCTCGCTGCTGCGTCCCCCAAGCCGCTCTCCAGCCCGGACCTCCAGACGCGGATCCCCGGCAGCCCCTGGGAGCCGTGGTCCAAACTGCTGTAAGAGCCAGGAGCCTGGCGTGTGCAGGCCGCATCCCTCTCCACCTCTGATGCACAACTGATCCGAAATTCAGTTGATTTTGCTCAGAAATAACCTAGAGCCCCCTCTCCCCTTCCCACCTGACCACCACGGCTAACTCCGGCCGGCTTCCTCTTGCTGAGCCCATCCTCCCAGGACAACAGCCTGGCGGTCCCTGCAGCCGCCTCCGGGCATGGCCGTCCTCACCGTCCAAGCGCCCTCTTCCCAGGGAGGGGAATCTCGCCACTGCGACCACCACACTCGTTTCCCAGTGTGGCTGGCAGCCTCCGCCTGCCCTCACCTCGGCCCCCCGGGTCCTGCTTTCCCCGACACGTGCACATCCACCCACCCAGCTCTCTGTCCAGCTTCGCAATGCCAGGCAGTCCACGCCCAGGACAGACTGTCCACGCCCGGGCAGATAGTCCACGCCCGGGCAGACAGTCCACTCCCGGGCAGACAGTCCACGCCCGGGCCAGGCAGTCCACGCCCGGGCCAGGCAGTCCACGCCCGGGCCAGGCAGTCCACGCCCGGGCCAGGCAGCCCACGCCCAGGACAGACAGTCCACGCCCGGGACAGGCAGCCCACGCCCAGGACAGACAGTCCACGCCCGGGCCAGGCAGTCCACGCCCGGGCCAGGCAGCCCACGCCCGGGCCAGGCAGTCCACGCCCGGGCCAGGCAGTCCACGCCCGGGCCAGGCAGTCCACGCCCGGGCCAGGCAGTCCACGCCCGGGCCAGGCAGCCCACGCCCGGGCCAGGCAGCCCACGCCCGGGCCAGGCAGTCCACGCCCGGGCAGACAGTCCCCGCCCGGGCCAGGCAGCCCACGCCCGGGCCAGGCAGCCCACGCCCGGGCAGACAGTCCACGCCCGGGCAGACAGTCCCCGCCCGGGCCAGGCAGCCCACGCCCGGGCCAGGCAGTCCACGCCCGGACCAGGCAGCCCACGCCCGGGCCAGGCAGTCCACGCCCGGACCAGGCAGTCCACGCCCGGGACAGGCAGCCCACGCCGGGCCAGGCAGCCCACGCCCGGGCAGATAGTCCACGCCCGGGCAGACAGTCCCCGCCCGGGCCAGGCAGTCCACGCCCGGGCCAGGCAGTCCACGCCCGGACCAGGCAGTCCACGCCCGGGCCAGGCAGTTCACGCCCGGGCAGACAGTCCACGCCCAGGCCAGGCAGTTCACGCCCGGGCAGGCAGTCCACGCCCGGGCCAGGCAGTCCACGCCCGGGCCAGGCAGTCCACGCCCGGGCAGACAGTCCACGCCCGGGCCAGGCAGTCCACGCCCGGGCAGACAGTCCACGCCCGGGCCAGGCAGCCCACGCCCGGGCCAGGCAGTCCACGCCCGGGCAGACAGTCCACCCCCAGGCCAGGCAGCCCACGCCCGGGCCAGGCAGCCCACGCCCGGGCCAGGCAGTCCACGCCCGGGCCAGGCAGTCCACGCCCGGGCCAGGCAGGTGAGGCAGTCTCTGCCTCCACAGGTCACCTCTGGGCTTGGCCACAGCCCGTTCCTCTGCGCCTGCCCTTTCCTGCCTGGAGTGCCGTTCCCACCCTCACCTGTCCGGCAAACCCACTCCACCTCAGCACTGGCCTGCTCCCCGACATCTTGTCCCTCACCGTGCAGCTGGCATTCCTTCCTTAGGAAACAAAGCCCAGGAGGCACCTTTCCCTGGGCCTGGCTGCACGCTCCGTGCCTAGAGCAGGGCCTGGCAGACGATGGGCTTTTAATAAATATTTATCAAGTAAGTCACACCTCCACAAATACCTACTCAGCTATGCTTCTATCTTCAGACCACGAGCTGAGTTCCTGATGGCCAGAAACTCGCCTCATGCCTCTCTCCACCTCCACACGTGCTGCATGCGGGGCTGGCAACCAAGTAAATCCTTCTGGCCTATATCCACGGAAAACCCAAACCACAGACCCACTAGGGAAACGGTGGTGATGGGTGAGCGTTAGCTGGCCCTGCAGGGGGATGGGGGAGTGGGCGCAAGTTCAGAACTCTAGGAATAAGATGTGGTGTTTGTGTTATTAGGCGGGGGTGGGGGAGCACATATTCATATGACTAACTTAAAAATATTGGGGTGCTTATGTATCTGATTAGAGGTTCCAGCAAAATGCCGTGGTAGCAGGGTGGGTGGAGGGAAGCCGGAGGGCTCCCTGGAAGAAGAGCCACGCCTTGGAGGTTTCATTGGCAGATAAGACCAGGGCTCCCAGTTAAATTGGCATTGCACATAAACTGAGAATAACGTTTTTGTGTAAGTATGACCCATGCAAGATTTGAGATATGCTGATACTAAATATGTATTCAGTGCTCATCTAAAATGCAAATTTAATTGGGCCTCCCGTATTTTTTACTTACCAAATTTGGGGGAAAGAGGAAATGAGGGCGGGGGGTGGGGGGTGCCTACTGGGAGGTAAGCAATGGGGCCCCGATCACAGAGGCTTTGAATGACCTTGACCTGTCAAAGAATGTGATGTCATCCTGGGAACTTACGTTCAGCAATGAAACAGAGACGCTATCCTTTATGAAAAATAGAGTGTACACGTAAGTTTTATGGACATAACTCAGACCCCCCTGGGACTTAGTGTAACACTGATTTGAGTGCTAAACACACTGGGAGCCATTCAGAGCTTGTCCTTAAGTAGGAAGATTGTTTTTTTTGAAAGTTAAAATGTTTACATGTAACCAGCAGATAAATAAGATTTTAAAATCATATGTTTAGATAATGAGCACACAAATATACTGTCCATCTGAATCAGATATGAAAGTAATGATAAAAAATAACACACTTATTACCCAGTTACCCTAGCCAGCACAAAACCTCTTACTTTAAAATAAATCATTCAGAATAGCAATTGACAAAAACAAATTAGCAATCTGTTTTTTTCTACTGCCTAAACATCAATATCTGTGTTTTGTAATGTTTAAAATTTTGCTCTGAAAAAGCAAGAATTGATATGGAATATTTAGAATTCCCCTTTTTAAAAAATGCTAAGCATTGGAAAATACTTTCTGCTATTTAAAAAAGTATAAAAAGTTATTATTGAAAAATTGGGGAAATTTGAGTATGGGCTGGAGGTTATAAGGAATTATTTTAATAAGGAATTATTTTAAAGATGGCCACTGCTTTTTTTTTTTTGTATTATACTGCTTGAATAGTTTTGTGTTTTATCATTGTTTTTATTTGCACAATTTATTTCAGCAGGATGCTCATTTGTACCCATTCTAACAGTGCTGCTGATCTCTACATAAAGGATTATTTACATCCCTGTGTAGAAGCAGGCACCCCCCAGGCAACGCCTCTAAGGTATTTTTTAAGGCTTTTATGTATCTGTATATGTTATACGGTACTAGTGGCCTGGTGCACAGATTCGTGCACATTGAAAGGAAATTAATTACAAGAAATATTTTAATATCACTCTTCGCCCTTTCTCTATAATAGAAGTGTCAACCATATTCACGATCGACAATGACAGATCAAAACACACACGTGCGACTGGCACTAGCAAGAGCTTCATATGATTCATGCATGCGTGAGTCAACTTAGCCTTTTATATATATAGGATAATAACTGTGGTTGAATTAAAAATAAAGTCCTTTTCGGTTTTAGGTACATACTGAGGATTGTGGTTGCAATGATGCAATGTCTGGAATTTGCCCCTAACTACTCCACGAAAAGGGGGTGGGGGGGTAGATGAAACAAAAGTTGCCCAAATGCTGATGATTGTTGAAGTGGGTGATGGGTATGTGGGGGCTTCAGTATATGATTCTACTTCAGTGTATGTTTGAAAATTTCCATAATAAAAAGTAAAACTCAAACAGGCCTTTTTCATGAGTAAATAATTTCCTCAAAGTATTTATCTATAATAATAAAAGCATAATATGCAAATCAACTGAATGACCGAACAGCAGAATGACCATCTGGACGAACTTCCGGATGACCATGCTATGACACGCATTGGCGGCAGACCAGCCAAGGTGGGTGAGATGCGATTGGTCAGGGGACCTCGCCATCGCCCCATGATCGCCCCGCAGAGGGAGGCCCGGGCCACCGGCCAGGATGCTGTGGTGGGTGTATGGGGCCGGCCAGTGATCGCCCCGCAGAGGGAGGCACAGGCCACCGGCCAGGATGCTGTGGTGGGTGTATGGGGCCGGCCAGCGATTGCCCCGCAGAGGGAGGCCCAGGCTAGCCAAGCGATCACACCCCAAGCCTGTCGTCCGCAGAGGGAGGCGGCCAGTGGTGGGGGAGGGGCAATGGTGCCCCACAGATGGCCAGCAGTGGTAGCGGCGGGGGCGGTGCCAGCTGCTGGAAGCCAGGGGAAGGAAAACCCCGATAGGCCTTGATTGATGGCCAGGCCTAGGAACCCTACCTGAGGGGTCCCAGATTGTGAGAGGACACAGACCAGGCCGAGGGACCCCACCAGTGCGTGAATCCGTGCACCAGGCCTCTGATATTATATATAACATACATCCTCCATCCAATTCACATTTGAAAATACATATATATTGACATCTACATTTGACCCATATTCTCTTGCTGTGACTGGTTCACGAAGCAGTTGAGTGTGTATCTTCCATGATCGCTCACATTTATGGGCCAGGCATGTGCCTAGCATTACATCCAATACTGATTTAATGTCTGCAACTCTTTTTCGATCTGGGCTGCCCACCCCCACTTTACAGCTGGGAAACAGGCCTTAGGGTGCAATTCTCAGCGTCATGAAGACCGCACACGTGTCTGCGTCAGGACCCAGACTCTTAAAGTCCGTGTGTTTAACCATTTCCGATCCGGCCAGGTAGACAACACAGACTATCAGGAAAAGAATGTGGGGGCCGTCACACTCTCTCTCTTGCCCCAGCCCCGGCTCAGGGCCAGCCCGAGGTCAGCTCAGACCCGCTGGGTCAGGCCCACCCACCGGGTCAGGCCATGGAGCTGTGGTCCGAGCAGGAAAGGGGAAGCTGCTCTCAGACAAGGACGGCAGCGAGCTGAAGGCTTCTCAGTGGCCACGGGGGCTGTGCGCTGCCTACCGACTTCTTAGCAACCCCAGCACTAGCATGCATGGGGGCCTCCTCACGCTGCTTTCCAGTCATTCATGCGCAGAGCTCAGCGGGGTGCAGGGCTGCGGCGGGTGGGGGATAGGGTCAGGGGAGCTGGAGGACGCACAGCTCCCGGGAGGGGCTGGCGCAGCTGCAGCCGCCCCGCCCCATGAGCTCACCCCTGGCAGTGCACCCAGGGTGACATCATGCGGCCCTGCAGCCCTGCAGTGAGCAGGGACAATCAGCCTGGCTATTTCTAGCTGCTCCCGAATCGTGCGTGCTATTCACAGGGGCTGGAATGGAACACCGTGCCTGCCCGCTATCAGCTGCTGCGGGAGAGGCAAACAGAGCTTATCAGTGAATAGTCACTGATTACCGCCCTTATCAACAGGCCCTTTAGAATGGCAGGAGCTGGTGTGTGTGTGTGTGTGTGTGTGTGTGTGTGTGTGTGTGTGACTTCAAAGTAGTTTAGCCCAAGAATATATAAAAGACCCACCGTGACAACAATTACTATTATTTCTTTAGCTCTTACTGTGTGCTAGGAAATATACATTATCTAATGGAATCCCTATTACAACCTTGCAAAATAGGCATCACCTCTCCCCCGACACACACACTCATACATACACACTCTTCCGGTGAGGAAGCTGAGGCCTGAGAGAGAGGTACTTTGCAAGGTCAGACAGCAGCAAAGCCCACACTGGCAGGCACTGGTCTGCGGCCAGAGGGATGGCCAGCTCAGTAAGGACTCAACGGAACACCAACAAGGGCTGTTTCCACCAAGAAACCTCAGCACCAAAGCTGGGCTACTGGCCACGCCTGGCGTCTCTCACCTCACTAGACCCCGATCTTGTAAAGGGAAAGGGTGTGGAGAGCAGTATTTATGAAGAACCTGTGGTGAAATGATAGAGAAGCTGCAGACTGGTTTCTGCCCCAGTTCCTGCAGCGGGCACTTCCTAGGGCAGGGGTCGGCAAACTGCGGCTCTGTTGACTAATGAGTTTGCCGACCACTGGGATAGGGGCTTAATCACAAGGAACAACAACAGCCTGTAATTATTCGAATCGAGAGTCTAGGTCAGTGGTCGGCAAACTCATTAGTCAACAGAGCGGCACACCGCGGCTCGCGAGTTGCAGTTTGCCGACCACTGTCCTAGGTGATAGGAGCAGCGTTTGTTCTAATATTTGGTCTTTGATCCTGGCACCCCTGGAATTTCCTTCCCGACAGTCCACGCGCCACACCAGCTCAGTGGTGCTGCCCCAGGACTCGGTCTGCCAAGGGGACGATCACCAAGGCCGTGCTCGACGATGCCCATCAAACTCGGTCACTCCGGAGTCCAAAGTCAGGCACCGACCTTCGGCGGACGGTGCTGGGCCCGCTGCGCCCGGGATGGCAGGCCGCGCCAGAGCCCACCCGGGGAGAGGCCGGCTCCGGAGGTTAAAGCCTGCCCTGGGTCACGCAGGACAGGACAGCGCCTCCACGCTCATCACAGGCTCGGTGCTGTCAGCATGAAGTAGGCAGACCTTTCTTTTGGTGAAATAAAGCTTATTGAAACAAATGGGGCCCTAGCCATGTGGCTCAGTGGATAGAGCGCCGGCCTGCGGACTGAAGGGTCCCAGGTTCGATTCCAGCCAAGGGCACATGCCTGGGTTTCAGGCTCAATCCCCAGTGGGGGGCGTGCAGGAGGCAGCCGATGGATGATTCTCTCTCATCATTGATGTTTCTATCTCTCCCTTCCTCTCTGAAATCAATAAAAACATATATTTTTTAAAAAGGGTAGTTTATTTCACCTAGATGCTAATTCTCTTGGTGCATATGCAGCACCGCTGCTTCGGTGCTTACACTTGCCGGAGAACAGGAGACACAACAGGAAGGAGGGCCCAGCTCAGCCCGTGCACCAGGGAAGCGTCAGCCGCCCCGGGACCGCAGTCCATGCAGAGCTTGCTTGCTGCCATGTGGCTGGCGGCCAGGCTGATAAACCAGCTCCTGTGGGTGGAAGATGGACTCGGTCCCTCCG